>NC_143016.1:30529067-30829067 GCF_055824585.1 Amblyomma mixtum
CGACCGACCGACCGACCGACCGACCGACCGACCGACCGACGACGACCCGACCGACCGACCGACCGACCGACCGACCGACCGACCGACCGACCGACCGACCGACCGATCCGACCGACCGACCGACCGAGCCGACCCGACCGACCGACCGACCGACCGAACCGACCGACCGACCGACCGACCGACCGACCGACCGACCGACCGACCGACCCGACCGACCGACCGACCCCGACCGACCGACCCGACCGACCCGACCGACCCGACCCGACCGACCGAGCCGACCGACCGACCGACCGACCGACCCGACCGACGCCGACCGACCGACCGACCGACCGACCGACCCGACCGAACCCGACCGACCGACCGACCGACCGACCGAATCCGACCGACCGACCGAACCGACCGACCGACCGACCGACCGACCGACCGACCGACGCCGACCGATCCGACCGAGCCGACCCGACCGACCGACCGACCGACCGACCGATCCGACCGACCCGAACCGACCCGACCGACCGACCGACCGACCGACCGACCGACCGACCGACCGACCGAGCCGACCGACCGACCCGACCGACCGACCCGACCGACCGACCGACCGACCGACCGACCGACCCGACCGACCCGACCGACCGACCCGACCGACCCGACCGACCGACCGATCCGACCCGACCGACCCGACCGAGCCGACCGAGCCGACCGATCCGACCGACCGACCGACGATCCGACCGACCCCGACCGAGCCGACCCGACCGCCGACCGACCCGAACCGACCGACCGACCGACCGACCGACCCGACCGACCGACCGACCGACCGACCGACCCGACCGACCGACCGAGCCGACCGACCGACCGACCGACCGACCGACCGACCGACCGACCGACCGACCGACCGACGACCGACCGACCGACCGACCGACCGACCGACCGACCGACGACCGATCCGACCGACCGACCGACCGACCGACCGACGACCGACCGACCCGACCGACCGAGCCGACCGACCGACCGACCGACCGACCGACCGACCCGACCGACCGACCGACCGACCGACCGAGCCGACCGACCGAGCCGACGACCGACCGACCGACCGACCGACCGACCGAGCCGACCGACCGACCGACCGACCGACCGACCGACCGACCGACCGACCGACCGTCCCGACGACCGACGACCGACCGACCGACCGACCGACCGACCGACCGATCGACCGACCGACCGACCGACCGACCGACCGACCGACCGACCGACCGACGACCGACGCGACCGACCGACCGACCGACCGAGACCGACCGACCGACCGACCGACCGACCGACCGACCGACCGACCGAACCGACCGACCGACGACCGACCGACCGACCGACCCGACCGACCGACCGACCGACCGACGCCGACCGACCGACCGACCGACCGACCCGACCGACCGACCGACCGACCGACCGAGCCGACCGACCGACCGACCGACCGACCGAACCGACCGACCGACCGACCGACCGAGCCGAGCCGAGCCGACCGACCGACCCGACCGACCGACCGACCGACCGACCGACCGACCGACCGACCGACCGAGCCGACCGACCCGACCGACCGACCGACCGAGCCCGACACCGACCGACCGACCGAACCGACCCGACGACCGACCGAGCCGACCGAACCGACCCGACCGACCGACCGACCGACCGAGACCGACGCCGACCGACCGACCGACCGATCCGACCGACCGACCGACCGACCGACCGACCGACCGACCGACCGACCGACCGAACCGACCGACCGACCGACCGACCGACCGACCGATCCGACCGACCGACCGACCGACCGACCGACCGACCGACCGGACCGACCGACACGACCGACCGACCGACCGACCGACCGACCGACCGACCGACCGACCGACCGACCGACCGACCGACCGACCGACCGACCGACCGACCGACCGACCGACCGACCGACCGACCGACCGACCGACCGACCGACCGACCGACCGACCGACCGACCGACCGACCGACCGACCGACCGACCGACCGATACGGGTACTAGGACTCTACATCCACAAACACAGACGGCCAGACACTACATTGGCCAAACTCCGAAAGGTGGGGGACCAGGTGGGCCGTATGGTCCGCCGGGTTTCCAACAAACGCGGGGGGTTACGAAGTAAGGATGCCTTGCGGCTGGCAAACGCCTTTGTAACCAGTCGAATTCTCTATTCGACTCCTTATCTCCACCTACGGAAACAAGAGGAGGATGCGCTTGAGGCCATCCTTCGCAAAATTATTAAGCGTGCCCTTGACCTCCCCATCACTACTTCAAACAGCCGGCTTATGGCTCTTGGGGTGGTGAATACTTTCCGGGAGCTCCGGGAGGCGCACCTTACAAACCAGTACACGCGCTTGTCGCTAACGGAGTCGGGTCGCCGCCTTCTTGCTCGACTCCATATCCAACACACCCCTCCAATGGAAGACAGGTTTCGCATCCCAGAACTGTGGAGACGTGCCCTCCACGTGCGGCCTCTTCCAGCAAACATGTCACACGAAGACCATAATGGTCGGCGCCTGGCACGAGCGGAAGCGCTAGCCCGACATTATGGCAACAAAACAGGTGTATACTACGTGGACGCCTCCGGTCCTCACCACGGGGGATGGTACACGGCCGCGGTAGTTCACAACAGCAACACAGTTAACGGCCTCACCTTCAGAGCCAGAAGTGCAACACAAGCAGAAGAGGTCGCGATTGCTCTCGCGGCCTCACATTCCGATTCAAAATACATAATCACCGACTCGCGAGGGGCCTGTCGGAACGTCGAACAAGGCTGCACTCCCTTCCTAGCCTATCGAATATACCAAAATTGCATACGGGATACGGACCCCGCACACCGTTACATTATATGGGCCCCTGCTCATCAGGGGTTGGCAGGAAACGAGGCAGCAGACGCAGCCGCCCGCGCGCTCTCTCACCGGGCTGTTTTCTCCTCCCCACCCGATCAGGAACCCGATTTTAATCCGGTGTATACATTCAAAGAAATTACAGCCTACTATCAAAACAGTCATCGCCTTTACCCAAGCCCATGTAAAGGCCTCAAGAAGGCGGATGAGCGGCTCCTTCTCCGCCTTCTCACCAATACATTACTGTGCCCGGCAGCACTAAAGCATTTTGACCCCTCCTGTAACGGCAGCTGCCCGCACTGTAGTGCGGTGTCTTCTGACACCTATCACATGGTGTGGGCCTGCCCCTCCAACCCGGCTATTCCCCCCATCCCCAACCCAACCCGGGAGGACTGGGAGGCGACCCTGCTCGGCTGCCACGACTTACAGGCCCAACAAGCCTTAGTCGGGCGCGCCCGGGCGGCGGCCACCGCCACTGGGGTCCCATACTAGGGACCTCCACCTAGTGTTTGTAAGGATCGGTCCCTTACGGGCTGATCCAAGCATACCTCCTGTCCTTTCTTAATAAATGTTTTCACCACCACCACCACCGACCGACCGACCGACCGACCGACCGACCGACCGACCGACCGACCGACCGACCGACCGACCGACCGACCGACCGACCGACCGACCGACCGACCTTACAAAAGAAGTGATGGTTTCATCGAGCGCCCGAAAGACAAATAAATCTCCTGGATTAGAGCTTTCTTCAAATCCAATAACGTCTGGCGAAATCGGAGCCAAAAAAGGATAAGAAAAAACACCGGTTCGCTTTGCTATCAGGCGAGAAACATGAAGTAAAAAAGAAAATTAATAGTGACCTGAAGCAATCACCTTGCCGACGAAACTTTGATTACTCCGAGCAAAGGCTAAAGCTCCTCTCGCGAGCAGTCGTCCTTCGCTTCAAGTGAGAGAGAGAGAGGCACAGACTCGTTCGTTAGAAGCCACCTGTAGTCAGCTGCTATTTTAGGAGGGCTCGGAAAATGGATTCCGGAAAACCAGTACCGGGGAAAAAAAAGATACTGAGAAATTTCCAGACCGAAGACTGCTCGGTATACTCTGCGTGAAGCAGTAGGCGATCGAATGTTTCCCGAAAAAAACAAAGTTAGAGAAAGATTATTCCGAAAAAATAAACAAAATATATTTTGCAACAAATATTCTGGGATACTCGAGCCGTAAAAGAGAAGGGGCTCTGAATTCGATATTGCGGCTTCGTCATCGATTAGACCTTACTTGAAAACGTATAATAAATGCGAGAAAAAATGTGAGAAACTAGAATGGGCAGTGTGCGGTGCTGAGGGCGGTACGTCAGCTCACGCGGATCGAGTGCTGCTCTAGGCACACAAGAACCGCACCGATGCCGGTTTTAGAACACATACTTTTTCCGCACCGGCGATCACTGGAAACAGGGCAGAAATTAAATGCCTCGAATGTCTCCCACTCGTGAGCTATAGCAACACCGCCAGCCGATAGAGGACGCCCTGTAGCGACGTGTCCGCAAATCAAATGTTGCGGGTTGCGGGTTTGCTTAGCCTGACTGAGTCCCTCGCTTCTGGACGACCGAGAGTGGTATGCACGTGCACTTCTCTATCTCTATCTCTCTCTCTCTCCCATTTCTCCCCTTCCCCCCCCCCCCAAAAAAAAAAAAAAAAACTTGTGTATCTATAAACTTACAGGCTCAGCGCACTAATAAGCGAAGGCTGTTATAGCTTTGGTTTAGCCATTTATAATAACCCAACCCTCCTACATCTCCCGTAAACGTTTAGAGGGGGATTTCACTCGCTCCACTTTGCCACCTGCCAACCCTGGCATTTAGCAGCCACCGATCAAGTTAATTTACTAAGTAATTAGGATTCAGGATGCAGGGCTTAATGGCTGTACAGTAATTATAAAAGCTTTCGCTGTAAAGATCTCTTTTTCTCCTGTACATTACTAAACAAATAAGAAATAACAGGTGGAACATGCATTCTCACTTCTCTAGTCGGTTCTTTATCCAGCCATGCCGTGGAAACTAATGCATTTAGTTAACTCCCACTAAAGCCTCAACAACGGGCTCCCGAAGGCTTCAAGGACGAGTCACAGAGGCGTAGCTAGTCTGAGCATACCTCCACCTCCGCTATAAAATCTTTATGGAACGCCGGAATCGACTATTTCGTTTCGTTGTGAAACGACATTGCCGCCGGTATACGCAGTCTCGTCACAGGCGAAGGACGCGGGCATCATCGTGCACCCCTGCATACAAAGCCTCTGGCCAGGCACCCGTCGACGAAACGGCCAAGACGCGAGCCTCTCAAGCGAGTCGAGTTTCGATTCAGTGACCTTGAATGGGGCAGCGTATCGGCGGCACGCCTGACGCGCACGCATCTCATCCGGCCGCTGCCTATCCAGTGCAATCTCTGCCGCGGAATACCAATGTCCCTGCAGCCTCATACATCCAACCTGCGCATTATAAGACGTCGCGGAGACAGGGTCAAAGCTGCTGCGTGGACGCGAGACAAAGCGGACTTCAAGACCACGGACTTCAAGACCGCTATATCGCGGTCACGCATGCGCAGACCACGCGTCACTGGAACACTTTATCGGCACCGCACAGCCACTACTGTTACCGAGCCTGCAAGGAAATGCTCACGAACGTACTGCACGTGCACAGAAAGCAGCCGACGGTAGCGGTATAGGCAACAACGCTATGCTAAAACTCCCTAACCTTTACCGCGCAAACACCGCGGCGAAGGCGGCGGCGTCAGGGCGCGAGCGACTTGGCGCTCGAAGCAGGACTCGGGGCCACGAAAGATGTAAGACACGGGAAACTTACAACAGCGCCTAAGTATAGAGCCGCTGCGCGAGAACTCTGGGCTCCGGTGCCAGCCGCTGCATGCGTGCGGAGCTTTGAGGAGCCATTTGCGCAAAAGCACGGCACGTCGCGACGTCGAGCAACGCGCCCACGCGAGCAACGGCGCGATGCTTCCAGCCGCACTGTCGAAGCTCTGCGGAGCGCGCACAAAGCGAGACGGATTCTCCAAACACTTTCTCCTCTATATACCACTCGCACGCAAGGTGCCCACTGCACGACAAACGTAGGTATGAAAGCGGGCGGCCCGCCGCCGCTTAATTCAGTGTGCTTGGGGTGTTGACTTGCTCCCAGCATTATCGACCTAGGAACCAGAGAATGCAAACACGTTCAACAGCGTTTTGCAATGGAGCGTAAGGTTGAATAATGAGCGCTGCAGAGGACAGGCTATATATCCATGCAACTCGATGGGACAAAGCACATCTATACACTTTGCGCCGCCTCGTAATGAGTTTTTATTTTTTTCCCAACGTACAGCTCGTACGAATGAAACGGGTAAACGCCATAAGCGTCAATCGATGCACACATATAGGAACGCACTGTTTACGAACAACGTGCGAGAAACTCATTTCCGTTAGTCCGCTCGCGGTGCAGGCCCCACATCGCGCACACACGTTCGAGGTGGCGAACAATGCGAACGCGCCACAACACTGCGACCTCGAGGCCCCTGAATTCCCGGCCGGCCACCATCGATGCAGTGTGTGTCTGTACTGCCAGCTCTGCTGATACTTTTACAGGAGGCAGGTTATATACAGCTTGCGTGTACAGGAACGCAAAGACCGTGGGAAGGGGAAACGGAAGGCTCAGAATCACGGCCATGCGGCTCAACCCGACCATTACCAGCACAGGCGGGCGTAATCGTGCCCAACCGAGGCGCGATCATTGCTTTCTGCGACGGCGCCACCCAGGGCGGTCGGCGGCGGCACCACGGACGCGTTCGATGCGATAGCGCCGCTGCGGCCCGAATACAAAAAAGTTCGCTGCCGCAGAGGTGAATCACGCCTCCGCGATCGGCGGCTCCGCGCGGAAAAGCCCCGCGATTCGCCCGCGCCGCGCAACTGCGTCGGTCGGTAATGCCTCTCCTTTCTACGGTACAAAAGTGCGCGATAAGCCCCTACTCGCATTGGGATCGAATGTGACCCTGGAAGCCCGCAGTGTGCGAACATTGCTGCAACAGCGTCCATGAAAGGCGACACCGCACTCTGCTGTTGCAGAGTGCGGAGAGAGAGAGAGAGAAAATTCACACGATACTGAACCTGGATGAGGAGGATGAATGAATGAATGAATGAATGAATGAATGAATGAATGAATGAATGAAGACTTTATTGCAAGGAGATCGTTCCTATCTGGTCGTATCCCTCCTCTTGGGTTTGGAGGAGGATAAAACTTTTTTTTCTGTCGGGGTAGAGTTGGAATGGAGCAGGTCACAGCTGGAGGAATCCTTCGTTCAGGATCCCATTGGAGGCTGCGTCTTGGCCCTAAAGTGACTCGAAATTTCAACGACAGAGGCAATTGAAAGTTATTGCTGTTCGCTATCGTCGGGTGACGATTGCTGTGAATCTGGAATCTTGTTCTTAATACATTCGAGTTGAGTCCGCCGCGGTGGCTCAATGGTTACGGCGCTTGGCTGCTGACTCGAAAGACGCGGGTTCGGTGCCGGCCGCGGCGGTCGAATTTCTGTGGAGGCGAAATTCTGGAGGCCCGTGTTCTGTGCGATGTCAGTGCACGTTAAAGAACCCCAGGTGGTCGAAATTTCTGAATCCCTTCACAATGGCGTCCCTCATAGCCTGAGTCGCTTTGGGACGTTGAACCTCACAAACCAAACCAAATCACATCATTCGAGCTGAACTATTCGGGAAATTTCGATGTATTGAGCACTGATAAGTTTATAGCTCTGCGCGTTTTGAATATTCATACAACTCCTCTCCTATATAGCAAGTTGTGAATGTACTGAATTAGAACCGGTACTAACAGGTGTCGCCGGTACTTAGCTGGTGGGCCCAAGCCAGGTCTCCCACTAGCTACGGGCCAAGGTCACCGCTCGCCCGTCGTCAGCCAGTGACTGTCGGCACGACAGCATCGAGGCGCTGAGCGGAGCGGATCCCGATGTTCGAACCGTCAACGACCATCTGACGCTTGGACGAGGGCGGATGCAGGCCCTGCTGAGGAAATCAACGCGCACGCGAGCTCGCAAACAGGGCCGCGGTCACGCACGCCGTGTCGCAAAACAGGGGCACCAGCGCGCTCTGGCGGGGGCCTTTCCGTTTCCTCGTTACACCACCACTTGCCCAGCACACTTGTGTTTCTCAATATGACATCAGAACGGAGACACGGGCGCTGAGCGGAGAGCTTGTGCTGTTCCTCGAATGCGTTAGAAGTACATTTTGGCGCAATTCAGAGGTGCGCGCCGAAAAGAAAAAGAACGACTAGAGAAACGGTGGCAAAAGATCATCCGCATCGCGAAGACAAAAACAAACAAACAAAAGATAATTTTTCAGACTTTTCACTCGCTTCTGGGGCAACGAGGTGACAACAGTCACACGGCTGGGACATCCCAGTTGACATCCTATCAGAACAGGCACATACATTAGTCCCTCTAAGATGCGCATTACTACGAATGGCACATGGTCAAGAACGGCCGCTTCCGGGCCCGCCTGGACAGCGATTCTCAGTAACCAACTGGTGACCTCGGCGGAAAAGAAAGAGGGAGGAAGGGTTGAGGTGAGGCTGGAGGTAGTGAGAAAAGGAAAGGCACAGTAAAAGTCTCAGCCACGGTGGACACCTGAACTTCGCCCACGAGGCGGCAAAAGAGGGGATACGTGAACGCGGGAGCTTGAAAGCGTCAGCTGTTAAATGCCTGCTTTGTGCAGAGATAGCGTCTTTGTCACGAAATGACGTCAACGTCACGCGACCAGCGGCAGAGTAACGGCCATACCCGTTGACCTTGAAGCCACATCCCCCACACCATTTCGCCGGAGATGTCTTCGTCGTCGTGAAATGAAGTGATCCCATAACAAGGTCACGTGAGCCTGTATTCGCATTAAAAGGTCATGCGACCCTTTAAAAATCAATGGTACTTTCGAACGCGTTCTCTTGTAACACGATCTCTTCAACCTCCCTCTTTTCCAGATAAGCTCACGCTGAAAGTCGTGTCACAATACGCGAACGCCAGTTCAACTTTTTGTTCAACTACGCCGACGGCATTAGCTTTCAGCGGGGAAAGGGTCTCATTTATTGCTACCTCTGTAAAAAAAAAAAAGAACATACAAATAAAGAAAGCGAGAGCTAGATATTAGCCGCGGCGAGTCCACGAGCAAGAAACCTAGCGCATACTTAAACAGAATGATGCATCATTTAAGTCTGTACATATACAACTATCTCGCTTTGACCTTTGCCCCCGGAGCCCCCCGGTACGCCACGCGTTGGCATGCTTCCCCTCGTGTATCAAACACACTCGAACGACAACGGCGAATCACGAAGCCGGCCGGGCTCGACGCCAGGCCGGATTAGCACCGCGCTGACGCAACAGCTGCTGCGCCACGCTGCCGATCGACGTCGCGGGGCGCTTAATTTTAGAAGAGCCACGCTTGTCGAGCGGACGCTAAACGGCGCATGAGAAGCAGTGCGGAAAAAGCTCGTCGAGCCCGGACGCATAGCTGCGAATAAGGGGCGACATGTGCGGGAATGCGGACGATTCCGCGCGCGTGAGACGAGACAGGAGAAAGCGCGGGACGTGTAACAAGCTGCGCCCGGAAGATGTCGCAAAACGCACTCAAGCGAATCGTGAAAGATGCTCCGTAAGCATGGGCGAAAAATACTTCGCAAGGTAGATCCGGGTTTAAGAGTTTGAAATACATACACATTATATATAAAGCAGTTTCGCGTGCCAGTAATTAAATCCGCATGATTAATTGGAGGGATATGGCAGAGGCCTTTGTCATGCAGTGGGCGTAGTTAAGTTGACCATGATGATGGTGAACCTACTGAACGGAGTTATGAGGCAGGTCGGCGTTTTTCATATAGGGTCTATCGAAAGAAACGTCACTGAATTGTTATTTGATTTCATTTCAACCTAAACGCGGCAGCATGGAATCGAATCTACGACCTGGCTCTCAGCACCAGATTCATAGGCAGATCCAGACCTACAGGTTCGGAAAGGGCGGAAGGGGGGGGGGGGGGATATGCTACTTGGCGAGGTGGGAAGGCAAACTGTACTGCCTGAGGTTTCTTTGTTTTCAACTGCTTCTCCAACTGGCTTCTTTGTAAACATCACCACGCAGACGGCAGCCTAAATAAAGCAAGACGGACCATATAACCCGGGAATCACACTCAGGGTCAACGGTAACATTATACCAACGGTGGCAAGCATTAGAGTTCTTGGACTACGAATTCAGGCCAACGGCAGGAACTCGGAAACTATTCAGAGGCTAGAGGCCAGCACAAGTCAAACTTGTAGACTCCTGAAACGGATTGCAAACAAACATGCAGGCATGAAAGAAGCTAACCTCCTCAGGCTAGTCCAATCTTTCGTAATCAGTAGGATAGTCTACGTGGCGCCATATCTGCGGCTTCACAAGGCAGAAAAAGACAAACTCGACATTCTCATTCGTAAAGGGATAAAAACGGCACTAGGTTTACCACCCAATACATCGACGAACAGGATTATGAGACTGGGTGTTTCCAATACCCTCGAAGAGCTCATTGAGGCTGCAACAACCTCGCAATACCAGAGACTGTTGCGCAGCCGTACCGGTCGCACCATTCTGGAGAAGCTAGGGCATGAGCCACGAGCATGCTCCAGACGTACTGAAAAGGTTCCTACACAGGTTAGAGACAAATTAAAGATACCTCCACTCCCAAAAAACATGCATCCCATCTACCACGAGAGCCGGAGGAGGGATAGAGCAGTAGCTTTGCAAGCCCGATTTGATGGCAGACAGGACGTCTTGAATACAGATGCCGCAGAATGCGCGGACGGTACGGGGCGCGTTTCGGTAACAACCAGGGAAAACGAGGGCCCGGTAGCGTGCAGCAGCACCCGAAACTCGACCGCAATGGAGGCGGAAGAGCTGGCCATTGCGCTGGCTCTAACTCAAAAACAGGTCAAAATTATTGTCAGTGACTCAAAGTCAGCGATCAGAAACTTTGAGGCGGGCTGCATTTCAGCTGTAGCAGCACGAGTGCTGGCCGGTGCCCCACCACCGGCAGAACAGGTCGCGCTCATTTGGACACCGGCGCACCAGGGGTTGAGGGGGAACGAGAAAGCGCACACACTGGCCCGAGAATTAGCTACCTTCCGGGATCCCAGGGGCGTCTCATACGCAACCCCATCCCCCTCGCGAGATGAAGAGCCCCTACGGTTCGATGAGATTCTTAATACATACCAAGAAATTCTAAATCATTACAAATTAGGCAGAGCGACATTTCCAAAACCGAATAGACAACTCACTAAAAGCGAAGAGGTCGTGTGGCGCAAGCTTCAAACTGGAGTTTTCCCGAACCAGCAGCTCTATAGTAAGTGGCACCCGGAGATTTTCAGCCCCAGGTGCAAGCGTTGCGAGGGCATAGCGGACATGGTCCATATGATATGGACATGTCCTAGCTTTGGAGAGCCTTACAGAACTGCTGAGTCCTGGGAGGCACTGCTTCTGAAAGAGGACGAAAAATAACAACGCACTGTCATCCGTCTCGCCCTGGCCGCTGCCGAGATCTAGGAGATTCCGGTCGACGGTTAAGGGGGAGGACATGGCTGGGACCGAGCTGCGACTCGGATCCGGGTAAACCTTTTGACGGGTGTCAATAAATGTTATTTCTCTCTCTCTCTCTCCAGACAGGCGAAAAACACGTGACTCGTCCAGGAATTTATTTGTTGCACATCGGTTCGTGAGGCAACAGCACAAGATTCGTACACGATAACAATCCTAACATAAGCTCCTTGGATTAATCGCTGCCTAGAACATATTCGCCATCGGGCCACCGTGACGGGTGGGCACCGCCAAATATCTGTGAAAGCGAATGTGTAAAGCCGCTTCGCAACAAAGTTTAAAGGCGTAATGTTTGCACGAAAAAGAAAAGTTGAGTGCCAAAGATACGAACGCTGTAGACGAGAAGTAGCCTGCAACACACGAGCGCCAAATTTCATCAGCGGTGCTCTGGAGTCGCATCGCGAGCGTCCTTCAAATTTAGTCTCCTCATTAGCTCCGCGGCTTCCTTTCCTTCATGGAGCCCGCCATTGCCTCTTCCAGACGTGCGGCAGTGTCTAGGCACGTGTGTATGACACATATGTACGTGGGGGCGAACGGGAAAAGAAACAAGCAAAAAAAAAAAAGCTTTTTGCAAGTTGCGGCCATCTTCCAAGACATATTGTAGACACTACCTACGTACAGCAGTGCTCTTCAGACTGTCGCATTCAATCTCTTTTTATAAAGTATCTTCAGTTTTCTGTGATGTTTCCTCTAGTTCTTGTTATTGTTCCCTGGCACCAGCCGCTATACTTCTCTCTCTGATTATATTTTAGCCTGCTTTTTCACCGAAAAAAAAAAAAACTTCGTAATGTCCCCCACCTTCTGCAATGCCTTCGGGCCCTAAGAGTAACAAGCAAGTAAAATAAAGAGCCATTTTCCTTGATTCTCGAAACTGAAAGTTAGTGATCGTGTCCGATTTTCATTACTAGAGAATTAGAAATTAATTTTCCTAGCAGTGCACGGAGTCTCCTGCGCACTTCTCTGTGAATTAATCACTGCGCTCCCACGTAATTACGAGAACACAGAAATAACTGCGCCGTTCACCACACGGTTCTCTACAGTCGTTCAAATACGATCAAAACGAAACGCTATGCAATATAAGTGCCTAGCTGCCGTCCGCTGCTGCGATAAGTACAATAGAAGCGAAGTTTACATTTAACGCGACGAGGCGTCCGCAGAATTCACGATGAACCTTCGCAGGTACACTATAAGTCGTCATCAAAGCCACCAAGGCGGTCGCCGCTCCAGTAGCCCTCGTTGAACATGTGCCGACACGTATTTTTCACCTCTTCCAAAGGTCACGACACGGGAATGGAGAACGTGCTCCAGAGATTTGCGGTTGGCACCTGTTAGAGAGATGGCGCAATACTTAAGTGGCGGCCTGCATGAATAGGTTGTATATTGTGTGGATAGTTCAGGCGACTCGGCGGTCATGTGGCATGGTGCCTGTTGGCAATGATCGCGAAAAAAGAGTTGACGCAAGATATTTACGCAGCAAGCAATGTAATTACGATAAGCGATGAGTCTTGTTAACAAAACTAACAAAAACTCATTTTGAAAGCCCCGCTGCTCAAGCTACTTAGGCCTGAGATATGTATCTGATTTTTTTTATGAACGCCTATCGGTGACACAAGAGAAGAAGAGAGAGAGAGAAATTGTGAAGAATGGTAAAAAAAAAATCAAGAAAATGCACGAAAGAGCGCGCGGGATCTTCCACGGCCAGAATGGGCACGTATTGACATGCCTCGGCGTCGCAAAACTTGCGTCTATACAGGACCGCGGTAAGCTAAACTAAAAACTTACGCGTAAACAAAAAGAAAGCGAAATAATAACGGTTTACGGGGGTTTAACGTCCTAAAGCGACTCAGGTTATGAGGGACGCTGTAGTGAAGGGCTCCGGAAGTTTTGACCACCTGGGGTTGTTTAACGTGCACTGACATCACACAGTACACGGACCTCAAGTTAGCATTTCGACTCCATCGAAATGCGACCGCCGTAGCCGGGATCGAACCGCCATCTTTCGGGTCACAAAACGAAATAATAAGAAAACAACGTAGCTATAAAACGCTGATTATAATCACATGGATCTCACTTTCACCTCTCACTCTTTTCTTTCTTTTTCCTGCAGTCTTTTATGGGCTCCTTTCTTCTCGTCTTCTGCAGCGAGACACGTGCAACCTCTGTCCAGTTTAACAAAGAGCCTCGACTACACCGAAAAACCGAATAGACTGGTGACGTCATCCGCGTGTCAAGGGACCAAAGCGGAGGCGCAAACACAAACAGAAGGTGCGACGAAACACCCGAGCGGTCCCCGGCGCTGCGCCGCGCGACGCTGTCGTCCGTTTCGAAACTCAATTTCACAGTTGGCTCATCCCCGCGAGCTTATGGAGATGTTAACCTTGCCCTTTCGATTTCAACAGAGCCGCCGTCGCCATCGTCTCGTGGACAGTCCGCGCTGCAGGGAACGAAGCCGAGACGACGACATTTATACGCGACGAAAAGAAACAAAATTCAAGGTACGTCCAATTGCAAAATGAAAGACCGGGCGCTGTCCTTGTCCCTGCAAGACGCAGTGAACTTGCCCTTGTGGGCCCCATCACACATCCCGCAGCGGAGGACGTTGGCCGGACGTACGCATCATTTTGCTTGTCTTCGCTTCAGAGCAGCAAGACTAATGGATTACCGTCGCCGGCTGTCGATACGCATCTACTGGAAGTTTATACTGACAGCAGGGTGCTTCGGGGCCAATAACGACCCGCATGCGAGCGAGGTTGCTGTAATGAGCTCTCTCCTCATAATAGCTCCACTGCCAAACACCCGAGGGATTCATGCCAGAGCGCAGAGCACCGGGCGGGTGCAATATGTCTTCCGTCCCTTCGCATTTTTCACCTCTGTGTGTGTGTGTATATATATATATTTCTTTTCGAAACACCTCTGGATTTCCCCGACGCTTGTGTCGCTTTCTGTCCCCAGCAAATAAAATGGGAAAGTTCGAAGGCATTGCTGTATAGTTTCGCGCGCTGAGACCTACTATCGGCAAACGTGTCAACTATCTTTCTGCGTATGTGAGAGCCAGGTGCGCGTTTTTAAACGCAACCTCGAACTGGCAGGTTGCCCGCATACTTATCAACAACTTGTGCCCGCATTTTCCTCTCCGGCTGGTTTTCCTTTCAATTAACAGCAAAAAAAAAAAAAAAAAAAACAGCCACGAACGGAGCGGACAGCCAGACACGAACTGAGAGGGTTTTCTCCACTTGTTTCGCTACAACGCACTTAGCCGGGACGTGTGGCCTCCGCGTAGGGTAATAAATTTGTATCACTCTGTTTCAGAGATAAGCACGCGAGATAACCTTGACGCGAACTGCAATTATAGGTCCGAGACCAGCTCGCGCAAGCTTCGAACGGAAGCGCCCGTTCGTTTAGCCGAGCCTAAGGACGTCCTGCTCCTAGCTTATGTCCTCCCGATTAGCGACCACATGAACAGAATCCCTTTTGCTATGTAGTAAACAACAGCGTAACAGGTAAAGGCACTAAAGATGTAATTTCGTCACCTCACCCTGAACAAAGAAAAATGAAGGTAAAAGCGCTTGCCACACCAATTATGCTGCAGAGGATTGAAAGGGAACGGATAAGCCTGGTTTATGAAAGAACCCAGATAAGTCCACTTTTGTCCTCGTCGTCGCTCGCCCATTATGTGGCCAACCCCGCTAATTATTCTTTTTATCTATTTCTTTATTATTTTATCCATTCTCAGTATTCACTTCTGCTATAGCTCGCCGACAGCGCGTATATACCGCGGCCAAACATCGTTGTTGAGGCCAAGAAGCGCTCTGTACGGACCTAACGAGGGAAACGTGCGGCGTGATAAGATTACGTCACTGCATTCTGTCGGTGCTAACAAAGCTGCTGGCGACAAAAAGAGGTCTTGCGTTTACAGCAAGGCGACAGACACCACTTCGGCTCGCTTGGCAGCGGAGCGTTGCAATCGCTTGAAAGGCTGGCTGGCAGGAAAAGTGGCAAACACTACAGGTAAAATATGCGCTGTGCAGAGGTACAAAACAAAACGGTACAATAGAAAAGAACAAATATTTACATCCGGTAGGTTTGTTTCTCCATAGTTCAGTTACCCGACTTGATCAAACTATACCGTCAGCTGCATCGAAGCACTAAGGTAGAATGCACAGGTATAGAGCTGTTTTTTTTTTTTCATGGCCGCTCCGTAGTGGTGTTGCGTTAACCACGTCCTGCGCAACACCTGAATACAACATTCAGGCGTTGCATGGCCATGCGTACTTACTTTACGCTCGTAGCTCTTTACCACAACTACCTGCATACTGCGACGGCTATATACCCATGATCGCACGACTTTACCGCTCTTAGCTGTACCAGGACTGCCATAGCACAGACGCCCAAGAAAAGCGTACCCCGTTCAGTCAAGGCAACGGGCTTAAGAGCCCTCAGGCGCAGTGCTCAGCCAACTCGGTAATAAAATTGCTGTATATGTACAGAAATTTTATGATCGAGCCTGCACAACGACTGATCGATCAACGGACTGCACAGCCATGACGTTTCTGAACCCTGATCGTCTCAGTGCAAAGGCGCGCGTGTAAGATTGACGGTATAAACCGAAGAAAAAAAAATATTTTTTTTTTTTCAGGTACCAAACGCACAGCGGATAAGAATATGAAGCCTAATACACTAGGCAACTATTTACGCTTGCTGTTCTCTTTTCTTTTCCGCAGCAATCCTCCGCTGACCCAGCGTTCGACACGATTTCTTTTCAGTACCTCACGGCGCACACGTTCTCTTCCGCCTGACTGAGCGCTACTGCGCATCGGCTCTGCCCGAATGCGCAAAGCCGCCGCAAGAGGGTGTCCTTGCGGGCAAGCTCCTAGTCATCATCTCTCTTTGTGTTATGATTTTTGTTATTATTTGTAAGAAACGAAAGAGCCCTCGCGCAAGTTTCGCATGCATTCCCAAGCGCCAGAGTTAAGACCTGCAGGAGAGGCACACTATGCGCGCGACTTATGAAGCGCGAGATCCCATCGGCGAAGCCAGATCGTTTCCTCCGCCCCCTTGCAAGGACCGTAAACCCGAGAAGCGACAGTTTCGAAGAACGAAGAAAAAAAAAAATCTTTTAACAGCCCGATTGTTCTCGCGGCGGCCTCCGACCTGTCAGCAGTGCGCGCAACGATGAATCATTTATGCAGGCACCGCCGAGTCATAATAATAAAAAGAAACGATTGCGTAACGAGCGAAAGCCAAGCGCGAATTCAACCAACCCTCCGGGGGCATTATACTACATCCCAGCTACGGCGCACACACCTCAGCCCCCCACACCACCAATGGCATTATCGATGCAATCCGCGCGCAAAGGTCACGCAACGCGTGATCCGCCAACGCCCTGCCTTCCACGCGCCGCCGCCGCAACACTGAGCCGAGGAAAGTTTTCGCCAGCACTGCTGCGCTATAAAGTGAAATAGGCGCAGCGTCTATACGGCAGGCTACTGCTTGCTCTATTTATTTTATTGTTCCGATCAAGATCGCGAGCATAGCAACTGTTCGGCCTATTCTCGAGAAAGACGGCAAGTGCCGTTAGAAGCGAGAAAACGGCGAGGGGAAAGCTTCTCCAAGGATGGAGCGGCAGAATCACGTTTCCAGAATGCACACGCATTTGGGACAAAAGCGCAGATAATGACGCAATGGAGCAGGTGTCGCTGATATCGAACTTTCTACCTTATCTTTTTTCTTTTTTTTTTACATTGTGGGCGCTCTTGCATGCGTATCGGCCTTATTCCTGCTGCGTTGCACGCATTTAAATGTTCACCTTCGACACATAATTGACTTGAAGGAGTGCTCAAAATTCACACAACGGAATAAATGGACTCATAATCACTGTGTACAGCACCGTGGAGTGCAAACACCGTAGGTGGACTACAGCTCAAGACGTTAGCGGCTTGTGCAGTCGAGAGTTTGACGGAACACCGTGTGAAGCATGCCAGCGTCTTGCGCGTTAACACAGCACGCGCTGAAACGGTGCAACCGGTGTTATTGCACTGACCAAGCCAACTGCTCAGTCTCACTGAATTCTAGCACTGCTAAGTCATACACTAACAAAGTGGCACGAACATATGCATATGTCAAAACGAGAGGGGAAGTTTGCCTGCCATGAAGCATAGCGCGCGATTTCAAATTAAAAATGTTCAGCTCTGTATCCGATTCCAAACTAGATACAATGCAATTTCGGATCATAAGCCCAGTCACCCGCACACGGACGCCCAAAGCCGTTCACAGAGTTTAAGTCTTGTGGCCGCTACGAAAACTCGGTGATAAAGCATGATATAGCAAAGCAAGCGAGATCGAGGCACCTGAAAAAACAAATTAACTGACGAGAACTTTGGTGGGAACCGGCGTTGAATGAACGCACCTCGCCGTCCAAGCCACCTCTTCGAGTGCAGAGGACAACACGACGCAAAAGTGTTGCCTCGATGCGCGCGCGAGTGGGAGCGATCAAAAAACCGAGGCTTCTGTGCCTAAATAAAGGGCCGCTGGGACTTCATGGTTAATTACTCGCGTTGCCAAGGAAGGGCAGACCGGGCAGCTCCGACGAGCGATGACGCGCTTAGCCTCGCCTTCGCGAAGGGCTCTCCTGACAAGGGGCAAAACAAGGAAGGGCACGCAGGATCATACCCGCACCAACGGAATGAAACAAATATACATAAAAAAAGAAGATAAACTAAATCAAAAGAGCAAGCTCCGGTAACGGCAGAGTGATTACACACGCCTTGTTTCCTTCTTTTTCTTCTTTAACCGCCTCATTAGCTATCGAGAACGAGACTAAAAATACTCGCTAACGTAGGCGTAGTGAGCTGACGCTAATCACCGAGAACAGTGCGCTGTCAGGAAGCCCACCCTACAACTTCCCCCCTTTGTTGTTATACTTTTGCTTATGTAGGCGAGGACCTAAATGACAACGACTAAATTCCTTCGAACCTAGCTTGACGAGTGTGTGAAGACTTGCGGCAAGCGCGAACACAGGGGTCCCCATATTGCTGTACGCGCGCCAGCAGGGGAGAAGGAGGTATATATGCAGAGAACTACGAACGACTCCAGCTAACGGCGCGCGATGCTTTGCCAAGTAGGCGGTCACGAAAAAGGCGTTACCACTGGCCTGTTCAGACTAAATGATTGATCGCAGCACGAAAAGGCAGTTTTCAGCGCTCGCGCGATTCATCACGCGTTTTGTGGCGGTGATGGAGAAAACAAACACAGCTGAGAGGAAGGCCGACAAACAAGCGTGCCACGATGGAACATGCGTTAGATCTGAGCAGTTTCGCTTCGTAGTAGTAGGATAAGTGTTGTGTTGGGTTTTATGGCACATAAGCGACTGAGGCTATCATGCGTCAAGAACGAGGTCAGAAGTCTGTTTATTTATTTAAAAAAAAATCCAATCTATACTTAATTTTTTTAGAACATTTTGCTTTCTTGAAAAAACCTAAAACCACAGGACAAATCAACAAGACTGCTTTCACCTAAGAGCAATGTTGGACAGAAAGGTATGTGTTCATCGCAAAATAACGCAGCAAAATGTTGTTGGATAACGTTTCGCGCCAGACAAGGCCCAACACTTGACAGCGGCGTCTATAGCGTCACGACAAGGAATCTATTTAATAATGAGCAGTATACATAATGCAGCCAGATAAAGAACGAAGGAAGAAAGGAGACAACAGCAGCTGTTGGCTCCCCCTTTTTATTCGTACTTTGTCTGGTTGCGCTTATGACTGAAAATCAATTCGCCCGGCTATATATCCGTTCTTTAGAGGTTATGTTTCAAGCTTTTTCTTTCTTTTACGGGGTTCCTATCGCAAAGTAAGAAACGAAAAAAAAAACATCGAATTTTGTCATATCTGTTGTACACCAAGCGCCTTGTTTGACCGAGCCATTCGCGAAGCTGGGAATATTTTGAGAGTCTCTGGAATTTGGAAAACTTATTAAACATAAAAGTATGTGACACCAGGTCATTTATTTTTTTATCGACGTGACATGGAGTAACAATTAAATGCACGAGTCCTTTCCTGTCCAACCTTTTATCCACGCCAATATATCAGAATAAAAAGCTACATGATTGATCGCTGCTGACTAGGTATATTAATATCACTCAATTTTACAAACGAACTCAAGACCAATGTCGAGTCGAAAAAGCATGTATGCTGGTGGACGCGTCTGGTTTCTATCAGTCAAGTAAACCCAAAGCGCTTTCGTGAGACATTTAAGATGCAGCAAACAGGTGTTGACTTTTATTGTACTGTACCTAATGAAAGGTAAAACCGAAAAGAAGAAACGTGGTTTTCTGTTTCATAAAGTGTAAACTGCAGCTGATATGACATCGTAACATTCTGCTGACGGCATCTTAATAGACGTATGCTGTGCCACACGAAGCATGCACACAAACAATCTACAGAACGCGAAGAGAAAAACAGGTTTAATATTCGACCTGTTCTCAGGCAATTGTATACGAGTTTCACAGAAAGTAGACACATTTCATTGAATCAACCAAGCAAATTTGTCTTTACAGATAGTAACAGAGTTCGACCCCTGCTTTAACGGGGCCTGTTTACAACAGCCTTAACGCATGCCAAATATGAAGAAAAAAAAGATAAATAGGGGAGAAAAGAAATAGAAAGAAGCAAAATCTCTAACCTCGGTAAACGTAGCGACATGGCTGCCGTTTCGCCGCGGCGGCGACAGCTTCGACGAGACCCGGTGAGACAGTGGTATTCCTACGAGTCCCTGCAGTGCTCGACGGGATTCCTCCGAGATTCAGTTCACTCGCAAGCACGAGCACGCTCGCACACACACACACCACTCGCGAGGACCAAAAGAAAAGTGAAAGGGAATAACAAGACGCAGAACCGGCTCGCGCTGCTGCTCCCGAGGCAGCGGCGACGCGAAATCACGGCGACAGTCGGTCGCGTACAAAGAGAGCACCGGTATCCACCACGCGACACAAAGTCCGCGCAGGGATGGACTGTACGAGGCACACACGCGCACAAAGTCGGGTTCCGCCCACTCCAATCACTTCAGCAGAAACAGTAACAACAGCAGCAGCAGCAAAACTGGGGGCAGGGAACGGGCAGATGCACGGCGGCGAAGCCGATGCGGAGGACTCCCAGCGCTGCTCTGATGCGGCGAGTTCGACCCGGAGCGTGTCTCTTCTTCACGAGGCGAGAGAGATTGCAGAGTCGCGGCGCGCGCGACTGCTCTGAACGTTCTGAGCGCGCGACGGGTGTCGTGGTCTGAAAGCGGCGGCGGCTGCTGCGAGGTCCGCGTTACGCTAAGCGACGCTGGCGTGCCTTCGAGCGGAGGAATTAAGGCTTTCCCCCTCGACGCGCCACCTTCACCGCCACCCCCTCCGCCCTCCTGGCCCCCGTTGCACCCGCGGGAAATCGAAGAGAGGCGCGCAAGCACGCGTCGCACGCACGCACACAGCTGCCACAGCGTTACGCGGGAGCAGCGAGAGGAGGAGAAGGACGAAAAGGAGGAAAGGACGGAGGAGGAGGAGAGTGTCCTGCGAGGATGAGGGTGAGTCTCCATCCTCTCCGGCGGCACCACCAGCGCTGGAGGAGAGCCGGCGGAGGTGGTGGCCGACGCCAGTGAAAGGCCCTTGGCGGCAGCAGCCGCCGCCTCGTTGAGCAATCGCGGCCGGCCCTGGTGACAACGGCGGCTGCGGCAGCTCGAGAGGCACTGCTGGTGCAGCGCGAGCGGACGCTGGCTGGCATGGCGAGCGATGCGCTTTGGCCCCGTGGGCGGTGCCGACCAGTCGAAGCGCTCAATGGCGCTAACAAAAGAAGATGCGTAGAGCACCTGTTTACGAGACGACGGCTCAGAAGAGGAGGATGCGGTGACAGCATCCTCCGGTGGGAACACAATAGTAGAAGAAGCGGCGGAGGGGCCGAACAATCAGCACGCACGCTGCGTTTGGCGTGGCCCGAAGAGAAAGACGGCCCCTGCCTGCAAAGACAGCAGCGTGTCCCTGATGAGATCAAGGAGAGCCCCCTGACGCAACCAAGGGCGGTGTGCAAAAGTACAGGTAAAAAGGGCCGCTTGTAGTATGCGTAACCTTGAGCCACTTGTTTCAACTGGCTGACAATATGCGACGGTGGACGATGCGGTCCCAACACTCGGATTATTTTCAGACGAGCTTCGTCACCGAACAGCAAAGCGTAGAGCGAGCTCCAGTCAGGCTCGTGCAGTCAGGCTCGAATGAAACGCGAACAGCGCCTCTGAACAAAACAAAATAGTATTTTGCCAATGTACTTTCAGCTGCAGTGTAAAACTAGCCGGACTCATGTTGCTGGTAAAAAGATCTAGCGAAGTATATGTAGTCAGAAAGGAATATCTCGCTGCAAAGCCGAAAAGTTCGGCATATGCTGTTCGCGTTTCATTCCGGCCTGACTGTACATACCTGCGGTGCGGGCTGGGACACATTTTTTTTTTCCTTTTTCTTTTATTAGTTCCAATATAATATGTGTACATGCCTACGGTCGAAGCGTCGCAGAATTATACCATTCGAGGCACGCACCGCGCGAAGCACCTCGTCTCCCCAGAGGCACAATTCGACGGTGTTTTCATCCTGAACGCGCTACGTGAAAAACCAGCGCTTCTTCGTTTCAAAGGGGAAAGACGAATAAACCGAAAGCAGAACCGAGATACATCGCACTTCCTGTGTACCGGGCTATGCAGGCTTCGCGGCCGCCTCGAAATGCATTAAAGGGCGCCGCGGTGACGTCAGCGCAGCAGCGACCGCAGTGGTTGCGCATTCAGGTGCCTCGCGAGGAGTTGATTAGGCACCTAAAACGGAGCTCCGCGAAGTAATGCATCGCGCTCTCCCGGTTGCGAGTTCGTCGAGGGAACGTACCCGGACTTGGCAACGCGGTCACGCGTCATTAACGTTTTACGCAACAGCCCAGCTTACTCGGTTTCGCGAGGGCAGCTACAGAGAGAGAGGAGATGTGGGGAGAAAGCAAACGGTCAAGAAGAAAACACTCAGTATGACGGCAACACCGCATCTGGCAAAGGGCAACAACGCTAAAACACGGAAAGTATAAGACCTGAAAGGTCCGTATACAGAGGTTCCTAATGAGATTACCGCCAAGACAAATTGAATACTCGTGTCGGAGCGGTGAGAAACACAAACGAGCGGGAATTCCGCGAGTTTTTCGCAACAGAAAAAGTCTACCCTCCTCCCACCGTCTTTACTGTTCTTAATGGGAATAGAAATGTGCGACAGAGCTTATACAAGGAGGAACGCACGCGTACAGGGCGTTTGCATATTAGCACAACATAGCCGTTTAGCGAAGGGGTTCGCGTGAATCCAAACAAAACGAAAAGGAAAACCGGGATTCCCGTTTACTGCCAAGCAGTTATGGGAGAAAGACGTGGAGCGCCACTGCGAGTCATCTGCAGGCTTTCAAGGCGAATAAAGGTCTACGTGCTTTCGGTGGAGCTCGTTTGATCGACAACTATAGTCTCCAATAATGGCGCTCTGTTCCTGCCCTCGCGTTAGCCAGCTTCTCACCACAGCGGTCACTAGACAAAATACATCAAATGCAAAGAACTCATGCAGCTTCAGGTGATGCGCGTTTTTAACAAGTTGCAAGCAGTCCAGATCGGCCAACGTTAACCGCTGATAATGCATTTCGCCTTTCATTCGCGCAACATGCAGGGCCTACCAGCAGGCGCTCTTCCTAAGCCCCTTTTTTTAACTACTCATTTTTGTTCCCTCACAAATGAAGAGTCGCATGGAGAATTCAGCAACCCATGTATGCGCAAAGAGCTCCCACTCTAATTGATCCCCACGCACTATGAATGCGAGGCACTATACCTGACTCTGACAGGCAACACTCCACTGTCATTTGGAATGCGAGAGCGCACCGCCTGTCTGTGCTTGTACTAACATGCTTTTTAACTACCGCCACAGCTTCAGCTATACCTTAACCTCTAACCACACAACTGAACCTGTTTAGTCGTTTGTCTCATCCTCCGGCTCCCTGCATACAGGTAAGGAGCCCCAAGACGGAAGCAAACCTGCGAGCAGCTTCGTTTCCCGCCTTCTTGTCATCAAAGTATAGGAGCAGGCGTGCGGCAGCCGTGACCCGCAGGCGCATGGGGGAAGTGCGCGCCGCCGCGGGACGGCTTGCGCAACAGCGCCGCGACCCGACGCTCTGTCTATTTCGAGGTGCGCGCGGCTGCACACGTGCCTCCTTTGGACGCCGCGGCACGGCTCCTCGGGAGAGAGCCGAAACCAAACAAATACGCTGCGAATAAAGTAACCAGCGGTGGCGGCGGAGACTCGAGAAAGTGCGCAGCGCGGACGCCGTATAATAAGTATACATACAAAGCTCACATTCACCCCGGCGCAACGCGGAGGGCGGCCGCGACCGCGAAATCCGTGACCGGCTGCGACTTGCGTGACGACTACCAGCGCCGGGAACAAGAGCTGCCATATGACGTCACGTACACAGTGCCTCTAGATGCTGAACGATGCGGGAATCGGAGTCAGAACGCGGAGCACTGCGCCAACGCCAAACGTCCGCGAAATTAATGGTGCTCCGACTCCCGCTAATGCGCTATGTCCAGAAAACGTTTAAACGCCGCCCGCCACGGTGGCTCAGTGGCTCTGTCGTTCGGATGCCCGGCTCATGGTCGCGGGACTGAATCCCTGCCGCGGCTGCCGCATTTCGGTGCAGGTGAAATGCAGACACGGCCGTCTGTTGTGCGATGTGCAGTGCTCGCTAAAGAAAAAGAGAGAAGAAAAATAAAGGGAGAAATAAAGTAACGCTTGCGGTGATTTTTAGTGGCTAAAATGCCACTCGCGAGTTCCAGCTGCAACGACTGCCTGTGTAGAGTCCACTTGCCATGCGGCCTGACAGGCGTACGCTGCAATGTTTCGGGTTCCTGAATCTCTCCCGGAGATGCGAGTGCAACAGCCAGCGCTGGGGGCTTCTTTTGGCTGGTCGTTTATACGCGATGGCTCTCTTCTTACTCCTGACGATGGGACGACGATGGTATCGCTGCGGGAGAGCACCTGTGTATGCATACATACCTATATTCGCCTTTGGCTGCGCGACCTAAATGCCCGAGGACATATACCAATATACAAGCGCTTCCTTTGCTTTCCTTTCTCTATATCTCCTTCCATCTTTCTTCTTTCCATACTAATCGCTCACAGAGCCTCGTTCCCCGACCTATAAAGTGAGCTCAAAACGCAAAAAAACAAAAAAGTGAACAGATGCGTTATAAGCCCTGACACTTCGGTTCGATGGGCAGTCATACAGGTAAGGCTTGGTGCACAGCCGCAGCCGAGTGAATGAATGCAAGTTCAATCAGCAAAATTAGTCGTTAGTCAACTATGCGCGGCCAATTACCGACCCGAGCGCCAGCATTAACGACCGAGCGAGCTCGACGCAGGCGCCAATAACAGGTCTGACGCGAGCGAGCGCGCATTCCGAGGCGGAATTCTCGGTTAGCGGCGAGCGCCCGATGTGACACGTCGGCGCGGCGCGTTAACGACTTTCCGTCGCGCGTTTTCGCAGCTTCGCTTCGGTCAAATTACGTTGCTGTCAATCAGCCACGTCAAGAGTGACACAGGGGGCGGGTGCCTGGGCTGCGCACACCGCACAAACACGCGCGCACACACTTGAAGATTTCACAAACCGCAAATTTACCTTATAAGATCAAACAGCTGGCATCATTTAATTTTTTTCCGACGGTTATAAGTCTTTTCCCTGAGGAACCTCATCAAGCTACTCTGTTAATAGCTTTGTGTTCCTCTCCTGGCATTTTCTTTCTTCTGTAGCGTTGTCAGAAAAAGAAAAAATGCTCAGTAGGAATGAATGAATGAATGAATGAATGAATGAATGAATGAATGAATGAATGAATGAATGAATGAATGAATGAATGAATGAATGAATTTTGCCACCAAGGCAGCTAAACGTGGAGCAGTGCATTTTAAGCCTATTTCGGGGCCACTGAACAATCGGCTGGCAGGAACCGATAATGAAGCACAAAGAAGATGGCCAGAACACGAGCGTGGCTGAACTCCATAGTGCCGACCAGAAAACTCCCACGCGCTTGTACACTTTACAAAACATTTAAATTCGCGCTCCCCGGCGCTACTCACAAAGCACTCGTAGCCTTACGCGATGCTATGCATTTCTGCTGCCGCTTTTGCGTGTGTATTGAACTGCCGTTGAGGTGCGACCCTGCAGGCCGCAAGTTAAAAAGCGCCAGTTTCGTAAGGCAATTTCGGCAGCTCCGTCAAAATATATTATGAAAGAAAAGGCGCAGTGATTCTCGCACTCTAGGCGCACAGGACACCCGAACCTCGCATGATGGAAAGGATGATGGAGGGGCTGAAAGAAGGAAGAAAGAAAGAGGCATCGATGTTGGGGGCTCCGGAGTAATTTAGACCACCTGGTGTTCTCTGAGGCA
This sequence comes from Amblyomma mixtum, assembly GCF_055824585.1. Taxonomy (NCBI): domain Eukaryota; kingdom Metazoa; phylum Arthropoda; class Arachnida; order Ixodida; family Ixodidae; genus Amblyomma; species Amblyomma mixtum. The sequence goes on from NC_143016.1 coordinate 30,555,078, forward strand.
CAGTGACATCGCACAGCACACGGGGCCCTTTTCGCATTTCGCCTCCATCGAAATGCTGCCGCCGAGACAGGCAACTGATTCTGTGAACTCGCGCTCAGAAGCCAAATACGATGTAAACGAACACGGCGAAAAAGCGCCACATAAAAATGCATCGCACAGCCTCTAGTCTCCGCCTCTGCTTGCTGGGTGCCAGCGTGACGAGATCGTGGCGCATTTCAGAGAGAGAATGAGACGAGGCCCGCATAGACGCAGCATAAATGACACCTCTGACACCACTCAGTCGTACACGGCTGAGTCGGTAAACAACACGCGACCATGGCTTAGACGGTCGGATCTGATGAAGAGCCTGGCGCACCGACGGAAGAGAGAGAGAGGAAAGAAGTAAAGGGAGGGAGGAGACGCCGCACAAACCTCTTCGCAGAAGCAAAATGAAGGGCATCCTGTGAGTATACTGTCATATCTCGGGTAGAGGTAGCGTGGCCAGTTGTTGCATCACCAAGGGGGCTCGTACAGGATGAGGGAATGTTTGAAGCTTTGAAGGTTGGGGTTACGAAAACAAGCAGGTTTAATGACAAGAAACTAAGACACTTATTTACATAATGAAGAAAAAGAGCTAAGAAACAAAAATCAAGAGTTCAAAGCGTCGAGCGACTGGATGAGCCTATTACCCAAGGCCCAGAGCCACTGGATGAACCTGTTACCCAAGGTTCAGAGCCTTCGTGCTCACTTTGGGCGCAGGTTAAATAGCCCAAGGCTATTTAACGAAGACACCTGTTGTAGAGTCCACCCGTGGGAACTGGCGAGGAGGAAACGTAAGTCTGCAGCTCTTTCGCACTGCGAGGCAACCATACTGTTGGCAGCTCGTGTCCATTGAACACAGGTGTGGCATGATGGCGCCGCGGCCGCAGCTGCGCTGGCTTCCTCTGATTCGTTCCGGGTCTTTTCAGACGAGGAGCATCCTTTCTTCCCCTGTCGTCGGTCCTTCTAGAAGGGAAGGTCGTTGGCACCGAGCCGAGCATGGGAAGAGCTCCATCGACCATTTCCCAGCTAGTCATTCTTTTTGGTGGGGTCATCTTGGGGTTCAAACGACCTTTCGAAATTTCCGCTATTGAATCCGCCACCGTTATCATCGCGGGTCTCAATTTGGGTCGTGACAATACGTAGTTCACTAATACAGTTGTCCGTCCTCATTTATCCTATAAAGTATGTCTTTTTGATGAGCACACTGTTTGATAATGGACTCATCGCTAGAAAATTCACGGACGACCAATCGGATTGATGCGGATGATATGCGATAGCATTTTTCTCTCAATCGCCAGTCATATTCCAATTCCAGTTCCAGCAATTCCAGTTCCAGTACTGTTCCACTCTTGGTTTTATTGAAACTTTGATTGCATTCTGATCGCTTCCTCTATTTATTTTTGCTGCCTTAGTCTTGGTAATTTTCACATGAGCTGAGTCAATCTTACTCCGGCGTCTATCTCCCCTCTCCTACAGGAAGAAAGAGAGAGAGAGGCGGCAGAGGGAGGTGAGGGAGAGGAGGACGCTTGGCAGGTGTGACGATAACGGCAGTCTCCGAGTTTTCTCTTCAGTGAGGCTTTTATGATATCCCATAATATCCCCAACATGACGTAATCACTTTCCAATCACTGCGCCACCGCGTTCGGAGAATAGCCCCGCGGAGGAAAGGATGTTGAGGCTCTGAGAAATTCGCTTCGCTTTAGTTGAATCTGTTTCTCGCCATATGCGGAGAACATCGCCCCGTTATGCGTTTCGAGCTCTCGTCTCTCTTGAGTATAGTCGGGGCGCCGACGGGACATTCAAAGCTGCGAGAGAAAGACACGCCTGACCTCGCACAGCCGCGAACTATGAGGCTTCGAAGGCGAGCCGCCCATATTCGCACGTGCGCATTCTGCAACACAGACTCGTCCGCAGATGGTCGCTATTTGCTCTGACCCTTCTAACCCCTTTTACTTCTCTCCTTTCTTGGCCCTCTCGTGGTACAAACTCTTGTCCGAACGTCGGAAATTCCGGCCTTTTTCACGCGTACGGAATAAATCGTCAAAGCACGCGAAGCGTAGGTCAACAAAGGCAAATGCCGGCGTTGTCGCCGGCATTTCCTTCCCTCCACATTGTAACTAGGACATCCCGCTGGGCGTTCTCGCGCCTTTGTGCGGGGACCGAACATCGCCCGCTGACCCCGGTGTAGGGAAAGGAGAGGGAGAGGAAGAACCAGAAGCATAAAGTACGCTCGGGATACAAAGACCAAGCAGTGTAACCAGATTAATCGGCGCGTCTTCTTCGACTACTTCCGAAAAAGGCTCGCAGTCTCCCTCGTCGTCCAGTGTGGACGTAAGCATGAGGATAGTGATAGCCAGGCTCAGAAATGGACCTACAGAAGGAAAACGAAGACCTGCAGAGGACCATTAAGAGTGTGTCAGAGCACAACTTGGAGGCAACCTTGGGCTAAGCGCTTTTCTTCGGTTGGCGGCACCCTCCTTCTCTTTGCCCTCTCCCGTGCAGAGTGCGTACAGCCAGCGGTGACCCCGCGTTCCGCCGCACAAACCGTGGGTCGTCGCGGTCGCGTCCCTCCAGCGGCGGGACGTAAGAAAGACGCCGCTCTCCGTGACGGACCACGAGCACACGCTCTGCTGGCGCAGTTCCGCCTCGCACGGGCCATGCGGGGAGGCCGTGGCACGCGACAGCCACGCGCGCAGCAACCGAGCGTGCCTGGCTAATCACTCGGGGCCGGCCTAGTATCGGCGCGCTCGGCCACGGGCATGGCTGCGGGCGTGGGAGCGACACCGGGGAAGGCCGCTGCGGTCGGCTTCGCGCGGGCAGCCAGAGAACGACTGTCGAGAGATTTGTCGCTAACGAGCGGCGGCGGCCACTCGTCGGCCCAGACGGCGCGTCGCCATCCATCCACTACGCGACAAAGGGCTGTCTCTCTCCCCCAGCGAGCGCGACCGACCCCTGGGCGGCGGGAAAATTCCGCTGCGGAAACAGTGACGCAGTGGCGAAGTTGCGCACTTGACAGCGGACGTGCCACGCGGTGCCGTCGTATCGGCCGCACGCTTTTGGAATTCAAAATTCCAAGGCGCCCCGTAAAAAACGTGTAGTATTGCATGCTACAGCAGTTGATTAACGGTACAGCGCTAACTTCCAGGACAACTGCGACGTGAATGAAAATTTCAAGCTGGGGTGTGAATGCACACTTTATTATATTTTCTTGCAGTTTTTCTTGAACTTGCAGGACGTAGCATTTCATAATTCCGGAAGTGACCCGCAGTAGCTTGCAAGCATAAAACTGAACAAAGATATGAAATAATTTGTTTATTCACCCAGTGACTCGCTTAATCATGCAATCACTCACTAGCTCACTCACACCGACTCGCACGCTCACTAACTAACTAACTAACTAACTAACTAACTAACTAACTAACTAACTAACTAACTAACTAACTAACTATCTCGCTAACTAACTAACTAGCTTACTAACTCACTCACTCACAACGCCGCGCCTTCCTTTCCGTTTGATTGCGTTTTGCTCCACGCGGTTCAGCACTTGTTCCAGGACGTGTTCTTAGCAGTAGACTAGAGGATTTCATTTACCATATGGCGTGCCCAAACAGAAACAAAGATATTGGTAAAAAAAAATTGGGTTCGTAATTGCAAATCATGGACATCTCAGCCCACACGCAACAAAGCCGTAAGAGCAAAAAGCTCGACACAAATACCGTACCGCGCAAACTCGCCTTCTATAGACGACCTCTCATTTGTGTGCGCGACAGTCGACGCACGTCAGATGAATCGCGTTCCGAATTTCCCTCCATTGGGTATCGGCCAAGGAAAGCACGGTTATGGAAAATAAGCGGCAAGCTACACAGCGCATTGCTGAGACGTAAACAGCGTGTTATTCCGACATTATCATGGAAAAACCGTTCCCTTCCAGCGAACAAAGCGTCAAGAAAAAAGGAAAACGAAAAGCAGGAATGGTAGAAAAAAATTGGTGCTAGCACACTAGAAATTAGGGTGGAGGGGCTCATGGCAAATGGCACAGCGACTGCTTGGCAGCGGCCGAATCTGGGCGATCTTTTGGCGATAATAAACAGTCTCTGTGCCGCCTGGAAGCTCTTCGTAAGGACATCGGGTATCTCGGCGCAAACACAGCGTGAATAATGACCCATGTCGAGCCTCTTCGGATATATATCGGGAGGCGTATATATGCGTCCAGGGGAGCGCTAGAAGGGGATCGTGAGGTGCCTCGCAAAGAAGAACAACGCAGTTGAGCGAGAACGACGATGCGCAGAAGGCGAGTGCGCCCAGCACATGCAGCACGTGTCTGCCAAACTCTCATCGCACCCCATTGCAGGATCGGCGCCAACGAGAAAGGGGGACTTCATCCAGTCCCAACAAGAGGCGCGTATCGGCATCAGAAACCACTCCGCTGATTCCTCGCAACAATTTCAATAGGTGGTTCAGAAACTGTCGCAAGAAAATGACTAAGGGCAGTACTTTGAGTACCGACTCACCGGTGCGATAAGCTTCTTGAAGCCAGCTGCTTCCATGAAACCAGCGCTTCGATCTTCACCGCAGATAAGTTGTTACTCGAAGGACAAAGCCAATTAAGCGCAGGACATGATAAAAGAATCGACAATGGTATTCTCTCTTCAGCAATCGACCGCGAAGTTTTCGCACGTGCCCGGCGGCTGAAGAAGTTCCGCGACTGCGGGGGACGCGAGCGGATGTGGACGAGGAAGTTTCTCACACCAGGCGTCGTAGCAAGACTGAAAGCTTCCTGGCATTGGCGACTCGATGCAATCAGCTGGCACCGCGCTGACGGCCGAGCTGTTGCAGGGGGCGTCCTTCACCTCCGAGCGGCGTCGGGCTCGCGAAATCGAGGTCGCATCGGGGAGAGCCAATTATCAAACGCGTCCTCCACGAAGGCCCAATCTCAGAATGCGTGTTTGGAAGAAAGTGACAAATTCGGAATTTCAATTGCGGTCGCGATGTCTCCTTTGGAATCAAAGCTGCATGCGCTTATAAAGTTGCAGTTAACAGCGTCTATGCGTGCTTCTCTCTCTGTGTGCGCGCGCGCGTGTGTGTGTGTGTGTGTGTGTGTGTGTGTGTGTGTGTGTGTGTGTGTGTGTGTGTGTGTGTGTGTGTGTGTAGCCGATCGGCTAAAGAAATGAAAAAAAAGCTAAAAAAATCACATGGTGGTTACCAGTGTGCAACGCGAAATTCAGGGACAGCTGTTTGCGGTGGAGAATATTGTGTTGCGCGTTGCAGTGACGTCATGCGGACCAATCAGCAAGTTCTAGGAAGCAAGAAGGATGAACATAGCTGGAAATTATTATTTCAGTACACGACATGCAACTTATTACATAGGTGAGTAACGTACAAGGAAGTCCAGCTGCGCTGCGGCACGCCTATATATACTCGCGGCCGAGGGTGGGAACCGACGAGTGCCATAGATAAAGACAAGGCAGAGTAGTTTTAACAACGCCCACTTGGGAAAACAAACAGAGCATCGGAGATACAACGATGCGCCATGAACAAAACAACAAGAAAAATGATGCGATTACAGTCCTACGATTCAAAATTTTCGAAGCTTTCCCTCAACGAGCATCAAACAACAAACCACCGTTAATTGTGCTCGACGCGAAAAGGGTCATAATCGCACACTAAGTTGCTTTAGCACTTAGCAGTTGCACTTTAGCAGTTTCTGCATTTTATGAGCTATACGGATGGTGGATGAAATCCGCCTCCAAGCTGCTCAGACGCGATAAACAATCGAGAATGCGGCAGAGCGCCTGCAGCTCAGCTTCACTGCCATGCACAGCTTAAGATTCTCCGATCGCATTCATTCATTCTTTCACCCAGTCAGTAATATTAATCTTTTCCATTTTACTTCCTTTTTCTCTGATACTATGCATGTTATTTTCTCTCTCTACCTTTGTTTCCTGGTTATTTTTTCTCTTTTAGTTCCTCCCAACATTTTGTTCTTTGTCGAAATTCAAAAGAATCAGTCTTATACAACGCAATAATCAATATATTTGCTGTATTGAACACAATGATACACACTGTATGAACAGCGCGCCCCCTGCGTGGTCGGTGCCACGTGCTGTGTATTCGGGACGAAATAAGCGCGGTGCACTATGCGTTCGGCGCCGTCGTGAGGGCGACAGTTGGACGGCGGCCAGCGGCCCCGAGACCGACGAGAGGCCGCCGGATGATTTGATTGGGGCGGACGCGAGCCAGCTTCGGCAGCGCGCGCCCCCGTCAACGAGCGCACATTGGCCATCGCGACGGCCCCTTAATGGACGCCAAGGGGCCACGCGCCCGCCATCGGCACGCGCGCATCACGCAAATGAAGCGGCCGACGCCAGCACAAGCTCGGCGCCCGATATAGCGTATGGCTGCAGGCATCGCGACCTGGGTCGCTGTGCATTGCAAACAAGAGCGCCGACACCAGAGTGATGTCCCCTCGGACAGCGAACAGGCTCCAAGCATCGTCCGAAGTGCCTTCGGCCGTACGTGCGACGGCGTCGACGTGTTCTGGGAATGCTATGCGGGAGAATTTCCGGGAAAAAGGGTTTGTCCTCCAACCGCATCACGCCGTGCGCTCGATGATGACGGCACCATGGGCGCCTGTCATCGAGCGATTTCTGATACGGGATGTGCACGGCCTGTCGTCGCCCGTCGAGTTCTCCCTGCGCTTTTAAATTCAAATTTCGCGTCTCCGCTGTATCTCGCTGCTTCGCATTAACGCTGTGGTCGGTTGCTCGCTAACGGAGGAAACGACGAATCGGGGGATGAACTTGTGGAGGGGGGTCCTTCGGGCGGCCGTGACGGATGTTTTCCTGTCACGGCCAGCTGACGTTCGCGAGTACTTGTTGAAGAGTGCTACCCCTTTTCAAGGGCAACTTGCAGTCTGTCATTGAGAGAGAGACAGCTTTTGATGATTCATAAGCATCGCCATTTCATTCGGGGCGTTGGATACACGAGAACAAAAAATAATCAAACAAAATCCAGCCATACCAGCGGATTCTGTTTTTCTACGAATTCCCTTTTCCCGAAGGAAAGAAATATTAAGTCCGGGTCCAAATCGAGGGAACCGGCGATGCAAGCAAACAGCGCCGTTAAATCTTTCTACGCCGCTGAACTACTGATCAATTCGCGCTACAAGGGACATACACACGGAAACACAAACGGACGAAGCGCGTAACGCGCTTCGTCCGTTTGTGTCTTCGTGTGTATGTCCCTTGTAGCGCGAATTGATGAGTATGAAGCACCAACTAGCCCCCGCTCTTGCATTGTTAGCCGCTGAACTACCCGCCTTTCGGCAAACAGACACCTACAAGACTATTTTCGGTTGGGTGGACAGCAAAAGAAAGCCGGCAGAAAGCGCTAAATGACCCTATACGAAGAATGTAACACCCCATAAAAAGACCGCCGCTAGCTCATGGCCCCCATAAGCAGCGTATAGGACAAGCACTTATTCCCTACCCCGAGAAGCTCAATTACTTGAGCACGTGAGGCTGTAGTCCAAGAAAACAGCCATAAAGTAACGCAGTCAATCTTGAGCCCTCGACTGCAACACTAAGAGGTGAGACACTGTGTAAAAGAAGATGAAAAAGGAAAGGGAGAGGGGACGTTCCACGCCCTGTGTACCAACGTAACATATTAACGAACCGTAATGTGTCCGCCTGCCCAGAATCGCACAAAACATTGTGCCGAGCATCCAGCGTCGTGTGCGAACAGATGCCAATCCTGCTCGAAGTTCCCTCGGAAGAAGATTGATGGCGAATTGCAACTGGCGATCAGGAGCACTTTCTCCGCGAACCGAAACTCGCGTTTCAATGGGTGATTTGGATTCAGATCGAGGGCTCCAATCGTGAATTTCAGGTTAAACTCGCTGCGCGGCGGATCGCCCCGTATTTGAACGGGCAGCCAGGAGTGCGTCTTTTGTTCCAACCGTCCATCTGGATTTCTTGACACCGTGGCGGATTCAATGCATCGTTGGAGATTCAGAGCGATAATCCCGAAATTCGAGTGGAGTATGCCATAAATAACCTGATATATAATTGATAGATAACGCCTCCCGTTTGGCAAGAATATGATCTTGCGTCGGGATTAAGTCACCGTTGGAGAAAGCAGTAAAAAATTCAGCTAAATATAAGGAGGATCGATTGACACCCTCCACGCGCCCGCTGAAAGTCCTGTGACGTCACGTCAAGTTGACAGACAGTCCTTACGCTGAAACGCTGAAAGTATAAACACGGCGATGAATGGGACCATTAGGAGGCAGATAGGAATAGCCCCCCCTTCTTACAAAAGCAGGGCCCTGCAAGGAACAGCTCCGTCAGCGCAGGTGAGCGCGTCTGCCATGTTCTGGTGCACGCGCAAATCACCTTTCAGAGTAGTGAAATCCGATGCCCAGTCTAACGTACCTACTCAAAACAATCAAAGCAGAACACGCCTTGCCAGAAGTAAGATTTTTCATTTATTCATTTATACCAAATCTGCTCATGCCCCCAGCCATGAGTGAGTTCTGCTTCTTCCCGTCCTCTTCGAACGGGGACGCAAATCGATCGCCAAGAATCCGTGACGTGGCATACGCCGTCCGCAAACCAAATCAACGAATCGGTCCGCGAACAGTAAATCCACAATAACAACCGCTCTCCCTGTGAATATTTAGGTAAAGCGCTGATTTTGGCCAGGGAGCGGTGAAACTCGGAGACAGCCAGCCTGATGACGATATGCACAGCAGAGAAGGCTCAACAGCGTGTTCAGTCGATCCTTTCAGCCACCGCGGTGACAGCTACAAATTCTCACATGCTGCGCTCGCTGAGCCCGTTGGCAGTACAGGAAAGCGTAGAACCAGTTTCATCGGCAACATAACACCCTGCGTAGAACCAGTTTCATCGGAAACACAACACCCTGCGTGCTACTATTTATTTTTTCTTCACTTCCAGGTTTGCGCAATGAGGCGCTGCCTCAGGATTCTCCGTCCGCTGCCTGCCACCAATCACGTCCTCTTCGCCTGTGCTATCGATCCCACCACTTCCCGCTCAAGTTCAAGCGTAACTCATACGCCCCTGCGCCCGTGTGCGGGAGCAGTCTGGCTTGCGCCTAACACTATAGCGTACAAAATGGAAGAAGCCGTGCAGAGAGCAAACACGCCAGAGTAGGGACACGGTTCGAGCTAAACGGAGTCGTCACGCTCGGCTACGAATGGTCGCTTGCGCAAGCGCAGACACTCTTCGCTCACCCAGTTCTACACAGCAAACAGCGACGGGCACAGCAAGCGATTCCCTGTGGATGTTGCCGAGAGTGCCGGCGCGTCTTTCGACAGACCGCTTTGGCCTTCCGCGGCGAAGCGTATTGTATAGCGTCCAACAGACGGTCGTAGCCGGCGGCAGCAGGTTAGCGTGAGCGGCTCACGTCGCGGCTCCAGCCTGAACGCGGGACTCAGCGCAAAGCAGTCGAGGCACGAACGCTGCCTCCGACGCACGCAAGAGCAACAAAATAGCGAGGTCGTTCACCCCCTGAGACGCAGGTTTGCACGCGAAATGGACTGTAGACAGAAATGACAGCGAGTGAAGAAGTACGGGCCACATGCGGGGTGTGGACGTGTGACTATTCGCACCTTCTCCTTGTCAGCAGCATAACAAGGAGTAGGAACTGTTTAATGATCTACCTACGAGCTATTCGAGGTGAGGGTGGTAAATATGATGTGGAACGCGCACACACAAACGCACGCACAAACAGACACACACACGCACACACACGCATACACGCACGCATACACGAACGCGCATGCACGCACACACGGACACGCAGTTTTCAGATTACAAATGAGAAAGAAGTATGGGAGATGTAATACTGTTTTAGACTTTTCCAACAACGTGCTCTTATTACAGGAATAACAAAACTAGCAGCAGTGACGCGTTGGTGTCGGTATAGCCTTGCCATGCTCGCCTAACCGCATTTGCCGTGCGGCGGTAGTATCGCACTGTTAGCGTATTTACCGCACGACGGCGAAAAAACTGCCTAATATGGTGCCAGTCACGGCGGTTTTAATATTGTGTTCAGTAGCCCATTAAACTCGGCTTCCGAAAAAGATAAATAATTGAAAACAAAAATACACTGCGCCCTATCGTTCGCTATTTCTTTTCTTTGAACAGCATAGCGATGCTTCTAGGCTTGTTGCCGCGAGATAAGCTAAAGAGAGAAATCGAAAGCAACAGCGTGTCCAGCCTTGAACGGAGAGAGAGAGAGAGACGGAGGAAGCCACCGAGGGCTAGCGACGTGAGCCCCGGTCTCGACGCCGTGCGGGGAAGCGCCCCAAGTGCACTGGGGCAGTGGCGTCCCCTTCCCCCCCGTTACCTGTCCGGGCTCAGCGCAGTGGGCCAAGGGCGCACGATCGCCTCCTGGTCGCCCCTTCTTTCATCGCGGAGGGCCGAAACGCGGAAACGCCCAGCCTAATGGCTTTTCAGGCGGAGCACGTCAAGCAGACCGCCCTCCCGCCGGATCCTGTGCAAGCGATGCTGAGGAATTTCCCGCAGAAACGGTGGATTCATGGACGCCACCTGGGAAGCCGTGAAGGCGTCAGTGCGGAGGAAATGTCTGGACGCGTTCTGACGTCACCTTGTACTGCTCTCCGACGATGTACAGTCTTTGTCAAAAGTAACCAGGCTGCATGGTTTGCTTCTAGCTTGTATAGTGGAGCCCTTGTGACTTTCCTAAACATCAAAAGTTGTTGGAAGGTAAGAAGACCCCCAGTCCTTACCTTTAACAACCATTTCAGCTTCAGGGAAGCTGTAAGGGCTCCACTGTATGAGCTAGAAGCAAACCATGCAGCCTGGTTACTTTTGACAAAGACTGTACTTCGTATTTGCATTCTCAGCGAATGAAAAGCCTCATATCCCCCGCGTAAAAACGAACTACGGATTTTTTTTTTTTTTTTTGTAAGGAGCTCAGGAGCGCGGTAGTTTTTTCCAAGCATTTTTTTTTTCGATGAAATGACAAAAATAATTAATTAGGATCCCCTGAATGCCGAGTCGGAAACGCAAAACCACGAAGACAGCGCAACATGTAAATCCAAGTCCAGCTTTCTTGGAGATCGCTTTTAATCGTGAAGCAACTGTGGGATATTGTAAGGTACTGTTACGAACGTAATAGCGATGCGTAGCAAAATCTCGCTTTTAAAGTTTATCCTGCGCTCGCACTGAGTAGTAGATTGCCATAGAAAACCAGTGGGAGGCGTTTTTTTGACTACAAACAGCAGAAATCCACCAGAGTCCTGAGGAGGCATATGCGGATATATTGGTTGCCATGGTGCAATCTTAGATACGCGAAAATGGTTTCGTTCACAGTCAACGTCTCGTTGAAAAAATGCGCTTCTCCAGAATTTGTGGGCATGGATGCAACAAGGTGAGTGCAAGGTTCAATCCATTCCGCTCTAATGAATGCAAGAAAGGCTAGAAAGACAAAATGCAAGAAAATTTTCGAACGTCTAACTTCTCACCGTCTTTTTATGCAAGCGTGCGGCCCTTAACAAGATTAGGGATACTAAGTGAGGAAAAAAATACTCCGGACATTCAGGTCACGATTTCTCTCGGAAAAGGCAAATCGTAGTAAGATGAAATCTTGTTTTTCCTCGAGATTCTAAATTGCATAACAACGTTACTTCGTGTAAAAGGATCTAAGTAATAAGTTTAACAGAGTTCCATTCTAAAAGCGGCACGGTTCCAACGAGGCCTGCCTCTTGTAAGCGCGCTCGCTATCTGCGTAAACACGTACGAAAACGAGTGCGACAGGACCGTAACGAACCCGCGTTCTCTAATTCGTCCTCTTCCGAGCGGAAATGGTCAGTCCTTCGGATAGCTAGGCCGAGCCACGAGATGGAAAGTCATTTGCCCCCTCTAGTGCCTATAGCACGAACACCGAGTCGTCCTGACTGGTCCATGGACATTGTTTTTACGAGCTCTGCAAACGACCGTGCTTCTTCTTGGCACTCAGTCGAAGGGCCCAAGCCAAGGGACATGAACCAGGAAATAACAAAAACAACTGAGCAGTGCTTGCTTTACTTCCGCGGAGCGCACCGATTCCTTTTGTACTGGCAGTTGCAGAACAGAGCTCGCGCCTTTTCCGGGAAATCAAAGCGCTTACTGTGCCGTATACTTTTCGTTATTAACTGCGGGATGCCCATTATTGGCGTCAGCCGGGTTGGCAAAGCTCTCAGTCAGTCTGACCATAACACCGTCGCTGGTCAATAGGCTCAAAAAAAAAAAAAAATCTAGCAACTGGTCGAGCTCTTCCAGTCGAACTGTTGAGTAATTTGTTTGAAGGCCTGCATTCTGCTGATTACGTCATACGCGCAATAGGCAATACGCTACACATCGTAAGCAAGCCATGTACAGTCTTTGTCAAAAGTATACAGCCCAAGGGGTCTGCTTCTGAGCTCTGCAGCGCGGCTTCTCATGCATACTCGCGGACCCTAATCTCAAGAAGGCAGGAGGAACTTAAGTCCTCAACCCTCCCAAGCTTAGGACTGTCAAATGTGCTAAAGAGCTCCGCTACAACGCTTGGAAGCAAACCCATCGGGCTCTATATGTTTGACAAAGACAGTACATTCCGTAAGCCCGCTTCTTTTTCTTTTCTTGCAGCACGGAATTTGTTGCAGTGAAACGACGTTACTTGCAGCAACTATTGACAAAGCGACCGCAGAGGGACAGTTAACCAGAGCGACTGCGAGAATACCGTAACCAGTACTGCACACTAGAATGGCAGTATAAGGAGAAACAAGTGGTAAGGAGAGAGCGCATGAGTTCGGTTTGAAGGATGCAGCTTGGCCGTACATTTCGTCTGAGGTAAAAGCCGTGCGTTGTACCGCTATTAAAACTCCGTTGTTTCATCCTAACCGCACTCAAGCAACGAGTGCCAGTGAGTGCGCTCGGAATTGAGGGAGGGAAGAAAGAACGCCGATCGTATAAGTATAGAGTGAGGACACTGCTGACAGAGAACAGCTTTTAGTTTCTCAACGTGCGGCGATACTTGCGGCTGCGGGACAAACTGAAAGCTTGGATTTTCATCTTCTCGCAGATGAAAATGTTGACCCGGGATGTTACCGGGAAGCAGTAATTGGCCCGCCGAGGTCATATGTACACTATAAGTAGGCCTGACCCATACACCGATGTCTGAATGGGCGCCCTGACGCCTTCTTCTGTACTTCTTCGCAATGGAAGAAGACGGAAAGCCTGGAAGCATTTTTTCCTCTTGTTTTTTCTTTTTATTAAGCGAGTACAATCGCGTATGTATGGAGGCAGCTGCATTACCCAAAAGAACGCATTTAGCAGCTGTGCCCGCACTGCAATGAGAGTGTCTTGTGATTGGTAATCAACCTGAGGAAAACTATTAAGAAAAAAAAAGAAAATAAAAAGTGTCTCCTCCTGCCTCCATTCCTTGATAGTCTCGTTCACCATGAGAGAGAGATAGACTTTAATGAATAATGGAGAGGTCTGGCTGGTTATGATTACGTATAGGTAACGGCAACGTGAAAAGGGATCCCATCATGAGCATTCAAGCAATGGTTACTCCACAAGTAAGGGTGAATTAACCACTTTTATCGAGGTTACTCCACTCTGCAACCAATCAACGTTTCAAAAGTGTAGACGTCATCGCGTGCGTCAGTCATCTTTGCCCAGAACAGAAGAATTCTCTTCCAGTTCGCGGCGTTAAATGTAGAGTGGTACAGCGTCGGCATGCACTTCCAACGTCAATTTAGAGTGTAGGCAGAATAAATATTAGAGCGATTAATTTTCACTCCGAAGGCGCGAAGACTACTCTGCGGAAGTGATAATGTAACCCGCCTGTATTTCCACTCCAACAGCTATTTTTTCCGTTCTTGTGTTCGCGTTTCATTTGACGCTGGTGACTCCATCGGCATCAACGGCACTGGCACCCGCGCCAGCGCCGGCAGCTGCTGGTGCGACACCTACCGGCCGTCTTCCGCAACCGCCCCCTTGTGGCGCGCGCGCCGCACGCGACCGACCGTTCGCCGCCGCTTCCGTGCGCCGGTGGCGCCCAACGGAGCGTGCAGCGACTGCGTCCGCGGATGGGCCCAGCTGTCCGCTCCGGTCTGACGGCACCAACAAAGGGACGAGACCGGACAGACACACGCACGCGGCCCCGCTCCTTTTGTACGTGCGGCGTGTATGACGAGCGTGTTCGACGTCGTATCGCTGCCTACCCAAGCGTTGCCGCTTTCAGATATACGGCCATTACGATGCACTGGACGAGGAAGAAAGGGCTGCTTTTTTCCCCCTTTTTTTTTTTGCTGTTTGGTTGTCTTTGAGACGCCAATCGTGCTAAGCGCGCGATGAAACGCGACGCTGCGTCGTAATATATTATGCTTCAAAACCATGAACGTCAGCTTTGCGAAGAAGTATACAGGCTGAGAGTCGGGTCGAAACGTACCTGGAAGTGTGAAAGGCATGGCGACACGTGTATAATGCGTTATATAGGAGAGAATGCAATTAGTGCCACGTTAGCCCGCCTCTACTCCCGCGAAGGTTAAGTAGCTTGAGAGCTACCTTCAGAAGGTGATTCGATTTTGCACTATGAAGTTTCGTTTCACTAGTCTCCATGACATATATACATCATCTGCGCGCTTTCTCGAATACCTCCGCGTTCTAACGTTGTCAAATGTGCTTAGTGGAATCACCCAAGGCAGATAAGATTTGAAATAAGTGACTACTTACTCCCATCCAAAAGAGTTATGACGATTTAAGACGAGAAAGTTTTACAGCCTTTCTGCGTAGCCGTGCAGCTACGCTTGAGTGGATGCTAATGAGTAAATACTCCTTTATTTCAAATCTACTCCCCACACCTAGGTGGATCCCCATTAGGCCCGGCACCCATTCTGCCACCCTAAAGATGGTAGCAATTACTCCGCAGCCCCTCGTTACCCAGCGTGCAACGTAGCCCGGAGCATTGCCTTGGCATACTAATGTCCTTGGACCAAAATCCGACAAGACGAATGCGTTAGCCGTAAGGAAAAAAATACACACATAAATAAAACGACGACTCACACGCCTAGGTTTGAACGTCACCGAAGCAAGCACGATTATAGCCTATAGCGCATAGCGAGACTCAACATCGGCCTTCCAGCAACGAAAAGACATAAAAAAGGGAGAAAACTGTGTCGCAAAAGCCCCTCATTTGCTTCTGCTTAATTACGGCCAGCGAATACGCCGCGGCTGGCCAGTGTTTGGCCTTTCCAAACCAAACGCTGCAAAAAAGGAAGGGATGATGGGGGGGGGGGGGGGGGGGGGGGGGGTTAAAGATAGAAATGAATTCTGGACGCAACGCTGTAATAAGTCCTGGAGGCAGGCTGTTTTCCCGGCCGACGTGATGCAGTCCTTTTCACATTCCGCTGCAGGGGGCATTCTCCGAGGATGACAGCGGCGTTTATTTACTGCGAGCGAATCAGGAAAGTAAGGCGGCGAACGTGTCGCAAGCCGGTATCCCAGTCCAACATTTGAAAGCTGACACAGACAAGAAACATGTGCCTCTGAGAAGTATATAGCTCTGCCTTTCCGCATTCCGGACAGCCAGGCAATACCCTGCATGCATACACAAACGTTCTGTTTTACACGCGCCTGAAATTTTATCTGTGCTTTGTTAACTATTTCTTCTTTTTCCCCCTTTCTTTCAGCGTTGGCGCGCGATCGGTTTCTGCCCTTTTCAGACTGGCGCTGTTCTTCGCATTTCTTGCACGGGCGCGAATTCTTTCCTGCTCTTATTTTTTCGAGCAACGTGTCCTACGCTAAAAAGATCTGCTGAGAAGAGTGGCTGTGGTGTCGTCGTGGCAATGCAATAAAAGACGTGCTAGCAGGAAAAAAAAAAAAAAAAAGGTGGACACGCGTGCAGGCAGTCGCCAAGCGAAGGCAATCCCATAGGCACAAAAATAAAAAAGTAAACGAATAAATGAAAAATTAGTAAGATTCTTTAGCTCGGCTGCATAAGTTCTAAAACCTGGAGAGGCTGCAGACATGCTGTCGCTGATGAAAATGAACTATGCTATGCAGAAGCTCTGCTCCCAGGCTGGAAGAAATGGAAAGAGATGAAAGAGGGGGCGGATTTCGTCATAATCCTAATCTCCCTGTAACCTCTTTCCCTCTCCCTCTCTCTTTCCTCTGCAAGTTTCGCCCAGGTTCTCTCAGGGAGATGTGGGGATCTTCACTCAGTGTCTTTACAAACTGCTTCCCTCTTAATCCAACCCTGCGCTGCATAGATAAATTTACACTCTGAACACTAGCACACTAGGTGAATTTCTCTTGCGCAAGCCTGAGCTCCGCAAGGCTTTCAATTCAACTAAAGCGGATGGGAAAAACACATGCCTAAAAAAATTCAACCACGAAACCATGCATTGTGGGGTGCCGGCGTTAGCAACAAGCACACCCACTCTCTCGTGACGTGAAGACAAGCGTGCCACCGCATCGATGCACGACAACACCTACGCGCTAGTCAAGCAACGACGTTATTCCTTCCCTCCCCTCATCTTTCGTACACGTACAGCTTCACTTTTCAGTGGCTGCGAATAAAAATTCCCCCGAAAGGTTGCGCAAGGCTATATGCACCAACGCGTCGCGTCCACCACCGTGAAAAAGGATTGAAGCGCTTCTGACGACGGCTTTTCTTTGTCCTAGCTTTTGTCTGCGGTGGCCGAATCAATGGGCCTCCACGTCCGCGCTCCGTCAGCTCTGCACTGCACCTGCTGCTGACAAAAGGGCCCGTAGTCGGTGTCCACAGGAAGCGCCGCCAAGCGGCCATCCATGGCAACGCGTTGACTTCCGCTGACCGTGAGCACGTGCCTCGTTTCTCTCTCTTTTAACACCACAGACCAAGCAAGAACCCTTGACGCCTCCGAAGAATGCGAAAAGAAAAACTAAAGGAAAAAAGACGCATACAACGGTGACCGAATTTCTGCATTTTTCCAAGTCTGCAGGTAATAGAAAGCGGATGCGCATTAGACAGAAGGACACCCAACCCGCATGTCCGGTGCGCATTTCGAACGTCGCTTTGCACGCAATCGCCAGCCATTCTGCAAGCCGCCCGGATAGAAGCGCCCCGCCTCTCCGTGTTTGCGCAGTAGTACGACACCTCTCAAGTCTACAAAGTGTGGCAGGAAGTAGGCGTCGCACATTCTTGGCGGCGCCGGCCGGCTGGCTGGGAAAAGAAAACGCCTCGCGGTATACGAGTGTTCACGGAGCCTTTCGAAACCCGACTAACGTTGACTCTAATTATGGTGGGCCGTGCAAGAAAGTGCGCTTTCTTTTCTTTTTTTATATTATTCTGCGTCAGTCTAAGCAAACAATGCGGAGCCCAACGCGGCCCTGCGCAACGGCTGTACCGCTGAGCGGATGGGAGCACAAGGTCAAGGGTGCGCTTGCCAGTCGTTTTTCAGTAAGTCGAGGCTGGAAGGTACCGAATCCAGATATTTCGAATTACTGGCTACATCGAACACTCAGATTATCCCCTTGAAAATCCTGCGCAAAAGTATAGGAAAGTTCCGCGGTAAATCGAACTCTAATTTCGCCAGTCGTTCGGCATGTCGAACGGCGGACAACGCTCCTGCAAATGGCGCTTCTCCTCACTGCTCCCTTCGATTTTCGCGCGCGGAAACGCATCGGCTGCGTGGCCTTGGGCATCTGCTGGCAACGTTAGCGCTGTAAAGTCACGTGACGGGTGGAACGTTGGGTGTGTTTGAGAGCGGCCTCTGCTCTCTTGTGCTCACATTACATCGCTGCCATGCGGTGAAGCCAGCCTACTAAGTTAACCTAACGGCGGTCCTCCCTTTTCTCCCAAAGGCGTTACGGAAACCAACTGTACTTTAATTTCAGTAGTGTACTATTACATTATTATAGTGTATTGCATTTTTCGTGTATCGAATTATAGCTATATCAAACTATTTCGCGATCCCCTTCGAAGTCCATATATCTGGGTTTGAATGCAGAGAGTTTCAGCAGAGCGTTACCATTTACGCCACTGCTGTACACCGTTAGCCAACAACATCGCACGCACTGTCCGCGACTGGAAGCAGCCGTATACGTTAACGCTGTACTAAAGCTCTCTGATGACTAGCAGCACCAAGGCGAAGACCACACGTAGTCGGTCGGTCGCCGTCGGAGATATCAGAGGAAGATCCGAGCTTATGCCGAGCTTTCTGTAGCTGTCATACGCGTCAAATCACGTTGAGAGCACTTCCACTCATCCAAACCACGATGGCATTTACGTTTCCCGGCGTCATACACCATTGCTCTAGTGCCGTTAAAATTTCGGGATATCCATTCATTTAAGGCCTATAGCACCTAAAAAAAGACATAACAGTTGGGTAAGCAAGCAAGCAACGATATAAAATAGTCCAAACAATGTAGGTGTCGCGCAGCATCAGTACAGTGTAGTATGCAATCAGCACTAGGTTAAGACGCATTGCAGAGACGCCACTGAGGCCTCTCCGCTGGTCTTCCTCTTCTTCCTTTTAAAACATGGCACATACCCACACGGGGGTATTGGCGCTGCTCATAACCTCCGCCTGCTATTCATCGCACCGCTTTTTTTTTTTATATATAGGCGAGAGCGAGCATGTGTGAGTATGCTACAGCGCCTTCTTCTGACAAACGCATCGACTTTCGTCTCCTGCAGATACCCGTGTATTCTATCCTAAAGAAATCTCCATAACTGGCCTTAGCCGGAGAAACAAACACATGCGATGTTGAGAGGCACAAGGTACAGCTATAGGCGCGACAATTTATTCTCAGGTACAAGTGAGGCGCTAGTTGCGATTCCTCACGGAAGAGGAGAGCAAGGTAGGCGTTTCTTTTCCTTTCAAAAAGAGAAGAAAAAATTAAAGAAGAAAGACGGGCTAGTAACAAGCCGCCAAGAGCGCGTTCCGAAACCATGCGACAAAGACACGCACAGCGACGCATATCGGGCCGCGCGCTCAATACCCGGAGCTACACATTTCGTAAACACGCTCACATGTCCACCGAGATGGCGCGGGAAGCACGTAACGCTCGAGGGAAGAAGCAGCGCCCGCGTGTTTACGTTCCGGTTGCACTCCGCGTGACAGCTAAGCACGCACAATGTTGACGAGGAACCGCGCTTAACAGAACTGATCAGGCACGATAATGCAGTCGACAGCTCTCGGCCGCGCCGCCTTCACAAACATCGCCGAAAGCGGCGTGCGCTATGCTCGCCAGCTTTTCTCCCGGTTTCCTTCCCCGCACGCGCGACAGCGAAGGTCGCATCGCAGCGCCCGTGGTTCGCGGCTGGAAAGCGAAGCGCACGTAACATACACGCGCTTCCCAAGGCATCCGTCTCTCTCTCGTCCAAGCATGTAAGCGCTTATACGTGCGAACAAGGCAATATGCGCCAGAGTTTGCACACACACAGACGCAAGGTCAGCGAAGTGCATAATGCCACGTGACATATGCTCTTCTTGGCAGGCATTACGACAGCCTTTCCCCCCATCCGCCATCGTATTTTGGTTTCATGTTACTACGGCAGGAGCCGAGCGTGCACAGAGTGCGATCTTGCACGGCTGCCAAGTTACGCGTTACACAGCCCTCCCAGAGGTAACACACACTTGCCACATTAGACCAGCTGTTACGGCGTTCTGTTGTATACCGAGCACAACGAGGTCGAGGGTTCGATCCTGGCCGCAGCGTCCGTGTTTCCTAGTGAGCAAAATGTAGACTCGTGTAACGCAAATTTCAGTGCATGTTGAAGAACCCTCGAGGTGGCCGAAGTTAATTCGGTGCTCTATACTATATGAATTACGGCGCGGCTCCTAGGTGTTCCCTTAGCTTTTAGCGCTAAAACAACTGTTTTTCATTAGAAAATCCTTTCTCCCTCTCCCTCGCTCATGTTGTTTATGAGGTTTAACGTCCAGAAGCTGCACATGCGCTATGGGCGACGCTATCGTAGCGGAGAGTTACAGATTAACAAGCCGCCGCGGTGGCTCAGTGGCTATGGTGCTCGGCTGCTGGCCCGAAAGACGCGGGTTCGATCCCGGCCGCGGCGGCTGAATTTCTTTGGAGGAGAAATTCGAGGCCCGTGTACTGTGCGATGTCAGTGCACGTTAAAGAACCCCAGGTGGTCGAAATTTCCGGAGCCCTCCACTACGGCGTCTCTCATAGCCTTAGTCGCTTTGGGACGTTAAACCCCATAAACCAGTTACAGATTAACACAAGCCCATCTTTCTTGGACATCGATCTGATCGGTGAGGCAACAGTAGAATACTGCAAGATACCGTTATGACCATATTGATGGGAATAATCTAACCTTCCTATGCGCAGCTAAGTATTGCTTTTAAAGTGTGTCCAGCCCTCGCATCGAGTAGTTAAGACTGCCACAGAAAACCAGGGTGCGTTTTTGACAATAAATAGCAGAAAACTGCTGGCGTTCCGAGGATGGACCTGCGCATATATTGATTGTTATGGTGCAATATTACGATGTGCGAAAAAACTGCGTTCCTAAACAACTTCCCATTCAAAAAATGCGCTTTTCCGTAATTTCTGGGCAAGCGTGTAGGCGTATGACGTGCTTCACTCACTATAGAAATGTGAATAGTTTTAGTTTGTGCTCGCAGAAGTAGATCGATTACTCCATTACCGCAGAAGCCGCTTTTTCCATCACATCTATCAAAGTGGTGTCAAACTGTCAGCTGCCAAGGACGGAGGAAGCCGGTTATAATATACCTCCCTGCAAGCTATTCATTCGTTGCATGCACCTGGGTATTTGCGTGCAATTTTATTGCAATATATAGACGCGCAGAAACTACCACAATCCCGTATTTTTGATTCTGCAGTAACCATATTCTCCTTAATAAACCTACCAGTTCTTTTCTTTTTTGCGATGCAGGAACCACTAACGACGAAAGGCTGGAAATTTATAGTCTTTATTCGGCGTTTTCATTTCTTGGATATTATTACAGGATTAATTTCAACCACATCGGTTAACTTGAAGCAGGCCAGAGGAGGTTACTGATAAAAGAAAGGCGCTGTATCTGCCTCACTCGCGCATGGCATAGTAGCCATTTAATGCGCAGTGTCGCGAATTAGCGTTCACAGAATTTATTTCGCAGAGTTTGGCTTTTTTTAGATTTAAGGAGGTATAATCGACTTCACTTTGTTCACGAATGACGTCATATTTAAGCCGATGAGCCGAAAAGAGTTCGTCGTTTACAGAAACTTGTCACACTGCCTCGACGGAGGCATTTTCATGCGCTGGAAATTTACTAATTAAATTTCATTTACTACACGAACCTCGCTATCTGTTAGCTGCACCGTGAGGTTCGAAGTGATAGTAACGGCGAAAGGCGGGACGACGGAAAAAAGCGCAGGCGCAAGCCACCGCAAGTGGCATGGTGTGTGACGTAGCACTAGTGAGCCTATGCATAGTGGTCTCCATTGGCTCAACCTTCATTGTGCCCATCCAGAATACTAAAGACTGTCTTACAGTGTATAGTAAACCAGCTGTGACATGACTATTCGCACGCGCTTGATAATGACAGAACAAGCAATGACGGACATTTGTCGAGGCTGCTGCAGCATGTATATAGCATATAATGCACGTCCAATAACCAGGCGCCTATGCAGTCCTATTAACCGCTTAGAAAAGCAGACACGAAAGCACGAGCAAACTGACTCATGGACAACAGACGCGAGCAGAAAGGCGACACTGCGTTCCGGCCGACGACCCAACGATATTATTTCTTGGAGCTAGAGCAACAGCATGCACACGGGGGCTACCCTGAAACTGCATCCCACTTTAAAGCTTCTGGTAAAAGCAGTCGCAAAGACTGACGTTTTACTGTCGTTCACGGGTTATGAACTCGGACATATATGTCCGGAAGCAGTGCTACAAACGACTCGAATAAAGAAATAAAACGAAGACGATCGCGAGCTGCAGGGTCCGCTCGATGTATTACACATGCATTTATATCTGCGCATATATACCAGCAGGCATGTGAACGCAACAAACAAGAGGAAAGAGGGGGAGTTCAGAGGCCCTCTTCGGCGATCAAGACAGGATTTACGACGACGACTACCACGGGCAACGACGTTCTATGGCGGGCTCTTCGAAGCGAGGAATATGCCGAAGAGAAGGGTGACTCCCGAGTGCGCTTTCGAAAGCCGCTCCTCGGCGCGCTTCCGGGCAATTTCGTCGTCGTTCTCGTCGCCGGTCCCCGTGACAAGGCAGCCCTCGAGCAGAACGGAAATCACTTCCTGAATCAGGGCCCGTATCGAGTCGTCCTCTTCCCGGGGGAAATGACTCGCCTCGCCAAGTACGGCGGCGCGTGCCGCTCTCAGGGAGAAACAGGCACGAGCGACGACGATCTCCGTTGGACGTCAGTGAAGCCCGGGGCGCGGGGACCACTGGCTCGATTTCCACTGAGACGACGGGGATCTGTTGCTCTCTGTTCCGACGCTCGTCGCGCGACGTATAGCCGGCAGAACGCGCATTATAGTGGGGCGAGATGCGTAAACAGAGGGAGGGCCAATCAACGTCTTTGTTCTTCCTTATTGCTAGCTAGAGCGACCTCCGTCACCGAGCCAGCAGAGAAGCTCGGTGCAACAGGGCAAAAGTAACGCTTATACAACAACACTCAGTTACAGTGTACTATAGAAGAGGCAGTGCAGCGCGAGGAAAGACGAAGCAGTAAGACGCTTGACTCCTCCACTGGCGAACGAAGCGGTGGCGCTGGAGTCGTCCACCCTTGAACGCGTTTCTAGCCTTGCCGAGCTTCTGTGCCTGGTGCGTAAAAAGGCGATATATTATTTCCGTTTGCACAGCCAGTGGAGTGGTTTAGGCGGAAAAATGTGATCGCTCGCCGGACGGATCGACCCCGTGTTGAAATGGGACGCCGTGTTGAAATCGCCCCTCTTTGACGGCGCTGCGATCGAACCTCTTGAGAGCGGGCCGCTGCTGGCGATGCCGCTGGGGCCACGTGGAGAACAACCACCGATAAGTTGAATGTAACTCTGATGTGTTTTCGGGTTATTCTAAAACGCATTCCAAAAATCCACACAAAGAATTACGACCTTCTGCGAAAAATAATTTTGCGATGTCAGCCAGGTCCTCATATATTCACGTGGCGCCACAAATATCCTTTCAAGATGTCAATTATGCTTGTTTTGACAGACACCATTCATATGAAGCCGTTACGTAAAGAAATCAGCACATTTTGAGCAATTTAAAATACTAATGCTCGCAAAACAACCAAACGAAAACGCACTCTCACTGGAACCATGTCAAAGGCAGAGCTACCGTAAAACCCGAAAGGATCCATGCACAATTTTTGCAGGTCTCAGCACGTTTTAATGCGTCCACATATATGAATACATTACGCCTAGTACAGGAGGAATTTGACAGTGATAAGGTCGCGTCCACATATGTGGGGGCAGCGCCCGAGATGGACAGGCTATACTGATGCCCTCACTAGCCTACCTGCAGTCCGTGAAGCCTCTATACACCTGAACTTGCTTTAACGCCAGCGAAGATCAATTACCGCGCAATAAAGGCAAAATCGGTGCGCAACGCTGACAGGGCCGCACGGATTGTCAGTTGGATACCCGGCAACCTCACGGATACTAAAGCCTGCTTCAACGTTCGCACTGAAAAAAATGACAAATTTTTCGATAATGTGTCAGCAGGGAGCCCCTAGTTGAACTGCTAAAAGCGGACGCGACGACGATCACTGGATATTAACGATTCCGCATATATTTACCATCATAAGCGGCCGCAGACGGTGGTCCTTCATGGTCAATATTCTCGTACATGGAAACGCGAACCAGCCCAACTTGCGCTTGAGTGCTTCTTGTTTACAACTGCCGTCGCCATGACGACCCAGCTAAATATTCCATGCTCTGAAGACATTTCGCTTTTCCGACGGCAATATGGAGAGTTGATAAATTAATTAATTTTGACGCCCCCAAGCTTACACTACGACCTTCGCGCTCGTGACGACTCCCAATTTTTCCTGAGCGCGGTTCTTCAAATCGTACCAGGAGCGCAGCAGAGGGGCATTCTTGCTTTTTGCAGCCTTCGGTATGTCGTTTTCCGACTCCGTATATCGTAATAACGCCCTATAGCGTGCTTAGTAACCGAACGTCAGTATAGGAAAGCTCAAGAACGCGAACTTTTTATCGTCGAGTGCGAATAACTGGAGCCAGCAGGAGCGCCCAGTTCTGTCTGCATAGAAGATACGTTTCCTTCGACGTCGCCGGTCATCACCACGAACTTGGCTCAAAGAGACACGCAAGAATCGGCGAGGAGCCGTAACATAACGTTGGAACAATAAGTGAAATAAACTGCAGGTCGCCTTCCCCCTAATCCGAAGAACATTGCGGAGGGCCTTTAAAAATAACTACTTAAGACGGCTGACTGAGCGCACAAGATATATACCACAATATCGGGCCGATTACCTGTGCTGATTGCACGGGACGCTGCAAGTGGACCCGAATCCCTCTTCCAGAAGAGAATATATGCATTCTAAAGAAGCTAACAGCCATTGAAAACCAAGGAAAACAGAGGGGAACCTTACTTCTTCATGGTAGTGTTGATTAGAACAAGACATTGATAGCGTAATTGCTTTTGATAGGAGATGATTCTGCAGACAGCAGAAGAGAAATACAACCACGTGCCCGCGGTGTAATACGAACACATGGAAGCCCCGCAGGCGGATGTGACGCTCGGAAATGAGAGTACCGCGCACGGACACTGCGGAACTGACGCAGACCGACACGGAGACGACCTGCTCCGCTGGCGGGGTATCCGGGAGACGGCGTTGTTTCTCGTCCGTTGATGAGCGGGCACACAAAGCCCTCGACGCCGCGGTCAACCCGGGGGACTGCGGCGCACGTGGAGGGTACGTGATCCGCGGCAGCCCACGCACGGAGGCGCAGCCGTGATGGATCACGTATACGCTTCTACGGACCTGCGTACACGGCGGAGACAAAAGCGAGAGGGCCTGCAAGGCCGCGTGCGACGGAGGAAAGTGCGAGCAGGGCGACGAAAACCTTTTCACTGGGGCTGGTGCAGTACACTATACCTGCGCGTCCGTGGTCGCCGTTGAACTGTTACGCAATAATTGGTTATCGGGAAAGAAAAGGCGCAGTAACTGCCTCGCTCTCAACTACGCCGTGGGGGAAGGGATGGAGGAGGGAGTGAAAGTAGGAAGAAGGGTAAAAAAAGAGGCGCCGCAGTAGAAGGCTCTGGATAAATTTCGACCACCTACAGATCGTTAGAGGGACACCAAAGATAGCTGGTCCAATTGTTGTTTTTAGTTGAAAAGTCGATTCTATGTCTTGTTTTTTTCTGAAAGGGGGGGTGGGGGGGGGGGGGGGGGGGGTTATATGTACCCGGCAGAAAAATTACATTTCAAATGCTTCTCGCCACTCGATTCAGACTAGTGACATCTGCACCGAATATGATCCCGTGAGCTTATCCTCAGGGATGCGGTGCAGAAGAAAACTCTGTCTACGCATGCAGTTTACCTCCGAGATCGACCCGTGATGGCGACACCCTTATTTTATTTTGTACTCCTTGCCAATTAATGGAAGCCCCCTTTTTCGGTGCAGACAGTGTCTTTGTCGTTAGAATGTGGCTATCTATCAATACAGGGCTACTTCATTTTGTCCCCAGTGTCCCTTTAACGTCTACCAACGTCAAACATCGCACGGGAGTCTTTTGCCTTTCACCTTTGCGTCTAATCGTTGCGGGATTCGATCCCGCAACCATCAGACGCATTACAAGAACTAATGCACTGGAAACCTGCGCGCGCAAACACGCAAGACGTAATAGACCATACTGGGTCTAAAGCGACCTTTATATCAACGGGGGGAGGGGGGGGGGGGGGGGGGTGACGCAGATACGCACAGCCATTGTCGAAAGAACCGGGAGACCCAATAGCCACCTAGCGGACCATTGCATTTTCACAAAGTTGAGGCTGCTGGCGCCTGGCGTCCAGTCCTTATTCTGCAACGCCTGTTGTAATGCGAAGCTCCAGATAGCGACGAGGCGAACGTCCCTGTATCTTGGAGAAGAAGAGCGAGGGAAAGTTTGGGACGCAGGAGGAGCTCAGCTGGCTGAGAAAAGACTCGCTGACAGCACTGGCCGTGCGCATGAAATGAAGTTGTAAGCGCAGTTGTGACTAAAGCTGTTTATGACGAGTACTGGAAGCAGTTCATTTCAAGCACGTGCCCTTCTCACCAGTACGAAGTCCCTGCAGCTAGCTGCGCTTTGTCCGTGCGTGTAATGGCAGCACCCTTGTTCTCAAAACGTATTTTCTAACAGCAAGTGGTGGATTATATAAGAAAGGACGAGGGAGGGGGGGATCGGCACACCTCGACAAATTTTGTGCGGGGCGTCTTCGAGAAAGAAGGACGTTTTGTAACCTTCAGAAACATGGTACACGGGTATACGAGTCCCCAGCGGTCACCCGACGAAGAGGTGCGCAAACAAAAATGAGTTTTGGAATGGACACTGTTTGGTTTATCATGAGAGACAGAATAAAATAAAGGCATGGAGGTTAACAGGAAACCCAGTAAGGGAAGCACCTGAAAACAAATCATGACCATTACAGCTTACAGACATGTCTGAGCTGTAGAAATTCCTCCACACCGCCCTCCTCCTCGCCTCACCCCGGTGCTTGCATTCAGAAAGAAACGATATTAAATCCATCGGTCCACCAAATGGCACAAGACAGTCGAGGCAGCAAATCTGCACCGCAGCGACTACAAGAGAAGATAAAAAAAGGTACCATCGTTGCCATACGTTGCACTAGACAGATATATACCCCAAACTGAGCGATATCTCAGAGGGTTGTTTGTATACGGCAGCATACATGGCTACAGCGGCGCAGAAGATATCCTTCTTCTTACGTCACACAAGCGGAACGCCGTGACAAAAGGGGATTTCCCAATGTCAGATCAAATAAGCACCTCCCTTTCGATCGCTCTTTCTCTCGGACTGTTTGCCCTGTACCTGCTTATTGGAGGCTCGAAGTGCGCCATACGTACCGATCGATGCTCAAAGGAAGGAGGCGTCGCTAGAGAAAAGAATCTGACGTCAGGGGCTCACGCCTTCGAAAATACCCTGTGCAAAAGCAGGTCCGATCGGGTTCTTAAGCTACGGAATTAGCCTAGTTAGGCTAGGTTAATTCCGCAATTATCTTTAGTTACGCTCGACTTTTTTTTTTTTACCTCCGTCTGAGAAAATACAGCCCCTGTTAGAGAACACGTTCAGTCTTGGCCACTGGATGTATCACGGCATCAATTCGCAAATAACATAAAATAAGAATCGCCAGGTACTACATTTGCTAATGTTATAACCGCGCAGGTGGGCATTTCTGTAGTGTGCAGAGTGCAGACTTACGGTTTACCGCCAGACTTACGTCGGGCATAGCCGCTCAGGTCTTGTTTTACTCGTTCATGAAGACAGTTTTTCCAGATATAATTGCAGCGTAGGGCGGACACGCAGGCGCAATGACAGATAATGCCAGGGCGTATGTGGACTTCGCTTGTCCTGTACGACCCTGCTCGCACATATGCAAATGTTAGGCGGCAGTTTCTACGCGACAAGCATACGGTCAGTCACACGTTATGCCGCTGATCGTCACTTTTGCGGCTCGGGGTTGAACACATCACCAACAGCGACCTATCTTCTCACCAGTAGCTACAGCGTGTTTGGCGCAGGATATCCTCCATTGCGTATGTGCCATGAAACTCAACACAATATAAACTACAACCCGCTCAAAGAAGCACGCTATTCGATCCTCCCCTGCGTCAGAAACGCGTTCATGTATTTATTTATTTATTTATTTATTTATTTATTTATTTATTTATGAATACTGCGATCTTATACACAAGATCATAGCAGGTGGGAAACAATGTATTAAGATACAAAAATACAGACACATACGAACAAAACAGAATTGCACATAGAATTGCACATAGAAAAATCAGGAAGAAAAATACCGCGGCAAGGTCAAACAAACAATTATTTCAAATGCTCTTCAAACAAATGCAATGATCTCTGCCTGACAACATCATCCGTAAGGTTATTCCAATCAGTGATGGTCCTTGGAAAAAAAGAATATTTAAAACAAATAACTCGAGAATTTAATGGCGTTATGGAAAGAGAATGGCGATTTCTAGTTTGGTACCCCGAGGAATAAGCAAGGATATTAGAGGTGTCAACTTTGAAATTATTATGAATTAACTGAAAGAAAAATTTTAAGCGACATATGCGATTTATGTTAGGAATAGAGGGTAAGCAGCTTTTTTATTTATTTATTTATTTATGAATACTGTCAACCCTCATTTGAGGGTCATTACAGGGAGGGAAAGTGAGACAAAAAAAAATGCACATATAACCATGAATGAACAAGCTTCTTTGAGCATACAATACAAGAGAGCATTGAAACGCAACACAGTTCACACCACTGTAGAACCACCTGCTATACAAAAAGCAATATTGGACAATCAGTTACGCGCCCATCTACAAGAATCCCACTTTATTCTAGTGCTCAATAGCATCCGGAAAGAATGAGCAGCGAAAGACGTTAGTTCGTGTCAACGAGGAGATCACTGACTGATGCTCGCCCGTAAGTGTTATAAATAAACCTTACTGCTTTCTTTTGGATTCTTTCAAGTTTATTTATGTTTACCTTTGTGAACGGGTCCCAGATAATCACTGCATATTCTAAGATTGGTCTAATAACTTGGCGCACATTCTTAATTATGTGCGCCAAGTTCTTCGCTGTTCTGACGACGCAAGCTAGGGAAAACGACACGAGATTTATTTTCTTCTCGCATATCTGTTGACAGGAATGACAGCACTGATTATGCATTGTGCGGTTTTGAAGACCCCAAGCGAGTTAGGCTATGAGGGACGACGTAGTGGAGGGCTCCCGATTAATCTAGGCTACCTGGGGTTCTTTAAAGTGCGCTGACATCGCACAGCACACGGTCGTTTTTGAATTTTAGCTCCACCGAAATTCGGCCGCAGCGGCCAGAATCAAACCCGCGACCTTGGAATCAGCAGCTGAAGGCCAAAGCCACTAAGCCACCGCGGCGGGTGAATGACAGTGTGGTCGCGGTATGTATACAACGGAGGTTCAAGCTATTTTAACTGCCAAGCAAATATTCTTTAATCAAATAACTCCACAAAATCCCGTCAGTATCCGAGTGACACAGTTGGATGCTTATCCACGCACTTGGACACATGTGCACAACCAGTGCCTCCTGCAACTAACTTCACCTCCTCAAGCGGGGCAGCCTTGTGTTGATGTTCGAAGTTACTCTGCTCGTAGTGAAATTCCCCCAAGTACAGCGCAGTTACGATTCAATCGCACTACGCTTCCAGGTTTTATAGCTCGCGCAAGAACATCATGCGTCACACGCTACGGGCGACGAAGGTTCACCCCGGATGAGTCAAACAAGTGCGCAGCCTGAAACTGCGCGGCCAAAGTCGCACGCGCACCGACACATCTGGCGGTGTTACGCACATGTAATGACGTCACTGGCGTAGTGCGCGCGCATCTGACGGCCGCGTCATGTGACGTTACTTGAACGCCAACCGCGCCAGACCCGAGTATGCGGAGGGAGCTTCCCCACACTGAAGCCTTGGCGCGCGCGCCCGGTCAGACGGATGGCGGGAAGAGGAAGGCGAAAAGAAGCGGCGCCAGCCTAAAGGAAAAAAATAAAACCCAACCACCGCAGCAGCAGCAGCATGGCTGAAACTCCGCCGGCACAGGAGGCTGCGGCCGCCGGAGCTATAAATGACCAGGCTCGAGAAACGCCCGCGCCCAAGGTTTCTGGCGGCTCCTCAAGAGCACTTGACATTTCCGACGCGGCCGCCGTAGGAAAAACGTTGCCGGGAAGCGCGATTCACTCGCCAGCAAGGCTGCGCGCGGAATGGCATCGTACGCGCGAAAGAGGAGGGGGAGCACGCAACGACACCGCGCAGCTGGGCATCGCTTGTTGCCAGGCCCCGAGGCCGGCCCGGACGGAGAGGCCAGCATCCAACCTGTACACCCACGGTTGAATGAACCTGGGCCCGAGCACCGTTTCGCATCGTCCGTCACTTCGGGAGTTGGCTGGGGATCGATTGAAAATGTCGCCGGCGACCGTTCTGAGACGGCGACGAAACAACTTTCGCGGTAAACGCGCTTCGAGTTCATGCAGTGTCGAAACCGCCGGCGCGGGACAGGGGATAGAGGGGAAAAAATGTGGGGCAGCCGTTACACTGCGCTCTGCCGGGTACTCACAGCTTGTTTTAAAGACGGCAACGAGCGCAACGGTGTTGGGAAGTGCTGGCGGCGGCGGCAACGGCAAGCGTCACTCAGCTTCCACTGGGCCGAGGTTCGCCGAGGTACCGGCGGCTTCCGAACTTCATTCGCGTCTGCAGTGTTCACCAAGTCGCGCTAACGGGAGCACACGGTCAAGCGGACACAACAGAGATGCCGCCAGACAGACGTCCGATCTGTGACGATGCGGCAGCGGCGACTGCAACACACGTGAACACGGTAGCGAAGCGCTGCGCTGTGCTACGCCACTGTCGCAGCAGCACTCGGTCCGCGGGAACAGACAGCGGTACGATCAGAACGTCGCGTAGACTGTCCGTCAGCGTGACCAGTTGAAGGGCTGCTTGCCTGCTTCGAGGGAGGCAGAGCGTCCTTTTCGTCTTTCTTTTGTGGGGAGGTTATCCTCGTTTCAAACCCTACAACGGCTACGGCGGAAGGTGCTGGTTTCGCCGCAGTGCAGAAGGCGGTCGCCTGGCCAGCGATCGACGCTTGCGCCGCTCCGTCCAATGGCGGCGCTGCTTCCCGCTGACGTTTCGCCGGCTGCCTGGGCCGAGGCTACGCTCTCGATGACGTCCGGCGACACGTGATCCTTCCCGCCACGGGCTCCGCGTCGTCTGCTACCGGATGCTTCCGGCCGCAGGGCTGGGCCGGTTCCGTGGGAATAGCATGGGAGACGAGAGAAAAGCGGCGAAGGATCTTGGCTATCGCGTCTCGCGCAAGCTGCTGTGCCAGCTCGAGTGATAGGGGCTCCCTGTGAAAGTGAACGCTCGGCGCCGTTTCCGCACAAGCGACACGGCACTTGCTCGGCCCGGGTTCTTCCACGCGGGCACGATAAGCTGAGATCCGCTTACGACGACCCGAATTAGCCGTGAAAGAAAGCAGGTCAGCGAATGGCCCCGAGATATCTGAGAGCACGTGAGCTGCATGTCTTGAGAGGTCATCTAAACGCAAGCAGGGTGCATGCTCGCCCGTTTATCTTTGTGTATGTGTTCTGGAGGTTTTTATATCAAACTACGCTCCGTCGTGCAGTGACGCTTGGTTTCGTACCACTTAGTTCGACGGTAAATTTGAGGATAATAACTCATTCAATTTGAGGGTGTGAGAAATAGAGGCTTAAAACGAGGGCTATAAAAACAAAAGTGAGATATAGTGCTTTCCAGGATCCAACACCTAGGCAACCAATGTCTTACATCGGTGGCTTGCGGCTAATTTGTTGTTTTGTTTAATTATATTGACCGCCCTGCCTCTCTCCTTGTTTTCGTTTAATTGTGGCCTTGACAGCTGCCGCAGCACACGACCTCAGCTTAATACTGCTATTAATCCTTGGCACCAATGATTTTTACTTTTTTATTCGTCAGTCTGCGTTTCCCTATAATGCCTGGAGTCTTCACGTGTGAATGAGCTGCCAACAAATGCGTAGCGAGCGTTCAAGATGCCTATCTAGGGCTCTTTGTTGTATCTATGGAAGCCCTAAGAATGTGCGCTTTTGTTTGAAGACTTATTCACCCATCTCCACTTGTTGACAAGCGCTTAGATTCTCATTTCCAGCCTTTCCCTAAATGGTTTGGAGCTCATCCGAGGTTAACTCTTATGTATTTTCTCCGGTCATCTTCCCACAGGAAGTATTCATTGCTGATGGCGCCATGCCAGTTCTCTCAGAGAAACTGCAAGCTACACCTTTACAAAAGCTGCGAATTTTCCAAATTGGTTTTGCTTAATTAACTCCGGTAGTGCGCTAATCTAGGCACAGCGATAAAGACAGTTGATAGCTTTCGCACTGCCTTGTTGAGCCGTTCTTGCGTTCCCTAGTTGCTGACCGTACCCGTGGCAAAGCACTACTGAAGTTAACGAAGAGAATGTTGCCTACATGCCTCGATTAAACATAGCTGGCAGTTAGCAACTCACTTTAGAAAGTTTCTTCCTTTCAAAAGTCAATACGTAATATAATACTCAGAAATGACACTAAAAAGCAATTTTACCTGTATTAATAAAAATGCTAGCACTAATAATAATAATAAAAAATATAGTAAGTCAAGATGAACACTAAACTAACACTGAACTTTGATATCAATACACTGCATGGAACAGAGAACTGGGTAAAATTAAATATATCACGGCATGCGGAAGAAGATGTTTTCTTCATGTGAGCACAGCATCCCGCCAAACATTTGAGACTCTGATCCTCACTGTGCAATAGGTTAAAAATAAGGAAAGGTTGCTATTGGAGGTCGCCTCGAGAACGTGGGAGAAGAAACGAGTTAAGTATGCGAGTGATTAATAAACTTCTTCAACTCCTCCAGATATAGAAGAACACACTGAATTAAATAATTGTAAAGCTGGTGACGCAACGGCCAGATTTTGAACAGCGAAAAAAGGAAAATTCTCCACATGGAAATCTACTCTATCATGAAAACAGCAGCAAGCAAAACTCAGCAAAAATGCACTTTGAAAAAAAAAAAAGTAACAACGAATGCTGAAATCTACGCTTCATCCCTTTCGAAAATGGAACTTTCTCATTCAGTAGACGCGGTGAATTATAACTTACGGGCGTTTTCTGTGAAAGCTCGAATCCGAAAGTCTCTTATCGAGAGCATGATTATCGCGTGTTCACTTTTTCTCTGTTCGTTCTTTTTTTTTTTTTTGTTGCTGCATCTCTTGCATCCAGCAATACAAAACGCCAACAGAAAACAACCTTACGTGCTAGAGTAAACACAGACGAAAGCTATGCCGCAAACCCCACGAGCGTGACATCAGTCGTTACGGCATCGACGAGAATCATCGACTTATACCGTACCCCGCTTTCACCTTGGGATATCCAAGCAAGCGACGCTATCAGGCATACGCTACAGACATGCGAAATATGATTGCGCTCGCAATTGTCAGCAAGGCTGCAATGTTACGTGGCCTTCCGGGCAGATGTATACGCATACGCTATACGCGCAGGTCGAAGAAGATCCGCCTTACCTTCACGCCGCGTGGAGTGGGCCACGATAAACGTACAGAGCGATTGTGCGCGTATTCATGAGGTGGTGTACACGATGAGGCTTGGCAGACGCGCTGCGCAAGCGAGGTTATCGCCGAGCTCAGCCGTGGCAGTTTCCGGATCAGCCGTCGCTGGAGGGACTTCTTCGACGGGACTACACAGCTATGGCTGCGCCTATCCGTCCTCTATATACGTATAAAATATAGGCATATTGCGTAAATCAAAAAGCCGCCGATCGATCGGCTCTTGGCACGAAGGCGATTCTCGTTTCTCCTGACAGATATGGCTTGCGCGGTGGGAATTTCAATTCTTCTCTGGCGATCTGTATGCGGGTTTCTAAGTGCCAACTCAAGCTGCCTTCGCACAGCGAGAGTTCTTGCCGAACACACGCTCTTATTGATGCTGGTTCCGGTATATCCAGCCGCACGCCGCATATGTGTGTGCGACGCGCACTGCAGCCAAATCGCTGTCGAGATATGATCGGGAGATACGTGCGGAGTATTAAAGACTGGCTTTACTTCGCGTCTTCCCCTCATCCTCCGCCCGGTTATCGAGGTATTTATAATAAAGCAAGGGCACGCATCCTGTTGTGCTTCCTATCGATCTGGGAATTTGTGTGCGAATGGTGAAAAACTGCTTCTTAATGGGTGCGTAGTCAGCGAAGGTTAACAATGTTCTCAAGCTAGTCTTCGCTGCTGAACTGTATTCGAGACCTACCCTTTATTAAACTAAATGGGCCTCAAGGAGAAAGCGCTCCGATGAGCGAAATCTGCGTTTGCCATCGTTTCAAGGCTTCCTGAGACCGTATCCCAGCGTTATTTCGCGTTACCGTCCTACCCGAGCCTCAACAAAGCAGAGAGAATACTACAACGATCCTTCAATGCCGCTGAATTCAACGCCATTTAGCTGCGCTCTGAATGCGCAAATCAAGCACGCACAAGTTGTTTGTTGTTATCCTCAGAACGGAAACGGAAAATACCCAGAGTGGAAGACTGGCCAGGACTTGGGCGAGGCGATAAAACACCCTACAGCGGTGAAATTTAAGACAGGGGAATGATTTATTAAACTGAACTGTGAGTTTGATTGTGAGAGATAGATGAGTAATTGAATAACTAGTGAACTGAGCAGTTTGGCTTTAGTAGTTTTTTGGAGACTGCATAAGAAACCCTCCGCGGTGGCTCAGTGGCTTTGGTGTTTGGCCGCTAATCTCAAGGGGGCGAGTTCGATCTCGGCTGCGGCGGCCATAATTCGATGGAGGTGAAACGCAAAAAGGCGTCCGTGTGCTGTGCGATGTCAGAGCACATTGAGAAGCCCTACGTGGTCTAAATTAATGCGGAGCCCTCAACTACGGCGTCCCTCATAGTCCATGTGTTGCTTCACCATCATCATTGCTACATCACAACTATCACCATCATCTGCGGCCGTGGTGCCCACTCGTGTAACCAGTGCAGGATCAGTCCCGGGCGAATTACCCGATTTCTTTAAAAATAAATCACTGTTTGGTTTGGTTTACGGAGCTGTACGCCCCAAAGCGACTAATATGGAGTGACAGTGGTGTAATATGGCGCAACTATGGTAAACACTCTCTTTCCAGCTAGTTTCTGGCGAAAAAAATTTTCATGCCATGGCCGCCATCTTAAGTTCGCAAATTATATGATAACATAGTGTAACAAAAAATTACTTAAACTATGCTTTGTTCCCTCAGAGAGTGAACAACAACGAATCGAGGTGCTTTGCATGACTACAAGCTGGTGCGCGAAGTATTCGTACGCTATATACCGGGTGTCCCAGCTAAACGTAACCAAACTTTTAAAAAAGGCGAAGTGTCCTAGTCCAGTGACACCAACTCTGGGTTGTTCATAGTCGCGTGGCCTAGTCTTGGGTATTTTTTCGCTCTTCAAAGTTAATTAATTAGTTAAGTTTAATTAGCTAACTTTTTAATTATTAACTTCAGGAAGAAAGTGTCAATGCAAAAGTTTTAGATCACCTCGAAAAACCGCTAGTAGTGCTGTTTCCGCCAAGTTACGATTTACGTAGCTTCATTTATTGGCCTTAAAAGAAAGTTGTCACGTGACCAGCTTCTCGCTCACTTCTCTGCCCCAATGTGCACCCAAAGTCTCATCGAGGAGAGGACTTCAGAAAAAATAGATTTTATTCTTTAAGGCACGTCTTGGGACGTTGAAGTGGCACAGTTGTCATGTGGAAGCTTTTTCTTATTGTGCGGGTTATGGTTAAAGGCCGGTAAAAAAGCTACTTTACGTAAATATTACTTTGCTGCAAATGTCTCAGTAAGCTGTTTCTCAAAGCGATCTACAACTTTTCCATTCACACTTTGTTCCACAAGTCAATAATTAAAAAGTTAGTTAATTGAGCTTAAATAATCAGAGAACCTTGAAGAACGAAAAAAATACTGCAGACTAGGTCACGCGACTCTAAACAACCCTCATTTGGTTTCAGACGGCTAGGACACCCCGTGTTTTTACAAGCTTGGTTACATTTAGCTGGGACACCTGGTATACTGCACCCTTCCTTCCTGCATGTACACCGAGACAGTCGTCAGTGTCGTTGCTGACTTTTCAAAAGGAAGTGCGGAAAATAAATTCGAAGGCTTAAAATAAATCCACTGGTGGAGAAAAATGACCAGCATATAAATTGCAGCATATTCTCTCTGACTCATTCTAGTCCATGTATATTTGATTAAAGGTGAAAGAGAAAATAATGCATTAGTAGCCGATTACTCTTTTGTAATTGTTGAGTTTATTTATGGGTACTGTAACTGACAATTGAAATCAGTTACATTTCAGATTAAATAATTGTAATTGTAAACGGTTACTTCGTTTCAGTAACGTGCACAAGACTGATGCTTCCACATTCGGCAACGAATTCTCTCATTCCTCCTGCATGGAGTATGCATCGTCGCTTGTCATTTAACGGGCTGTCATGTCGATATGAGCCAACAAACCAAAAAAAGTTCAGCTATGGTCACTATATATGTCTGCTGACAATACGCGCCAAACGAGAAACGGCAGCGCTGAATAGAGTCCTCCCTGACCTTCACCACCGTCGCACACGGCACCGTTCTCGTTGCTTTAAGCGCAAGTCACGGTACTGTGCACGCCTGCGCCAGCTCTGCAAACGGTCGAGACCACATTGCCGGCGGCAAAAAGGAGACCACCCAAGCTTTATGGGAGTCCACTAAAAATTCTCCTTGCATTCCGCACTTTGCGTTGGAAACGACTCTTTTTCTTTGTTTTTCTTTATTTACGAAAACTTTCGAACTGATTCAGCTTGACGTAATTATTATTTTACGTTCGGCATCGTATCCTCCTGGAGCTACAGCACGGGAGCTGAGCTCAAGCTTACGAGCGTACGCCTTTCATTGTTGTTGTTGTTGTCGTTGCCTCTGAAGCGATGACACATACCCACGGTGGGCGATTGGCCAGGATTTGGTGCAGATCCTCTACCAAGATCTCTACCAGTTAATCCTCTACCAGGATCTGCACCAAACCCAGCCTAAACCTTCATTTCCACTTCTTCACTTATTCAGCGCGGCTATTACCCAGCGCATAACAGGCCGTCAACAGAGGTCAGACTTATGCTAATTTGACTGCAAGATATAACGGCCTCGCCGTGTCATGTTCTTTACAAGACAGCCATGAATACCTCCGTATAATGGCTGGTGTTCACTTCAGCCTATTTATTGCTTTCCTCGTACCCATCCGCATATTTATCAGCCTTCTTAGACCAGGACTATGCGTTACTGATTGCAAAGTTAATTACTCGTATGCGCAGTGCAAGAACCAAGGCGAGTTGACTTCTCGGAATTACCTCGAACCCTTTTACCGGGAACACCTACAAAGAACTCGCGAAAACTTTCCGACCGAGAATACAAATATGCAAGACCCCAAGCTGCAAGGTAGTCAACATTTTTAAACAACAATGTTTACAGCATGAGGTAGTTGGCGTCACAGCGCGCCCTGATTTAACTAGATAAAACGAGCGAGAGGGTTGTCAGCTTCTTTTTCTTCCTCCACTTTGTCACACCTGAGAGCCTTTTAAGTGTGACATAACGGCGCGGTTACTGGTCCGCGCCGTATAACATCTACACGCGACATAGGAAGGAATCTATTCACATTACACGAGGACCACGTGTTTCTCATGTGTGAATTCTCGCACTCTTTCTGGAGGGCGCCACAAGAGAGAGGCAACAAAAAAGCACGAAGCAGGACACTTTACGAGCTCATCGATTCCGGTTCGACATTCATCCTTATTGTTTACGCTTAAGCACTTGGAGCCCTACTTTCGTAAGAATGAGACCAAGAAGCAGAGAGAGATAGAGAGATATGTAACAAAAATGAGAGCGAAGGTCGGCCACGCGAGCTTCTTAGTCAACCACGTTCTTCACGAACTTGAACGGATTCGTAAACAAGGATCACGAGCTCATAGTCGCCATTTCGACATAGGATGTTCCGCTAATGAAAAGATGCGTGAGATATGCAGCGCGCGTGCGTTGCTGATCTCCGAAACCATTCACGTCCGCTTTGTGTGCGCTGTTCTTCAGAGCTTTGTATCGTATGTAC
The DNA here is from genome assembly GCF_055824585.1 of Amblyomma mixtum. Classification (NCBI taxonomy): domain Eukaryota; kingdom Metazoa; phylum Arthropoda; class Arachnida; order Ixodida; family Ixodidae; genus Amblyomma; species Amblyomma mixtum. The sequence continues at coordinate 30,593,023 of NC_143016.1, forward strand.
GGCGGGTATATGCTGTTAGTTAGACAAGGAAGAACGGCATATTCCCAATACATTATTTGCCGCACGCGCACGCGCGTGCGCACTTCACCCCGAGATGGTATCGCCCTCTGCGCGGTGGCATTCCGGTGCATGCAGGTCGTAAAACGAGAAACTTCACTCGGGGGAATCACCCAGAGCTGCTCCCTTGCGAAAGTTGACAAGTGTCCAGAAAACGGGCGGAAAACACCAAGCCCACATCGCGACACGCGCTTGTGCCAGAAAAGAAAAGAAAATATCTCTGGCGATGTTATCCAAACTCTTCAACTCCCTCTATTCAGAGAGCAGTGAGTGCATTTAACAATAAATTCAGGATTGCAAGTACGAAGGAATGAAGGAATGAAGATCTGAAGTCTTTCTGGTTGTTTGTCGACCACCAGTGTGGCTAACTGTATCGGGACAACTTTTGAAGACCAGCTACTTTTAGATAAACTCATGAAATCAAATCAAATTAAACAATAATTTGTTGAGCACATGCGGGATGAGTACGACATCAGTATACAGGCAAGGGTCCTAAAGTCAGGAGACTGTGTCGCGGGACCCTCGATAGATTAATTGCTAAACTAAATTAAAACAAGCAGCAACACAGATAGACACTTATAAATTGGTAACAATGGTAACACACATTAGAAATGTTACATGTGATGGTAATGAAACCTCTTAATAGATTAACTGGGCATAAAACAAATATGCAGAAGAAAAGTAGCAGGCGAAATTCTAGAGACCCGTGTGCTGTGCGATGTCAGTGCATGTTAAAGAACCCCAGGTGGTCGAAATTTCCGGAGCCCTTCACTATGGCGTCCCTCATAGCCTGAGTTGCTTTGGGACGTTAAACCTCAATAAACCAAATCAAACTAAACAAAAAATAAGTAACCGTCGTTATACGTATGATAGTGATCAAAATACAAAAAAACAAGAAAGATATACACAGTTGTGAAAACAATATAAATATGATTTAATAAACGGCAATTACAGAAATCATAATTGAACCAAAAATTTAAGGGCAGGGCTGCAAAACTATATAAAAGAGAAAGTGTTCAAAGAATAATCAAAGATAGGAATTTTAGAAAAGAGAAAGATGTTACGTTTTCTATTGGTGAAAAAAAAATCAGAGTTGATTTAAACATAGACAAGGACATGAGGGAAATTCAACTCAGGAGTGCATTATTTCATACAGAACTACAGACGAAATATGAACTCCTTTTTCCGTAAATATTAAAAACTTGAGGGAGCAATTTTTTTTTGAGCTGGAAACCTAGTGTTGTTAGTTTTCTGTAAAAAAACTGTTCTCAATAAATTCAAAATATAGTTTGTTGTCCAATGACCAAAAAAAAACATGAACTGATATATTGTACTAAACAAATTATTAATGGATAATATATTGCTCAAACGCAACACATTAGAAACACATTCCGTAAAGGAAGGTGGGAGTGAAAGAGAAACAGGTGCCGTAGTGGTGGTCTCCGGAATCATTTCGACCCCCTGAGGATCATTAACGTGCACTGATATCGCACAGCACACAGGCGCCTTTTGCGTTTCGCCTCCACATAAACGCGGCCGCCCGGTTCGAAGATTTTCGTTTCGGAGAGTTTCAAGTTGCGGCTCCTGAGCTATATAACTAAGCAGAATAAGAACTCCTTACACAATATTGCTTAGCTTCTTGCTAAGAAAGTATTACAAAAGAAAAAAGTATAAAGTGGTCTCCTTGGTTCCAAAATGTTCACTCTGCGTGTGTGAGCAAGCTTCAGGAATTATGGAGGTCTGAAAAGCTCAGTGAAGCATAAAACGACAGTTGATCGGAAACTTGGTGTCCTGACAGGAACGACAAGAAAACCCACCAATACGACGGTGGAAGGAAACGCAACGTTGATTTAATCTCCTGAACATTCCTTTTGGGTGTATTCTACAGTAATGAGCACACTGTACTCCCCCCCCCCCCCCCCCCCCCCTTTTTTTTTTTCTTACGGAATACAGCCAACCGAATTAACAGGCTACTTCGTATTTAAATAACAGTACTAGAGGGGTGGACAGGGTTAATTGGAGAGACATGTGAGAGGTCTTTATATTGCAGTGGGCGTAGTCCGGCTGATGATGATGATGGCTGGTGGAGTGAGGAGAGAACTCGACAGCGTTCCGTGGTCTAATTACGCTGGCGTTCGAGCTAATGGTGATGCCAATCACGAAGTGTGTGGCGCGTACTCGCGGTACTGAGACGTTCACAAGGTAAGATCGCGCGCCAGTGACGTTTAACTATGATTAAGTCACTTGCGTACGTAACACCGGCATTCCACTCGTTTCACGAAAGCGTTGTTCTTGAGTAAAATCTAACAAGCAACTGAAGAGGCCTTGAATACTGGCCCTGCAGAACGGATGAATGAATATGGTGAGAAACATGCCGTTTTATCATACCCTCGCCTGAACTATTCTATACGGCATATAACCACACGGATATCTCCAATCAGAATTAAAGAGTGTTTCCTGCTTCTTGGATAAATTTCACGCTTATACGAGGGGGTACCCAAAAGAAACCGGACTAAATTTTTTGGTCGGCAAAGCTTCTGTGGTACCGCGTTTTGCCACTAGGAGCGCATAGAACGAACATTCCAGAGTCAGTAAGCCGAGTGCCGTCGTTGAAGGAGGTCAGTCTAGTTTAGGCAGAGTTTTAGAGTGACGACTGTTTTGTGTGAATGTCGTTTTTGCAATGGCTGATTTTCGTAAACAGCGTGCGCCGGTGAAATTCTGATTTTTGCTCGAAAAAAGTTGAATGGAAACTCTTGAAATATTAAGAAAGACGTACAAGGACAATGCTATGGGGATAACTCAAGTGTTCCTGAATCGAATCCTGAATCAAAGCAACAATCATGCCAATGGAAAACTTCAAATTCACCTCGCCTCAAGAAAGCTCGTCAGGTGAAACCAAACCTCAAAACAATGCTGGTTTGTTTTTTCGACGTGAGAGGAGTCGTCCATTGAGAATTTGTTCCGCAGGGTCAGACAGTTAGCCAGGCTTTCTACTTGGATGTTTTGAAAAGATTGGGCAACAGTGTGCGGTGGAAGCGGCCAGATTTGTGGCGGTCGGGTGACTGGTTTTTCCATCATGGCAATGCTCCTGCTCACACAGCCCTGTCTCTGCGACAATTTTGGACCAAAAATGGCATGACCCCTATTCCCCAACCCTCATATTCTCCCGACCTTGCCCCGTGCTACTTTCTTTGTTTCTTAGAATGAAAAAATAGGTGAATGGAAAGCGTTTCGATGATGTTGCTGAGGTGAACAAAAAAACGACGGAGGCACTGTCAAGCATCACAAAAGATGAATTTAAACAATGTTTTGAAAAATGGAATGAAAGATTCGACAAGCGTATCATTGCAAGTGGGGAATACTTTGAAGGTGATTGAAGGTCTGTGCTTAAAATGTGAACAAATAAGTTCAAACAAAAATAAGTCCGGTTTCTTTGGGTACCCCCTCGTATGTTCTATGGCTTTCATTGTACACTCCACAAATTATAACTACTAATAGCAAGGTATATGCAGTAAAAGTTGTAAATAAAGAATTCCTCCTACATATTCACATTAATTAAAATCTCCGGTTTTTTAGGTTGCCCGTGGCATGCTTAGTTCTTGATGCACTCATATAAAACACGCTGATGTCTGCTTTTCTTTCTTTTCTTTTTTAGCGTCTTAACTAATATTGCCTTCTAGCCTCTATACTAATATTTCATTTGAACCATAGTTGCCGCTGAAAGCATCGTCATGCGGGTGCTTGCACTTCTAGCGCTACCTAGCCACCAATTTTAACACGACGCAGCTGGCTGGGGCTAAAAGTCTCTTTGCTTTGCCGCAAGGTGGCAGCACCATCTCTGCTTCCCGTCGAACTTCTTGAATGAATTGTCATGCAAAGCACCTCCTACGCGTCGCGGGGGGCCCAAAAAGCGCATTCCTCGCGCGCCAGGCCCGTTAGATCATCTCCAGCTGTTCGCGAGGCACGAATGCCCATTCAGTTGCATAGCGTCGGCTTACTACTTCCAATGCAGGTCTCAGTTCAACCGGCGCACGGGCGCACGCGTGCACTTCGCGGCCGTTCCGTCTGCTGCGAGTTGGTTTCGGTTCCGTGCTTTGGTCTCGCTCCGGATCTCGCCTAAACGGGACAGCGCGAGAGCACGAGCGCATTCCCGAGACGCTTGGCCGTGCTCTCTCCTCCGGTGCTCCTCCTCCGTGTGCCTTCGATCGGAGTACGTAGCCGCCGCGGAAAAGCGGGCAGCGCGGCCTGCGGAGTGTTATATCAGCGTCGGCGACCACTGCGATGCGTGCCGTGACCGTCGCGGGCCGGCAGCGTCCGCGGTCGACGCAGCACGCGCTCGACAGCGAGCGCACCGGCCGCAAGCCCGGCGCGGGCTGACTGCACCGCGGCGCCGAGCTCTCTCCGATGCGCCGCGAGGGAAGACGTTGCTGCGACGACGACGAGGCCACGAGGCTGCTGCAGCCGAGCCATGGGCAAGCTGAAGGCGTTCGACATCGTGCTGGACGGCTACCGCAACGTGTACCACCCTGGCCAGGCGGTGCGCGGCAAGTGCGTGCTCGAACTCAAGGGTGACATGCGACTGAAGGCGGTGCGCGTGTTCATGCGCGGACTGGCCAAGGTGCACTGGACCGAGTCGCGCAGCACGGGCAACCGGCTGGGCGCCTACACTGAGCACTACAACGCCGAGCTGGAGTACTTTTTCCAGGGACAGACGCTCTTCGGCTCCGGTGGGTGAGCTGGCTCGTTGTGTACGCGTCCGTCGCGTATGCTAGACCTGTGTCCGTGCAGTGATTGCACATCTGTGTTGTGAGTGGCAGACCGGTGCTTTTCAGTACACACGCATGTCAGCTTGTTTCTGGTGTGTCTTTGTCATTTAATTAGTCCCGACTTGTAATCGCGGAGCCTCCTCGCGCATGCACGCAGTCACGTCTTCCGCCGACGTGCTGTGTTCCGGACTGTATCGAAATTTAAACCGCGCGCTTCGCGAAACTCCTCCTTCGCTCCCTTTTCCATTTTGAGCTCGGCATCACTTTCCAGTGCGCTCCTTTAATAACTTGCGCTTTAAAACGTTCTAACTGTATTTGCGTCGGACAAAGTCGTTTCTTTGAAGCTCCTGAGGGAATGTCTATACCGTCGAAAACGGGATTTTGCCAACAACTGATCATTTGTGCTTGTCATTCATGTTAACTGTCACTGTACACTGTTCCCAGCACTTAACTGTGACATAGTCGCCGGCTGTCTGTTATGCTGACTCTATATACGAAACGAATTCAGGTTCGGTGCAGCGCGTGTTGAGTGCCGGTTGCCATAAAGTGGCCACTTCTGCCGCTGCGGTCTTCGTCGTTTCCAAGGGGCGTGCTAGTGGACTGACTTGCCTTTCGTCGGCACGCTGTTTGTTTTTGTTGGCCAGATACCAGGCCAGGGCAGCAGGCCTTCACTCTGGCACTAGCAGCTAGAGAGAGAGAGAAAAATGACTAAAAGAAAGAAAGCGAGCCACGGGTATCAACAAACATTCCCCGAATTTACTGCGGACTACAGCATTGCAAGACGGGGCCTGACTGAAGAGCGCGACCGATGATGCATGATGGACACCCGCCGCGGTTCCGCTGGACTTGGACGGATCGTTGAAGTAATTTCCGCACCTCCGTTTACAAAGCGGCCTGTTCGCAGAGATGACTCTCCACGAACTCGCCGTTTGTCTGCGCGGCGACGCCTAAGTTTAGCTTTACTCGAGAGCAACGAGTGGGATCATTTGTCATTTCAGCAACCTCCTCTGGTCCCGATTTGAAACGACTCGCGTGCGTGGGAGGCTTCGAGGCTTTCTTTAATTTTTTTTTTCTCCTTTTAAACAGACTGGAGGAATGTCCTGCAAAGTGGCATAGTTCGCAGTGCGTGAGGTTACTGCTGTCGAGCAATGTCTAACGAAGGGACTTGTCAACAGAAGAGCGTCAAAATGAGTGTCATGCGCTAAGATTTTGACAGGCAGGAGACGGCTTATACTTATTCCATTCCTTTTTATTTTACATTTTTTCTGAGAAGGGGTATAACACTCGAAGCCGGCCGGCTGACCGGAAATTAATAGACATCAGTCAAGCATATTTATCCTGTCCTTCGATGGCACAGCGTAACGCTGACCAGCTCGGCGTAAATTCCTCTTAGCACTGCTGAATGACCGTCTCAAGAAACTCCCGCAGTTGCCGAACGGTCGCCGTAATCGGTATTTGTGGATCGTTAACGGAGCAAGGTTAAGATAGCGCGCGAACTAATCAAGCAGCTGAGGTGAGGGACAGAAAAAGTAGCACGTACTAAGCTCTCTTCGAGCTCACTGAGCTCGACATATTAGCTGGAAACACACAGAAGAGGCTTAGCATCAGCTGCCTGACAGAGAGGCTTCAGCTAGTGACTTAGAAAAACAAAAGCAATAGAAGGGGGAAAACAGAGGGACCTCGATGTTATCACCAACTCATTCTAGCAAGCAGGAAAACAGCACCATATTGTGCCCAGAGGCTTCAAGGACTATGATGAAGGAAATGCCGTGGGCTACGGGAAACACCTAGCTCCTCGAGTAAGAGCAACAACAGCAATAATAATAATAATAATAATAATAATAATAATAATAATAATAATAATAATAATAATAATAATCTTTCCAACAGAGGATAGAATACAAAATATTGTGGGCCAATCTAAGCCTACAAAGGCTTGCGCGATTGGGCCCGGCAACGCCAGAAATTTGCTGCTACGTTGGCTACGCGGTTTGAATATATTAACGAGCACTTACTGCAAGATTTCTTCATTCACAGTGGTATATATTACACACTTTCAGGACTTTGCCAAATTAACGGTCATGACATGTCATTGTCTTAACAAAGCAAAGAAATAAGAAGAAGCCATGTTCTAGAAGAAAATTCTTAACAGATGCTTTAATGCGCTCAATGAAGTATAGCCGCTAGCACTTCGTCTAAAAGTCTAATAAAGAATTCAGTAACATAACCACAGCGCCTTGGTCTAATAATAGTAATAATAATTTCGCAGCGAACATATATCCTGGAGAGACATGCGTATAAACTGTACAGCTAATCGTGCAGCTCCTGAAACGTTTCGGTGGGACTGTCACTCCTACTACAGAGTACACAACCATGATATGTCATGGTGAGTGTTGCAGTTACGTTCTTGTGCATTAATTAACAGCTTGTAGTACTAATAGTTTTCGGTTAACACGATACGTGCACGCCTAACACGAGTATCTCATATGGCCTTGTAAAAAAATACTGGTTGATTTCTTATTTTTTGCTTCGTCAGCTGCGTTTTGCACGAGTAAATGTATACAATGTACTACCCTCAAGAAAAGTAATGGACCATGGAAGCGGATTACACAAAACAAATATTTCTTGAAACATGGCAGCGGTAACGGTTTATCTGTCGATAGGTACAAAACATAGAATGCGTTTGTGTCGCTCGTCATATTATAACTGTGGTGTTAGACTTCCCGGCTAGGAAACTTTAATGCCGATTTCATGGTGAATTTTCTTATCCTGCCGATAGTACATCCCGTTCAATGCAATGACTGCAGCTGCAACAGCGCCGCACAGATCTTATTTCTGCATGCCGACTGCCATCTTTAAAGGGCACTGAGGTCAAATTGAAGTTGACACCTATCGCTAGCTTACCGCGTTGCAACACAGCGTTTTGGGCCAGTTGGTAATGCGTACTGAAAGAGGGGAACAGAGGGGAAAACAAAGGACCAGGTAAAGAAAGAGACGGACAGACGCTGAACTTACGAGCGGCTTTTTTTTTTTTTTATGCAGAAACACACGATTAAATAAAGCTGCCGCGGTGGTTCAGTGGTTATGGTGCTCGACTGCTGACCCGAAAGACGCGGGTTCGATCCCGGCCGCGGCGGTCGAATTTCGATGGAGGCGAAATGCTAGAGGCCCGTGTACTGTGCGATGTCAATGGACATTAAAAACTCCAGGTGGTCGAAATTTCCGGAGCCCTTCACTACGGCGTCCCTCATAGCCCGAGTTGCTTTGGCCATGAACCATAAACCAAACACGCTTACCTTTCCGCCGCGCTGACACGCTCATGTCATAGTTAACAAGAGACAAATAGCATATATAAATTCGAGCACTGCGAAACTTCTACAGGCTTGTCCAAAAGACCCATCTCACGTTTAGTCAATGCCACGAATGCCTTGCTCACACACCTGTCTGCTTCATGGCAGATATGGAATGCCTCTAAATGATCTGCCGCACAAAAACGTGTTTATGGTTATAGAACACAACTGTATTGTCCAGATATGGAGTGCAATGGCAGGTGCGACGATGTGTCACCAAATATGACGAATTTCAGCCATCCAGCGACTTGTCATGTTCCGGCAAGCGTTCATTCAGACATCTTCCTTTTTGGCTCCCGTGTGCATTGCCACACGAGAGTGAAATTCGGTTTACCACTCCAACCTTTCGCAGCACGTATTGTGTGCTGTGACGCACACCGCATGCTTGCGCGATTGTACCATTGTCTTTCTTGCTTTTCAAGGAAGCATGAATCTTTCTCAGTTTGTTTGGAGCGGAAAATACAATCTTGGCAGCGAATTTATCCGCCACTTTCTTTCATCTGTGCGACCGCGTCCTAATGACAAAGACGCTACTCTGGAAAAGGCAAAAAAAAAAAAAAATGTAATGCAGGGTGTTTACACAAGCAAACTGCGGTGAATCAAGGCGCTTTTTTCGGGAAGCAGAGAGGCTAGACTGTATCGCCAGTCATTTCCGAACGGTGATGACGGAGTCTCTTTTTAAGTCTTGACGTTACGAGCTTGGCGAGAGAAAAAAGAATGTTTCGTTTCTAAATCCCATTTTGTTGGCAATAAATGCGTTTTTTTTTTTTGCTTCCAGAAAAACGCCAATGGTGTAGCCAGAAAAAGCCATGGAATCGATTTTTACTGAGAACAAAAGTTCAATTGAGTATTTTTCAGTGTATCGTTGAGATGGAATGAACAACACTCGCACCGATTGCCGCCTACTGTTCCGCAACAGTGATTCGTTCAGAGAACAAGGGCGTCCGCAGAATTTTTTGCAGGGGGGGGCCCCATTGGTTGTTGGCGCCGGAGGGGGGGGGGGGGGGGGTATGTTCGTAGCAAAAAGGCACTATTTGCGGAGTAAATTTATTTATTTATATACAAATAAAATAAATAAGTAAAATACACGCATGAAAGAAAAATTACAAACAGCAAATTAAAGCGAGGCTAGGAGAGATACATTGGAGTTTATCAACGAAGAAACAATTAAAATTAATAAAAATGCAAAAAGATACTATCACTTCGTGGAGAAGAGTGCTCAGTCTTGCTGCATACGGGTTCTCGACACACCCGGATTGATGACCAGCACACAGCACAATATGTTCACAAACACGCAACGACAGTCACTCAGTCAGTCTTCCTTGAACAGAAACTGTAGACGCCTCGGATTTTTCTGGGCGAATTGCGTGATGACACTGGTGATAAATTCATTTCTGTGCTTCATTACACGCTCTCGGTGCACACTCATCATACAAAGGCCGTCCAGTCTGTCGTTTGTCATCGTTGAGCGTAGCCACGTTTTCACTCTCCTCATTGTACTGAAGGAGCGTTCGACCGTACAGGTAGTAACTGGCAAAGCCAGAGCCACCTCAATGGCTTTTGCAACACCAGGGAAGAATGTCTTGGCCTGATGTAGAAGCTCGCAGTAAGTTATTTCTGATGGGTCCCCAGTTTTGTTGCACCACATCTCGTACCAAGAGATGGCCTCTTCCTTGAAGTTGTCGATGCCGTAAAAGCACTGGAGTTCTTCGGCGAGAACAGCGAACTCAACACGGCTCAAGTGCTTCATTTTTGATGGATGCAGCTGGAGAAGTTTGAAGCTCCTCTCATTGCTTTCAGAAAAGCGCCGAGCTAAAGAAGCAGTGAGGGAGTCCAAGTACGGCACATATATTGCCACACGGTAGTATTCCTCTGGCGACTGAATCCCGTAGTTGTCTCGGTGGGCCTGACGAGAGACTTGTCTTGGTACAGATATCACCACATTTAAGTGATTGGCTGCCTCCCTTGCTGCATTCATGATGTTAGAGAACTCCTCTACAGCGTTTGTCCGGTGGCCGCGAAAAATACGTTGTAGCTCAGTGATGTGGCCATGCACAGAATGGAAGTCCATGGATACACCTTGCAGAATGTTCGTAGCTGGTTCGAGCCGAGCGCTGTACTTCGCTACAATATGCAAGCAGACGATGAAAGATGAGCTTGTTGTTGCGCAGTAGAGGATGTGAGCTCGTTGTCTAGTTGCAGCGTTCGAGCATGATTCCGTGGACGCGAGCTGCTCGAGTGCTTCGACTATGGGACCGTAATGCTGAGAGAAGATCCTAATAGACTTGTACTTTGCAGACCATCTTGTCTCACACAGCATCGGAATGTTGGGCACCAATTTTCTCCGGAGCACGCTCTCGCGGAAGAAGTTTATGGTTTGTTTGCTTATCCCAATTGTGTTTCGAATTTCAGAGACGTCGTTCAAATCGTTGATGACGAGATTTAGTTTGTGACTTGCACAGTGGAAAAATAGTGCCTTCGGGAACTGTTTTTGTATAATTTTGTTCACTCCAGCTTCTTTTCCAGCCATTGTAGAGCATCCATCGTACCCCTGTCCAACGAGGTTCGAAAGAATCAGTCCGACATTCGTCAAAAGCTTCAAGATTGCCGCGGCGATGCAAGCGGAGTTTAATTGCTCCAGCTCTACAAATCCCAAAAACTGCTCTCGAACGCACACTTCGACTTCCGCCTTGTCAATAAAGCGAACGCCTATAGACATCTGCTCTTTTCCTGAAATATCTGCAGTTTCGTCAGCAAGAACGGAAAAAGCAAACGCTTTGTTAGTTTCGGTAACTATCTGCTCTCTCAGGATGCCGCCACAGATTGTGATGATCTCGTTCTGGACGCGGACAGAAGTGTACTTGGCATTGCCAGCAGAAGAAGCGAAGTGCTCCTGAAGTAGAGTATCTCCAGCTTCTACACGAAAGTCAAGCAGATCATTGAAGACTCTACTATCGGACTCCTTGCCGCGAATCGGCAAGTCATGCGTCGCGCAAAAGACAATGGTGGAAACTATTGGAAATAGTTTCTCACGGTTCCTTTCAACTTGCGCGTGCAGTGCTCTGTTCAGCTGCTGTACAACGGGTAGCTGCTTGCCTTTCATCACATCCATAAAGTTCTGTGAGGCCGTCATTGCCTCCTGGTGCCATTGGGATTTTACGTGATCCCTGCACGCCTCGTGCATTTTTCTGTAGTTACTGAAAGCGCGCACGATAAAACTTCCTTGAGTACCCCGGTGAACACGTGGAGGAAAAATGACGCAAAAACGACAAATAGCGCCTTTCGCTGTCGCTGAGTACGCAAGCCAGGGGGCGTAATCTCCCAGCCATTGATGTCGAAAAGGCCTCTTTCCAGGTGTTACATCCTTCTTAAAATCGTATGTAACATTTGGCGACCATGGCTTAGTAAGAAGACGTAACTTCAAAAAGTCCGGTATGCCAGTGAGTTTAGCTTTGCCTAGAAACTCTCCTAAGTCATATTCTTGAGGCAAGTTATTTGTTTTCTTGATGTTGTCTCCGGACTTCGATCCCAAGCAAGGAGAAAGGGAATCGTCTCGGCTTACTGCGTGACCGGAGCTCGCTGGTGAAGTTCCCTCCATGGAGACGACGACGTCGGCTACTGTCCGGTGATGAAAGGTTGCATCGCTCTGGTCAAATCCGGACTTAAATCCCAAGAAAGGAGAAATGGAATCATCTCGGCCTGCTGCATTACCTGAACTCACTGTTGACAGAGTCCCTTCCATGGAGTCGACGACATCAGCTACTGTCCGGTGATAAAAGCTTGCATCACTCTGTTCAAATGCTACACCGTTGTCACATATCACACCAGAATCTGCAGGGGCGCATTTGGATAACGCTTCGTCAGACAACCGCTGACGCTTGAAGAAGCGCCGAATGTCCATCATTCGGAACCGCGCGAGACAAAGCTGGCTATGGAGTTCTTCGGGGTTGGTAGTGTTAAAAATATATACACATTGATTGAAAAAACGGTTGAATGCGTACGTTGAAAACAAAAAATGACTATATATACAACGAAAACTTATTTACAAGATAAATGCACGCTCGCAGCTTCATACACCTCGCTCCACCTTGCTCGCGCAACCGCACAGTCGAGTATTTGCACACACACTACTCGCCGCTCGTCGTTTTCTCGTCCGCTGTCTTGATTGTTCGTTGACAACCGGCCACTAAAAATACCGAAGCACAAACACAGAGGCGCGCACACATGCAAGGGCCTACTTGCCGCAGTATCCCCGAATACGCACTCTGGGGGTGAAAGGAACGCCTCGTGACTTCCGAGGGGAAGGGACACTCGCCACTCCGGTCGGAAAATTTGTTTTGTGTGTTTTTATGGGGTTCAGAGCCCCAAAACGACTCAGGCTATGAGGGACGGAGTAGTACAGAGTTCCGGATAATGTCGACCACCTGGGTCTCTTTACCATGCACTGACATCGCACAGTACATGGGCGCTGTTGGGATTTGAGGCCCAGCCAGAGGTGGCAGGCGAGCCAGGCGAGCCAGGCAGGCGCCATCGGGCTGCCTTGACCAAAGGCGCTGGTTTCCGGAGAAGATGCAAGGAACGCTGGTGTGGGGGCGCCTCTGGAGACTGCGTCGCCGTGAACAAAAGCAACTGCTAATCCCCTTTGCCGAAGATTCTGAAAGCGGCGCTTCTACCGAACTGCGCTCTCCCGTGGATCGGAGGAGACAGCGAGCGGCGGCGGCGCCAACTCATCGCCTGCTTGCCCTTGAGCAGCCCGACAAAGCGGGGGTGGACACGGCTGATTTGTCCCTCCCTCCTGAAGAATTCATCGGTGGCCGGAATGTGCACTGTCTGCCTCCGTGTGGCTATCTCTCTAGAGATCAAAGAAACAGGCACCCATCTCAAGACGCCTCGAAACACATGCTCGCCGGTGCCGCTGTATGTCTGCAACGACGCGTCCCCGGACGCGGCACTTCGCAGATGTGACCCAAAGCTGGAAGCGGGGCCGCTTTTACTCTTTTTGCTGAGCGCACCGCCGCCCCTGGTGTGCGGCCATCACTCACGGTTAGAGTGAGTGATTTTCCAGGGGGGTGCAGCCGCCCCCCTTTGCCCCCCCCTCCGGACGCCCATGGATCTACCTGCAAGCTATTCGAGGTGAGGGTGGTAAATATGATGTGGAACGCGCACACACAAACGCACGCACAAACAGACACACACACACACACACGCATACACGCACGCATACACGCACGCATACACGAACGCGCATGCACGCACACACGGACACGCAGTTTTCAGATTACAAATGAGAAAAAAGTATGGGAGATGTAATACTGTTTTAGACTTTTCCGCCCTCCCCACGTGACGGCGCACACCGCACAGACACACACATACACGGGCAAGGAGGAACTTGGCGTCTCTGAGTCGCGAACTGTTTTCCCAGGCCCAAAGGTCGTTTGCTGCTGAGTGACGATCCTGATCGATGGGGACGCGAGCGCTGACCGCTCACACCGGTGACCTCTTCAGTTCGGTGGAAGGGACAAATCAGCCGTGTCGCCCCTCGGCTTTGTCTGCTGCCCAGGGCGCACGCGGGTAATGAGTTAGCGGCGCCGCCGCCCCGCCGTCGTCGCCACTGGGTCTCGTCGGTCAGTCCACGGGCAGTCCGGGAGAAGCACCGCGCTCAGCCTTCCCGGCGAAGGGATTAGACGTCTTTGTGTACGCCGACGCCGTCGCCAGTAGCTGCCCCACGCAGTGTCTCTTTTGTCTCCCCCGGACAGCAGCGCTTTCCGTCGCAGTAGCCTGATGACGCCGGTCTGGCTCGCCTGTTTCCGCTGCCAGTCCCCAGGAACGCAGTCCGGCACCAGAGCCGCATTCAGCATCGCCGGCGAAGGGGATTAGAGCCTTTGTCCCCGCAAACGCCGAGCCAGAAGCCGCCTCCAGGCCAGCTTTTCCTTGCGTCTTCTCCGAGAAACAGCAGCGCTTTTGGCCGCATACCTGATGACGCCTGACTGTCTCGCCGTTCTCCGCTGGCTGGGCCTCCGATCATTACAGCACACGCAAGGAACGCCGCGCGACTTCCGAGGGGAAGGGACACTCGCCACTCCGGTCGGAAAATTTGTTTTGTGTGTTTTTATGAGGTTCAGAGCCCCAAAACGACTCAGGCTATGAGGGACGGACGGTCTCTTTACCATGCACTGACATCGCACAGTACATGGGCGCTGTTGGGATTTGAGGCCCAGCCAGAGGTGACAGGCGAGCCAGGCAGGCGCCATCGGGCTGCCTTGACCAAAGGCGCTGGTTTCCGGAGAAGACGCAAGGAACGCTGGTGTCGGGGCGCCTCTGGAGACTGCGTCGCCGTGAACAAAAGCAGCTAATCCCCTTTGCCGAAAATTCTGAAAGCGGCGCTTGTACCGAACTGCGCTCTCCCGTGGATCGGAGGAGACAGCGAGCGGCGGCGCCAACTCATCGCCCGCTTGCCCCTGAGCAGTCCGACAAAGCGGGGATGGACACGGCTGATTTGTCCCTCCCTCCTGAAGAATTCATCGGTGGCCGGGGTGTGCACTGTCTGCCTCCGTGTCGCTATCTCTCTAGAGATCAAAGAAACAGGCACACATCTCAAGACGGCTCGAAACACATGCTCGCCGGTGCCGCTGTATGTCTGCAACGACGCGTCCCCGGACGCGGCACTTTGCAGATGTGACCCAAAGCGTGGAAGCAGGGCCGCTTTTACTCTTTTGGCTGAGCGCACCGCCGCCCCTGACGTGCGGCCATCACTCACGGTTCGAGTGAGTGATTTTCCAGGGGGGTGCAGCCGCCCCCCCTTGCCCCCCCCCCCCCTCCGGACGCCCATGTCAGAGAATGAAGAAAGTGGTGTGAGGTGAAACGAAGCAACCTCGGCATTCCGGAACTATACCCGAGATGGCTGACGAGTGTCGAGTTAACTCACAAGTCTTCTTTCTACCGTAGCAAAGGAATGTCTGAAAAAAAAATGAAGGTAAACAATAGAAGCAAGGGAAAACAGTTTTAGAGATCAATAAGACCCGCTGCGACGGCGAGTGGCTACGCTGTTCTGCCGCTGAGTATACGGCGAAGTCTCGTGGGGTCGAACCAAGCTGCGGGCGGCCGCATTTTACGTGTGACGAAATGCGACTACGCCCGTGCGTAAATGGGAATTTCCGTGCGTGTTAACATGTCCGACTTTCCCGGACAAAAATTTAGAACATTGGAAAATTGTAAGGTACTGTTATGGCAATATCGAAGGGAGTGGTTCATTCTTCGGATGTTTAGCAAAATCTTTCTTTTAAAGCGGTTCCATCGCTCGTATCGAGCAGTTGAAGACTGCCACAGAAAACCGATACGAACGCTTATGACGATAGCAAAAATAAGCCTGTGGACGGGAAATCTGCTGATATAGTGATTGTTACAGTGAAACCTTACAATATATATAAAAAAATTGAGTTCTTAAACTGTTAATCCCGTTCAAAAATGTTTTTGTCCAGAATTGTTGGGTAAGAGAACACAGTGGTTGGTTGGAATTACTTCCTTCAGGCCTCTGCAACTCTTAGGTCCTATCGGGCGTCATAACTCAGGTTCAGTCTTGGCCCTGTTGACGCGATAACCGGCTCTTTCGACGCAGAAGATGAGCGGTGGACGTATAACGTCGTACATTCACCATCGTCAGTCGTTGAGGCGAGGCCGGCTTATTCGTTCTGCCTCGCACCCAGCTTCCGGACTGTGTGCGTGTCTCGCCAACAGCGACAGCACTGCAGCAGCGTCTCTGCTTATCCTCCGGCGGTGTGTTCCTTCTCCGCCGCCGGAGATGTCAATCCAAACAGAATTACCCCGACGACGCGTGTACGCGCTGGCGGCCCGGAGGCGAGCGACGCGTGATCTGCTCCAGACGCGGAGCACGCTTGGCGCGCGCTTTCTAATTGGATCCCCCTGGGCGCCCTGTGTACGCTGCCGCCGCCTTGCCTCTTGGCGGCTGATGCGATTGGAGTGCTTCGCCGCGCAGCCTGGTCACGTGCGACCCTGGGCTTCCTAATCGCATCATCGCTCGAGCTAAGTGTAAACACGTTACGCGCTACTGCGAGGAAGCGCTGCTGCTGCTGCTGCTGCTTGACCCTTCCTTCCTGCCTTCACGCGGCTAAACCTCTCCGCCAGGTTCGGGGCTACTGAGTGACTGCGTAAAAGTGCCGTCTGTTCGGTAAAGGAGGGAGGAGCCAATTTGAAAGCTACACGTTTAGGACGCTCGTGAGAACTCGCCCGCGACTGCTGTGGCCTTTCGCCGAGAAGGGGCGAAATCTGTGTGCGTTTAAAGGTATGAGGACGAGCCGGTGTACGATTTATGCGACGTAATTTTCATCTGTGACACACAGTGTCATGCTCAATAGTTTATATTGTTCGTGGCTGCTATAAAAAAAATTGTCAGGCGGTCAATTTTAGCTGCTCGCTTAGCCTCGCCTCCCTGTGGCCTTATTACTGACGAATTGGTGGTTTATTATACAGCCACCAAAGAAATTCACAGCACCTTTGAGAGTGTGTCACCAACCGAACACGCAGTTAAACCCGAACGGGTTGATATTACACTCTAAAACGCCCGAGTCGCACCATTGTTAGATCACTTGCCTCTTGCGTCCGGCGGGCTCGGTTTCGTGGCCACGCACTTTCTCATTCTGGCGCCGGTGCATAGTCTTCTAAGCATAGCGACCTCGCTCGTGAGGATCCTCTCGCCGCTTACGATTTGGCGCCTGAGCTTGCATTCGTGAAGTTCAGAGTACTGCTTCGGGCGACCTACCTTCTATGGTAGCGAGTGCCGCGAGTCAAGTGATGCTGCCCTCATAAGAGTGCATATGGCTTCGGACGACGCTGACTGTCAGAGCGTCGCACTAACAGTTAACGCTGTAAAACTCGTAACTCGCGCGACATGATTCGCGCTAAAAAGCAACGCACGGGCGATCGTTCTCAATGACTACGTCCACTGTGGCTGCCAGATCCCCCCATCAGCAAAGCGGCCGCATTTCATTGGCGGTGAAAGCAAAACGCTAACACGCCTGTGTGCTTTATGATGTAAGCAGGTGGTCTAGAATAATCCGGAGCCCTGCATTCCGGCATCCCTCATAGTTCACGCGCAACTTCGCGACGTTAAATTGTGCATTCCATACCAGTTTTCGGATTAATAACGCACGAAACGACGCCACGAAAGGAAGCAACAGGAAAAAGAGGATCGATATGCGCTGTCTTGTGCGTTATTAGAGGCTTTTAGCATAGCGGGGGCGTACTAACATAGACGTATACCGGCCAGCAAGACGCCTCCCGCGCACGCGCAGTGGAAGGGGCGGTGCCAGGCGAGGCCCCTGGACATATATAGCCAGAGTCCGGAAAACCGGTGTACGTCTCTGCTAGTACGTCTTCGCTGTGCTAAAAGCTTCTGCTGTTTGTCCAGAAATGTTTAATCAACCCGCCCAGGCTTCCAGCTTGGCGAATCCGTATACCGTCTTGAGGCCTCCGTTGAAGCTGTGCGTACTCTACTTCGCGCGCACTGTTGCCGGCGCACGAGTTAAGACGCGTGGAAAGGAGGACGGGGAGAGAGAGGGAAGCGCGCCAGTCCAGTGTGAGCTCAGGCGTGGCGCCAGTCGTTCTCCATTAATTTCGCTCGCTGCTTGAGACTAATCCACTTTTGCCGACTGCTCCGCTCGACGTGGCGCCACTCAGGAGAGCCCGTCATGAGTGGCGCCCTAATCGTGCCTGCCTCAGATTGGTGCTCGGCTAAGTAAAAAAAAGAAAAGAGGGAAGTGAGCATGGGAAAAGGCGAAATCGCGGCAAGCGCGTGGGAGCCCCGCGGCTGTCACTCCGGCTCTGAGTGGGCCCTGAGCTGTCATGGCCCGCTGTTGATAAGGGCGGCCCGTGCCTGCGTGCTTCCGACGCTGGGCGCGGAACACTTGAAAGGAGCGGGAGCTCGGACCCGTTGCCTGCGCGAACGGAGTTGTAGCTCGAGCAGCTTTCGTCTCTGACACTCGGAGCCGTGCCCTATGGCGCTCGTACAGTCGACGGTCGCTGCCGGCCTGTCTGATGGCGTGCTCAGACAATCGGTCTCGCTGGCGCCGTTGTCGAGAGTGGTTGCTCAAGGGACTGCAGGCCAGACCCGAGGGAAATGCTGAGCAGTATAAGGGTCGCTGTGAGCTTTTCACCCGACCGGTCGATCTGATGTCTCGATATTGCGGAGAGAGTCGAGTTTCTCACATTCGAGCTGAAAGAGGAGTGGAAGATTTGTTCCGCTTATGCGGAGTTTAAATTAATGGAGTTTTTAATCAGGCATTTGATGTTGAAAGGACGAAAGCATACGTGAGTTCGAATAAGCTGGAAGTTCGAATTAAGCGAGCTCGAATTAACGAGATTCCATTGCATATGGTATATGTATATGAAACTCAGTTCCGAGCTGAGTCTGCGCTGCGGACAATTCTATGTCCATCTTTTGTTTTAGCAAAAACCGATTCAGTGGCTTCTTCTATGCATGTTGATGCTTCTCCGGCAGCAAAAGATGCATTTATTGCGGAGGAACTTAGATTTCAAAATTTTCTCACCATTTAAAGCTTGTGACGTCAATACCTAAAACGAATCCGTGGTCACCGTTAGGAAATGAACGGCTATTTAGACTAGCCTCATGGATCCGCGCAAATATGTCTTAGCGCACCGCAGTTTGCTTCCGAAAACGACCGGTGGAGGCGAAACGTGTAGTTCATTTTTTTTTAAAATATTTTCTAGAGTATAGAAGCTCTTGTGTTTGGTTAAAGAAGCGTTTTTGTGATTCTCTATAGATCGATTCATCTATCGATGAATCTATTGACACAGGCCATCCTCCATTTGTCCTCAATGGTCTCTTGGTCATTGTATGCGTCAACGCGTATCCTTCCCACCCGCCGAAGGGAAACTGGTGGAGGTACTTAATTGTCTAACAAGGCTATTCGTGTTGACGTGTTGAAGCAGTTTGGAGAAGGGATTATTCATCGAAACGTGGCGAACGCTGTCGAGGAAGACTCGGTACTTTGCTTCTAGAAATCGAAATTGTAGTTTAAAACGGAGGGAAAGTGTTAAGTCGGGACGCTATTTTCCGCGCGTGTGATCCTCGTCTAAAGTGCGTCAAAATTAAGCTGCAAAGAAGTGATAGCAGTCTGGAGTTTGGCTAATTGGTGAATCGTAAACAGGACGGAGAACAGCGAGTAGAAACGGAAGCGTGCTGCGTATGCGTGTGTGGTCTCCTTCTTGTCCCACTTCTACGCCTTTTTTTTTTCGTCATGTAAAGAAGTGTGTGGCTGAGATGTCTGCGGAACCTCCCCGCATGCAAATAACGCATGCAAAGAAAAACAAAACCAAGAAATGTGAACGCGAAGAAAAATCAAGTTATCGCTCATCCTGTTATCGATTAAAAGCAAAAAACACTTCGCTTAAAACTTCGCCTAAAAGACAATGAATCAAGACGAGACACTCATGCAGCTTGTTGACTAAACCAAATTTTATGGGTAAGGAAGGGCGTAAGCAAGCGAAATGTATAGTTTGTTTATTACTAGACCTTTTTCGACATATCGTTATGTACATCGCATGTATATATCGATTTGGCAGCCTCTCATGAGAGGGTACGAATTTAGTAGTTGCTGTGCCGTAACTGGGTGTTTTCTCTTGTTAGCTACCGGCCGCGGTAAATAATACTCGGAGCAGTGAGCTGTGCAGCACATCCTTCGACTTTGTCGTAAACACAGTTTATGACCCTTAATAATATCACTTTATTCTGGGTTCCTATAGCGGCGTCCACATTCTGAAAAAAAAAGTACGTTCCCCTATATAATCCTTGTTTGAATAATATGTGTTTTGGTGTTGCAAGCCACTGTGACACTGCACGGAATTCTCTATGTGCCTGTAGAGGACTAGCAGTTGGCGTTGAAAACCTCGCTAATTGACTTTCTTTGGGCCTGCACGAAATACCAATATTAAAAGATTTTTTTATTTATTTTTTACGAAAGTGGCAAGCGGCGTCTGTAGCGGTTGAATTTTCACATCAAGTTCCGGGCGCTGAGAAGGGTATTAATGTTATCGAAGATGTCGCATTGATTCTACGGCGTCACATTTTCACGTGAGGTTTCTTAGCGCAAAATAACGAAGGGACAAGACGGGACAAGACAAAAGCGTTGTACAGAACAGAACGGAATATTTTTTATTTCACACAAAAAGGTGAAAAAAGAGGGTGGAGAAAAAGCTGTGCGAACACAGCTTGACAGCGCTGCGTCCCCCCCAAAGGCAACACTAAAATCTTGCATATTTCACGTTTCAAGATTACAGGGAAGGCCTATAGATTTAAAAAATGTTCAATATTGCATACCAGACTACAAGCTTCAAAGTTTCGAAGTAACAAAGGTACAAGGCAAAGGACAGTAATTGTTTGTGTCTTGCGTCTTGCCTCTTCGTTGTTTTGCGTTATGAAACCTCTTGTGAATTACCCACTAGCCTACGCATTTCGGGAACATTGCGTTAGAAAAACGAAATGCGCGGTATGTATTTGTCCTTCTCCGGCTTGTGTGACGTACGCGTCACTTCTACCGGTTGCTTGAGCAGGCGTCAGCTCAGTGTGCACTCCTTGCTTATTGCGACATGTGAGAAACGGGCATATGTACAGGCGCGGCCATAAGTAAACGGAGCACGCTATTGCGTTCGAAGTGCAATCACGCCTTCTCCATTGGTAATGAAGAAGCGTTGTTTGTCTACAAAAAAGCCCACCAACTTCCTCTACCAGCATGCGCGTACCACTGTTGGAAATTTCAATTAGGTGGCGCGTGAAAAATATTCGAAGACAGTTGCGTGCTCCGTTTACTTTTGTCCGCGCCTGTACATTCGGTGAGCAGCTGCCTCTGTCTGAATGTATGCTCGTGAATTGAAAGAGGACAGAAAAGAGGTTGAAGCACCGAGTTATGGGCTGTAGCCAGCGGTTACGCAAGTGGTGCCTGTCACAGGTGTATCAAGATAGGAAAGAAAGCGCTCTCACACACACACAAAAAAAAATATTGCGAGATATAGTGCTCATAGATTTTGAATGTCGTTAACGCTTCTGGGCCAGGTGCCTGCTGTATTGTTTGTGCGTGCCTTTCTTTCTTTGTTCTCAAGGGCTACATGTTGCCCTGATCATGCAGATACTATAGACAGAGTCGGGTTTGTTAGAGAGTTCTCAAAATATTCCCATTAACCTCTCTAGACAATGTTGGGCCGGTGGGAACCGATTCGGAGAATTATTCGTTTTGCGAGATGGCATAACGGAACAGCGGCCTTTGGCATGTTCGTTGCTTCTGCGTTCTCTAGTCCTATCGCTTCTGACTACGGAGCTTGGAGATTGAAACTTGGGAGCTGTGTGGCGTTCCTCCCTCTCGCGTACTCACAAATCTTGTGAGTAAGGTGACCGGAAAGATTTTATTATTATTACTGCGACAGCATGCCTTTCGGCATAAAAGTTGTAATTTGCAGATAAAGACACGCCGGCTCCAGCAAGGTCCGCTGATGCGGCCCCAGGATCCAATCATGTACAGTCTTTGTCAAAAGTAACCAGGCGGCCTGGTTTGCTTCTAGCTCGTACAGTGGAGCCCTTACAGCATCCCTGAAGCTGAAATGGTCGTTAAAGGTACGGACTGGGGGTCTTCTTACCTTCCAACACGTTTTGATCTTTAGGAAAGCCACAAGGGCTCCATTATGCAAGCTAGAAGCAAACCACGCAGCCTGGTTACTTTTGACAAAGACTGTACATCCGGCGGTCCACCTGGGGGCGATCCGCATCGGTACAGGTGTTTTTGCCGGAGGGTGCCCAGAGAGGGGCAGGTTTAGAGCAGGTGTCCAGCTGCTACTTCGCAGACAGGAGCTGTGCAGAAGGGACAGGAGTCTCTGAAGGGGGCGTCAAACCGTGCCGGCCACCACCATGCTACCGCTGGGATGAGGGCGATACGAAGGCGTAAACTTCGATGCAAGACCGCTTCCCAGTGCGCAAGGCCGCCTGCGAGGTCGGTGCCACGCGGCGGGAGAAGTGCTCGCGTGGCGCGCCGAAGTTTTTCCTTTTTTTTTTTTTGTGAGGAGCCTCGTCTCCGGAGAGGTCGGGGTCGATTGAAGGGGACGAGTAGGTGTTGAGTTGACTTGCTCCATCCACTAAGGCTCGCGTGGAATGCGCGTTTCGACGCATCCATCTTACACGTACTGTGACGGAGAATTTGTCAACGATGTCCTGAATTTCCTGTGCCAAGAAGCCTCGGAGTGCAGAACAAGCCGCAGGCTGCGGATGGCGCCTGAGGATTCCGTAATGATGATGTCAGTGTGACTTCAAGAGAACAAAAGGAACAGACAGAGGATGCATAATGTGTACCGAATGGCCAACAGCTTCGCCTGTGTCGACGGCGAGGCAGGGGAGCAAACGTATGATCAGGTTGCTATTTCTGTCAATATTTCAGGACGAGTGTAAGCCGCGTTCACGTGGCCTTCGCTCACACTAGCGTCAGCGTAGGCCACGTGTCGAAGGAGGGAGTTTTCACTCGCAGATGAGGCGCCTTCCGCCACCACACTGACTGAGGTCTTGTGTGTATGCAGGTCATAGGCCGATTGTCCGTGACTTGCCGAGATAAAGCCTCAGTGGTCGTGGCGGGCAGGAATCTGCAGGCGGCACAGAGCCGTCTTCCATATACTCTGCGAGAGCTGCAGCTTCAGGAATTGTATGGCATTTTATGCGCCGAGCTTGGCGACGCTGGTGAATCAGTTCGTCAAGCGTATTAATTGCGCCTCAACCTGGAGGGCGTAATTTGGGGCAGCTCATGGGAGGCCCGCAGTAACACGCATTGCTGCTCGATTGATAGATCCCAAGCGATTCCACTCTATGCGTGTTATTTAATGGAACTGGGCTCGGTACATTAATATTCGCTTGTGGTGGATGTGGCACCACATGACTTTTTAGAAGTCCAGCGGGTGAGGTGCAGCATCTGGGACGCCTTCCGGCGCGTTGTGTGAAGCCATGGGGTTGGCGGAACCGGGATCATGCATGTAAAGGCCGAGGACTTGGAGTGCGCGGTCAGATCTAGAATTCTGTGTCCGCACAAAAAGAGGCCAACAGGGGTGTTAAACGCGCGGTGGCCGTGCGCGCATTCGCGACGGGAAGTAGAGCTGTTTTTTTAGGTGACAGCTTGAGTCCTACAAAAGAACACCATTGATGTGTAATTGTCTTACAAACACGACGCTTGTCTATGTGTGTCTTCTCAAGCCTATCCGCTGACCGGCATCCTCGCCTTCCTTTTCTTTTCCTTCCCCATGTGTGCTGCTGGTGGCCACATGCCTCGATACGTCGCGTTGACTGCGGACTTTTTCTATCCTGACTATCAGTAATGCAGTCGTTGTGCAACTCGTTACCCATCACACTTGAATAAACGCGAGGTTTATTTCTCGTCACGTAGTCTTTTGGGACGAGAGAATACGAGCGATGGCAACATGCAGTTCACTCACTCTCCACAACTCTCTCTTGCAAGCACAAACGCACGCACCCACGCACAAACGCACACGCACAAACTCGAGCGCACAAACTCGCGCGCACACACTAAAGTCAAACTGTTTCTTACCAGACTCGTTCAAAGCTGTCATAGAACATAGTGCCACGCATGACAGCCCCGTTAGCGACGGCAGCCATGCTCTCACGTCTGCCCCGAAAGCCGTTTTCTCTGCTCTGGCGGCGAGACACCCGTCATGGGGTCGAGCGAAAGCGTGCCACGTCGAGCTCTCGCCCTCTTCCTCTCAGTCTCGGGCGTGCACTGCAATGCAGTGTCTCGGCTTGCATTGCGCTGGCATGCTTGACACAGATTCACATTTTTTTTTTCTCGCTTTCCAGCTCGACCAACACCGCTGTCAGCCAGCTTTCTGCTCTTTTCTCGGCCCGTGGACTTCCTTTTCGTGGCTCGTTGATTCGGTTTGCAGTTTCGCCTGGCATCCTCGGAGACCTCTTCGCCGAATACGTGCCGAGCCTACAGTGTCCTTCAAAAGCGCCCGGAGCTTAACACTCTTCGAGACGGGGCTCCTGTGATGCTTCTTAGCCTGTAACCGCTTCAAATCAAAGAAAAATTTTGACGAACGCTTTTAGTCTGCACGGCGGCACCACGCCGCATGGTACTGAACATCCAAAGTTACCGAAAAAATTTCGGATGTTTGATATACCACTGAATTTCTAAGGCTTCCAAAACCAGTCGGTGGCAGTGGGAGCTTGGGAACCGCTTTGTAAGGTTCAGCAGCGCGTAGGAAGAGTAGGCGAGCAGCATTAACATGTTCCGCAGAATATGACCGCACTATTTAGTTTTCTCACTATTACTAGCAGAAATAAGCCATTGAGTTACGTGGATTCGCCACTGGCGGCCGACAGATGGAGTTAGTTGACGTTCATAACGACGACGGGGGGAGGGGCGGGGGGACATTTATTCAGAGGCACCCTAATGTCCATGGAAGCTGTTTGTACTTGGCGCTACCCCGCCGCGGTGGCTCAGTGGTTGCGGCGCTCGGCTGCTGACCCGAAAGACGCAGGTTCGATCCCGGCCGCGGTCCCGATGGAGGTGAAATGCTAAGGCCCGTGTGCTGTGCGATGTCAGTGCACATTAAAGACCCCCAGGTGGTCGAAATTTCCAGAGTCCTTCACTACGGCGTCCCTCATAGCCTGTGCTGCTTTGGGACGTTAAACCCCAATAAACCAACTTGGCGCTCAAGGCATACGGGTAAAAGAGAGGTATACACCTTTCCATCGAGCGAGGGAGATGTCGAAACGCCTCCTCTCTGGACTGTTGTTCCGATGTGGTTCCGCTGCCGCTTCCACCATACGAGCACCAGGCGCACACAACACTCCGGAGAGCCCTTATTGGAAAGTTCTTAGCTCCTCGAGCGCAGTGCGGGCTCCACGTGCTTCAGGGCTTAGCGCCTGGTACCGGTCGCCGGCGCACTGTCCTGCGAGTATTTGAGATAGCTCTGTGCGTTAGTATTCTGCAGGAAGATAATTCCGGCTATGCTTCGCTCCGTTGCTGCGCAAGACAAAATCCTCTCTAAGCCTCAATAATGCGCTCGTAACGGCAGCAGCCATCTTTGAGCCATGGCTTCTCCCTCTTGCGACGACCTTCTTGAGTCTTGGTATATATACTCTCTTCGTGCGTTAGCCGTGGTTTTGCATGCTTGATGGAGTCTTATATTCTCGTTGTTATTATTTCTTATTGCGTGTACCTCTCCGGCATGAGCACGTATGTAAGTTTGTATCGTGCAGCCATGGCACCTATAAATTTTATCGCGTGTTAGTTTTTTGTGTCACTGCGTAAACTTGCTGATTATTATTTTTGTTTAATAACTTCGGCAGAAGCCCAAAATTGCGGAGATTTTTTGTACAAGTACGCTATGGTTAGTGAGTTCCCCGTTTTTGCATCAAGCGGACGTGCAAATTTATCCAGATTTCCTTCCGTACATTTTCGATTGACAAGGCATTTTGAGAGAGAGGTTGTCAGTTGTTATAAAGCACATGTATCTTAAGAATACGATGGCTCCGTGATGAATGTAAACAGGCCCACATATCCCGAATCGAAGGTTGGACATGGGTTGAACTCGATCTGCACGGCCTCCTTCGGCTCACCGTCACTTGGGCGTAAATCTAACGCTCGAAGGCGTTATTGTCAACATGCTCTTTAAACGTACACTTGCCGTCACATAGGCTTAGGGAAGGCGGCTTTGGAAAATAATTTTTTCTCTTTATCGGAGGCTCACTGCTTGGAGTTAAATGGCGCGCTTGACAATTCGCACCCTCAGCATAAGGCTACCTATACAGTATGCATGCTTGCGCGTGCGGCGGTGAAATAATTTTTATGCGTTGCATATTGCAATCACTCAGTCGAGCCCTTGGGCGCGGCCGGGCAGCCACCAAACAACGTGACGTGACGTCACGACAGCCGGAGGAAAAGCTGGGCCCCAACTCGCGCTGTCGCGCGCGGCCGCAGCCACCACCTGACTCCCGCTCCTCCCGCTAGGGGCGCTGCGCCGGCGCGTGACGTCACGGAGGAAAAGCTGCTGAGAAAATCGAGTGCCGCCAAGCAATAGCTCGCGCAAAAAGACCGCGCAATATGCAACGCATTCTTGGCTTAACCAAGCTAAGCCTGGGCATCTTTTTTTTTTGCTAGCATTGCTTTCCATAAACTTTTGACTGCAGGCGTACGTTGTTTTATGATACTACCAAAATCTCGTCAGTGCAACAAGAAGTTCCGAATTGACGGGACATGTCTTTATAGTAACCGGATTAGGCTGCGTATAGTGACCGCAAGTGTGATGGCAATTCCTTCTGCTCCGTCAGGGTCATTCGCGACTATTGAGGCACATGTAACAGCATTTAGTCGGTTTACTACCACCACCGACATTTCGCCGTTTATATATATGGTGCGGCATCCGTATATAGAGCGTTGGCTAATTCATACCGTTTTTGAAGGAAGAGTGCGTTGCGGGCGTCGAAACTGGTTACGTTGGGCCGTGTAGGTACGCCACTGTGACCTGTCACCTGTGTTTTTTTAATATCGCCATGGAAGGACTGCCGGAAAAACTAAATGGTAAAGGAAGTGTTGAACACGCGCTTTACGCAGATCATATTACGATATGGGTAAACCAAGATTTGAGATGCCGGGCAACATATTAGGTGAACGCTCGGGTGCGAGTGCATACACGATTTTCCAATTGGTTCTTGTGCCCTTGATCCCGGACGAATTGTCACGTGATACTACTCAGCACGTCACGACAATGGTGTTGCGCCGACCTGTATAGTGGCAATGTTAGCGCCAGAAGAATGCAATAGGAGAACGCGCCATCGCGACGCCGTGGCTTTT
Organism: Amblyomma mixtum; assembly: GCF_055824585.1. NCBI lineage: Eukaryota > Metazoa > Arthropoda > Arachnida > Ixodida > Ixodidae > Amblyomma > Amblyomma mixtum. The sequence continues at coordinate 30,620,068 of NC_143016.1, forward strand.
TATATGTATTAATCCAAGGACCCATGTTAGCGCTCCGTTCCATTGTCACTCTCGAAGGGACCTCGAGTCTCCGTCACTCCGTATCCCGCTCACGCTTTGCGGGAAGAGGTCGTTGAAAGTCACGCGCGTGCACGTCAATCGATGACGTCGCGCTTAGCCCTAATTATCGCCACGCGGAAGCGTCACCGCCAGGTGGCGTGGCGGTTCCGGGGCGCTGCCGGTGACGCACTCGTCGTCGTTACATAGGCGGCGCTTCCTCGGTCGTCGGCGCTCGCTAATTGCCGGCACGCCCGGTTATGTCAAGCCCCCTTCCGGACGCCCGTCAGGTGCGCTCGTCTTCTTTATACGCCCAGTACAGCGCGCATAGAAAAAAGGAAGAAGCGTCCATTTTTCTACCTCCACTTTGGGCACGCCTCCATTGACGAAGAAAGAAAGAAAGAAAGAAAGAAAGAAAGAAAGAAAGAAAGAAAGAAAGAAAGAAAGAAAGAAAGAAAGAAAGAAAGAAAGAAAGAAATTGCAGATACGCAGGTGTAATGCCGAGTGCAACTGTTGAAGAAATGCATTTCTATCAAGGCTATATTCCTCTTCTGCGTATATAGCACTTCTCACTCGATCCAACTCTCTCAGTACCTCCTGTAATCACGATTCGATCGAAGTGGGCTAAAAGCAAGCGGAATGCACCTTAGTAACAGTCCACCTTGCTGACGACACTCTCTGGCTAATTAACCCAGGGGAGGAATTGCAGCGTTTTTTGAGGACTTAAACCCAAAGCAGAGCGGCAAGACATAGAAGTTTACATGAAAATTAAGTTAATGTTTGGCAGACTGGATAAGAAAACAGCAGTCCGCGATACGGTGCGAAATACTGAAAGTGGTAAGGGAATGCGTATATATCTAGGGCACGGTGATTTAGGGCAAGTAGTGCCCGCAGGTACGGACTACGATAGCGAGATGGCTATAAGAATAAGAACTGGGTGGAGTGCATTGGGCAAGCACTCTGAAGTCATGAATAGTAGCTGGTGGTGGTTACGTTAAAGAGCAGGCAGGGTTTGTCTTACGTTGATGATGTCGACAATTGCTCCCCTTCAAGCGTAAAATACGCCTCAAGGTCCGCAAAGTGTATCTTACCACTCATCTGTGGTACAAAAACTTGGAGGCAATTGAAAAGGTTTGAAATTTAATGATAGGCGCGATGTTCAAAGATAGAAAGAGAGCAGAGTGAAGCAAACGCCAGTTATTGATATCCTGGCCGAAATCAAGACTAGGAAATTGGCTTGAGCGGGGCGTGTATAATGCGAAGGGACGATAACCGATAGTCACTCTGGGTAACAGAATGGATTCCAAAAAAAAAAAATGCATACGTAGCAGGAGGCGCCAGAGACTCCAATGATGGCTAGACGAGATTAGGAAGTTTACAGGAATGTGATGGTCGCAGATGGCAGAAGACAGGGCTAAGTGGAGGAGGCTTCTGTCCTGAAGTTGAAATAGTCAGGCTGATGATGTTGATGATGACTTCTTTCCATCTTCAGAGCTAACCTGGATGATATGATTAACCTCTTCTCCCAACTACGCTGCCGTATATGCAATGTGTAATACGTGGCCTTGTAACTTATGAAGGCAAGGGCGATCTTTATTCTCATATCCCGGTGAGCTGTGCAGTGCGGACTCAAAAGTGTTGCCTGAGAAATATGGCACGCAAGCCATCCAGCGCATTTGTGCATTAAAAAAAAGAGACTAAAGTTCGTCGGATTAGAGAAAGGGGGAACAAACGGGGTCTCCTTTGTCGCGCCGACGCAGCCCCGGTGCTCGCACGGGGCGAGCGCCGTATTAACGGCCGCTCTGGCTGCACCGGACCCGTTATTTATTTCGTCGGGCGCTGTAGCTGCCAGGCGTTTATGTATAGGGTGGCGGCAGCATCCGTTCGCCCCCAAGGCCCGAGGCGGAGCTGTTGGCGGCAGCGTTTTAAATATTCCCACGTCGTCCTTCATCTCCGACCTTACTTCTCCGGGAGTCGCAGGGTTGGGGATCTGCCCCCCCCCCCCCCCCCCCCCCTCTCGCTCTTTTTCCTGGCAGAACCCTCCGCGTTTCCGGGTTCCCACTTGTTTGTTGATTTATCGCGCTCCGAGACGTCTCGATTTCTGTTCCGTATTTTCATACCCTGCATGGCCGTCGGATGCGGGCGCGAAAATAAGGTAACCGCGCTGTGTCGCGCTCGGCTCAGCACAAGTGGCGGCGCATATATTGGAGTCCGGCTTGGAAAAGGGAACGTTGGAGCTGGTTTGTGTACATATATATACGGTAAAGGCGGTGCGAGACTGTACTATAGATGAGATGCGTGGCGCGGAGTGCCGGCGGCATGGCCTCGCATTTGCCGTGCCGCTTATATCTATACTTAACGCGTGAAGGCGCGAGGGGCGGATTTGAAAGTTTCTGCCCTGATCCGCGGTGTCCTTGCTCCTTATCTCTGTTTCTATTCATCCCCGAGATCGCGCCGGTCGCCACACTATACTTTCGCGCGACAACCGAGGACGTCGAGGCAAGATCTCCTGTCTTCCAACTCTGTGTCTCTTCCGCATAGAAAACTCGCACGATCTCTTCTCATCCGCGCACGTCCGGTCTCGAAAGGAGCGCCCCTTGAGACCGGCCGTGGTGTTCGCCGGCTGGTGTCTATAGCTCGGTTCGTGAAAACTTGCGGATATACTAACCGCGTTGTTCGCCCACTTACTCTCGATCAAAGGCGGGAGAGAGGGCGGCGATTACGGAGCTCGCGCGATGCCCTTGAACGCAGCTCGTCATCTCGAAATGCTTTTCCTGGAGGCTGGTTGTTTTATCGGACGTGAACTTCGTGTGCACACGTAACGCACAAATGGTGCCAGAAGTAAACGGAATGCGGTTGTGATACGAAAGCCGACTGGTGATGTGAAATAGTAATAAAAAAACTAAATGCGCTGTGGCTCCACCGGCTTAGAGCACAAATCACTTCTTTGAATTGAGACTTTCGCCGACTGAGCGTTGTCCATCCATGGTTAACGAGTAATGAGCGCAAAAAAAAAAAAAAAGACGAAGAGAAGAAGACGACAACACGACACAAGACGAGAGTTGTCGTCCGATGTTTGCACCGAAGTTGCAAGAATTGACCGAAGCTTGCTGTGAATTAATGGTCGCCGTGTCCAGGACGCGCGCGAACGTTACAGCTTTATCACAGGACGTTTTATCACAGGATAAAATCGAGCAGATATTTTGTGCCATCCGTCAATAACACACTTCTCTGACGCACCGTGCGCGTAACAGAAGGCAGCCACATCAATTAATATATAAAAGGAAAAGGAAGGAGACATTTTGTAACCAGAGGTGTGTGCACGGGCTCGCGAAGCGCTAACACAATGAAAGGTCAGCTCGGAGGACGTAGACACATTAAGAAAACGAAAGAAACTGCACAGGTTGCAAAAACGCTCTGTGAAGAGCTGCGTGTACCGCGACAGCCCCCGGCGCTCGGCACGCTGCAATTTATGCTTCAAAAATGCGTGGTTGACGCCATTCTCTCAACCAAGCACTCTCACATATAGCCTTGACGTGTACAAGAATACAACGTATACTCGTTTTCATTAATTTTTTATTTTTTTTTTTTGTATGAGCTATAGCAACCCTTTCCAGAATGCCTGAAAGTGGGCCGAGATCCAGAGCCCGCGAAAAATTTTGGCGCGTGGAGTGTCCCACGTGGAGGCGAGCTCTCTTTCGTCAAGAGTTATGAGTTTGTTGTTCGTTCTGAACACTCGCGTGCGATGCGGCTGCGGCCGTGGCCCGACTGTGCCTGACTGACGCAGGACGGAGGGGGAGACACATGACGCCCGGCTGTTATTCCCCAGCTTGACTTGTCAGCCCTGCTTTGCTGTCGCGGCACATGCGCCCGCCACTCCCGCAGTTTGTGCACACACGCAGGTTTACGGTTCGCTCATTTTCGCTGAGATGGGGCGACTGTGTAAATTTCCAGGAAATTTCCCATTTCTGGCCTCGGTCCGAAGCGCCAAAAATCCTCGCAGCTGATCATCTTCGTCCGAATTATTTTATTTATTTTATTTTCACAATACTGCAGACCCTCATTAGGGCGGGCAGAAAAACACATTCACACAACAGTGTAGCACATATACAATCTAAAATAGCGAGTTTAAGTTACCTGAAATGGAACGACAAACTTGTTCCATATCACGTATCGCGTGGGAGCAGTCAAGCTGATACTCAGGATGATGATGATGATGATGATATCGCGTATATTAACACACGCCAGCGAAAGTACCCAGTCGAAAGCTCCGCTCCTCTTTCGAGTCGCACTTTCGTCGGTGTTGACGACACGCTTAAGGCTGTTTTTATTTTCTTTTGATTGCGCCCAGCGTACTTCGCTGCATTAAACATCTTTAACATTCAACAACGATAACAAGGTGGCGGGAAGACGGTCCAACCAGTCTGTAGACTTCCACTGCACTCAATGGGGCTAGCTCTGCTAATATTGAAGGCTTGCGTGGAGAAGTCGTTGATTTGGCTTGAAGTGGTATAAGGTGGGAGGCACTCTCAAGTATACACGGTACTACTGAGTGCACGTCCAGTCCCAATAAGCTGTAATTTGCCTTTTCACGCCTTATATTATTCGTCTATAAGACAGCATCTTTTCCGCGGTCTTCAGTCTCGACAGTTTTTTTTGGAAATCGCAGTGGAAGACGCGACAGGATGGACAGGGTATGTTGATGCATGTAGTGTGTGCGGCTTTTATGTTTACAGGCAATCGCAAATGGCTTCAGTTGGATTATTACGCAGCGCGCAGATATTACAGAAAAAAAAATGCTCAAAGTACTGACTATTGTCTCGTCTGTATGCCGTCCTGCGCGGCCTGTGCATGATAAACTGACTAGCGCGTTGTAAGAGTGGTCGCTGTTGCACACTTTTGTTTTCACACTCTTTTGAACTGTTCTTTGTGTTTGGAGGTTGAATTTAATCTCATTTCGATTATCCGACTATCGGCGAATGTCCGCGGTTAATTGGTCTTGGCCGCAGAGGTCGTTTTTTTTTTTCCCCCCTTTTTCTCTGGCAATGTATACTTCGCATGAGCAGGAAAGCAAAGTAAGGAATTTCAAAAAGAAAAGTGAGAAAAAAAGAGGAAAGTGAAGAATCAGCCGGTTTGGAAATCCGGTGAAAGCATGGCAAGCCTACGGAAATTTTGAAGTTGTTTTTGGAATGATCCCAAAGTGCGATTCACCGGAGATTCTGAATCTCTGCGAGCCGACCGTAACCTCTGACGTACGTGACGATATGACCGCCCGTAAAACGGCGCGCTTGGTCCTCGCTGCGCGGAGTTGCGCGTATATGCGGCGGCTGCTTAACGCACGCCTGTGTACTGCTGCGGCCCTGTTGTTTGCTTTCGTTGGGGGCACGTGTCCACCTCTTTGAACACTTCCGCTTCACACGGAGGCGTTTCTCACTACTGTGGCAGTATAATGGGGCCGAAACAACAAACAGCCGAGCAGTTCCGAAAACAGCCTCTCTCTGTTGCTGCTGCTCGCTGTCTATATGCTGTACGCGTCTTTTCGGACGTGCATCAAAATTCAACCATGACTGTACAGTTGGGGACAAAAGTCTCTGGACCACGTGCTCCGTAAACGAAGCGGATGGATCTATTATTAGCCGCCGGCTGGAGACCACACTATATAGTGGAGGCGCAAGAGCAGAATTCTGACCTTCACTTCCACTAGAGTGGCCTCGCCGCCGGCTAATAATAGAGCTGTCGGCTTCGTTTACAGAGCACGTGGCCCAGATATTTTTGTCCCCGACTGTGCATGTCGTGAGCGCGCCCGGTACCGCGAGATGGCCCGTAATTATGCCCCGTTTCCTGCGAGCTCACTTTGTAATTGGGGGAGGACTTTGTGACTGGTTGATTCGCTGCCTCTCCTTGTGAGCAAACATCGCCAGCAAACTGTTTAATGATACGAGCCTGTCTCGCAAAAAGAAAAAAAAGTTGAATGGCGATCACAAAAACTGGTTGTGCGGAAAATCAGCGCTAGCTGGCATGCGGCAATGATTGCGCCCTGAAATGCAGCCCGTGCGGGATGCCCGTGCGCGGTCCCAGCCCCACTGCTGTCCGCTCACGCTCGGCTTCTCGGACGCGAATTGACTATAGGGACACAAACATTCCTTTCCCGGGGACCTCCGCCGTGTTTGTTTTGGGAAAGTTAGCGCGAGACTTAAGCCATACGCGCCGAAAGGACAAGTGATCGCACCCCCGTGGTGTGGCACCCCGTGCGGGGCACCCCCGTCCCTCTGGCAGGCCTTCTGGCCAGGTCACCCGGAAGGCCTTCACCTGGGTGAAGGGTACACCTGAGTGGAGGCCTTCAAAGTAAATACCTTCAGGTTAAAAGCCTTTAGGTCAGAGGTCTTTGTAGTAAAGGCCTTTAGGTTGAATGCCTTCATGGTATATGCCTTCAGGATGAAGGCATTTGGCCTTACGGTTTATGGCAGTAGCACTACTGTCCGCATTCTCGCAAAAACCCGATGTCTGAAGCCTGCTTTGTAGAAAGCTACCCACCTGCCCGCCGGGTTGTGGGTCAAATGTCTTTAGCAATACCTTAAGTGTCCACCGTAACTAGTGCTACTGTTCGTTCTGACGCCGGCCACAGAACGCGCGCCAGTAGCTGCAGTTATAGAAGAGCTCACATGCTGAATGGCATCCCTGATTCGCGGCTGTCTTTTCACTGTACGGAACACGACATGTGTTGTGATCTCCGGCCGAAGAACAACAAAGGAGCATATGACAGCACTGGGCGCCATTTTTTCTGCCTTCGTCACCTCTTTTGCGCATGCCCAGGAGAATGCTTCGCGCTTGCCCAAAAGTGTACCTGCTGCACGGGCAGCACTCTCGACCGTGTCTTCGATGTAAGGAGCCGTATAAGTCCACGTCGAGCGAAGCGCCGTTACGTCCAGCGGTGGTGCGGGTCATGTGACTCGCCGGCGAAAACAAAAATAAACGTGCAGCCACTCGAGTCAAGGCTGCCGCTGTGCTCGGTGCGGTTGAAAAAATCCCGAAGAGGCCGGCGCTCGCCACGATAGGGGACAGTGGACCACCGGCGGAAATGCACGCAGGAGGAGATAGAAGAAGAACAACAACAACAAAAAAAGACCCAAGGAGAGCCAGGACAGAAAACTCGTTGCCGATCGAAGCGTCGATAGTGATAAGTGTGGCTGCTATCGACGCCGTGAGCTAAGAACGAGGGGCAGAAATAATAGCAGTAATAAAAATATATAAATCGCCGTCGGGACTGCGACTGGCGCACAGCTAGTCGGGTGTAACCGCATATCACTGGCAGAGGCATTTGTCATGTAGTCCACGTAAGCCGGTTGTTGAGGATGCAATCGCTTTCCGCCAGGAAACCTTCCGTGGGTGTTTATATATGAGGCAGTGCAGGTCTGCAGGACATTCCTCCTTCTAGACAAAATCAGCTCATCAAGGCAGCGACGTCCGCCTAGTCTCTAGCTTTTTTTTTTTCCTTTACACCACCTCACGCGGTTTACCTATCCGGTTCTTTCACCGTCCAGCAGTGGGACTTGTGCATTGAAGCGCCGCGTTTTATGCGAAGCATACTAAAATAGCCCAACCCAGCTCCTCGAGCGCGGCGGTGTCGTTACCATTGACCTTTCGTGACCTCCATGTCATACCACGTGATGCGTGACGTCACAGCAGATGAAAAACGGGGGCCCAACTCGCGCCGTCGCGCGAGGCGTCGTGACCAAGGATGACCACGTGGTGCGTGACGTCACAGCAGATGAGAAACGGGGCCCCAGCTCGCGCCGTCGCGCGAGGCGTCGCGACCAGTGTGTTTCCTGCTTCTGCCGCTAGGTGCGCTGTAGTGAACACGTGATGCCCCTGTTTCAAAGGGGGCGCTCTTATCCATCCATCCATCCATCCATCCGATGTTGGAGCGGCGGTATACAAGGGGGTGCGCCTGCCTCTGCTAGGCGTACACGGGATAGAGATGCCTCCTGGAGACAGGGCTGCTCGTTGGAATGAGAAGCAAAAGTTGCGGCGTGCTACAGAGACTGATGAAGAGCGTGAAGAACGTCTAGCCAAGCGGCGTGCTCGATATGCAACTCGGCGACAATATGCTTCGCATCTGACTAGGCTTAACCTAAGCTAAGCCTCAGCCATTTTTTTTTCACAACCACCACTAGCTGAGGCTTCATAGAGTGCCTCTCGGTCTTGGGCCGGTCATGACCCCCGAAGCTGGCTGCTGGCATACGTACGACAAGTTACAGGAATGGAGCGAAGGGCGCTGTTTGCCGTCACAAAGAATTTACGAAGCACAGAGACAACGTCTCATGGAAGCGGAAATTAATGGCGAGCCCCCTATTCAGTTACTTCAGGTGAAGCGAGAGAACGACGAAGTATACGTACAACGAGGCGGATATGATAAAACGTCAATTGCCTCGGCCTTTGGCATGCAAAACTGGCGCTGCCTGGGCTTTGTCCGGCGCCTGATGGCATTTCAGTGGGCAGGGACCGTTCAGCTGAAGAAGCGAGAAAGATATGCTTCGGAAAGGACTCGTTGCTGGGCTAGTCGCCTTAACATCATTGCGGGCTATATATGCATAGGTACGAGCATACGCCAAGGAGACACACTTGCGTTCGTCCACGCCCTGGATGTCTCCATTTGCGCTGGATGTCTCCATTTGCGCCAGCTGCCTCCCGCAGCTCGAGGAAAGATCGCGTTTCCTTACGCTGCAAGCCGACACTTACGCTTTGTGCGCGTTGGTCTGCAGGCAAAGTCTGTTGAGTGACTTTGCCAAAGTTGTCGTCGTTGCCAAATGTTCTATAGCGGCGGAAGGCAGGATCAGTGGCAGGAGCGAGAGCTGACCTTCAAGCAGTGCGTCTTGTGGGGCATATTGGCGCATTATTCTTAAAAAGGTATTCGTATAGCGTAACAGACGAGGGCAATGATAAACAAGACACGGGCATAACTCGCAACTCGCGTTTTTGAGCAAAAGTGCGTTTGTATCCGCATGCACCCTGGCCAATCCCCCGCTGTGGGTGTGTGCCATTAAGCCTGAGGACATCATAATCATCATCATCATTACAGCGTATTAGTTCAGCGGACGGGGAAAAGTTGCGTGCGACGTTCGGAGTCTCTCGGACAGTTGCTCCTTAAGAAACCACCTGATGCTGCACATGGAACGAGTAACTCCGTTCCGACTGGCCGTTGGGAGGTCTGGACATGGAAGGAGGTCGGTTACCAAGCGCGAATTCCCGCGTGGCGCGAAATTCGCATCCACCGTTTTCCAGCAGATTACGCGTGCTCTCTGTATACACTATAGGATCATCGCACGAGCTCAGCGTGACCCGCATGAGGGAATTGAATGCCATCGCGTTCTACTCGCCCAGTACACCTATGAAAAAAAAAAACTAAATCGCCTGTAGGGAATGCTGGAGGGCGTAGTGACGTATATATGTATAAGGCGGAGGTTGCGGCGAACGAGGCCGCGACTTTGGTATAGGCTGGCTGCTTGTAAGACACTCCATTTTGCAATATAGGATTGAGTGGGGTCGCCTCATTGCACTGAGCCGGCGTAGGCTTATCGCGTGCCCTGGGAACTCATCGCTTTGGCTGCTCGGGGAGCGTCCACGCCGCCGCTAAGCGGATCTGCGGAATCTGAAGCCCCAATCTTGGGCACGGGTCAAGGTCCGTCCTTTCAGCGTGCCTCACCAATCTCCGCATCGAAGTCCTTTCGTAACCGGCGCCGTGGCGTGTCTGGCGACCGACGCCCGCCGAATGTAGCACACCTGTACGCTACCATCGCATACGCGGCGCAGTGGCGGGGAAAGGAATGGAAGGCCAGGGTGGAGAATGGAGACCGACGTGTAGAGCTGGAGCCCGGTTCGCAAATGAGTCGCAGTCAGCGCGCCTGTACGGCTATCGTTCAGCAGGGCACTAATACAGTAACTCTATTCAGCAGTGCGGCTCACTGCCACCTTTTGACTGAATCGTCTATTAAGAACATGCACTGCAGGAGCAGTGGACAGACACGAGGGGATGTGGGTGCGGTGTGGTTTGTGGCGTATTGAAATAAGCATTTTGCTCGAGTCGGTATAAATTCATGTTGAATCAGAATAGCGCGCTCGGACGACGGGCAGGGAAGAAGAAGGGTATGAAACGAGAGCTGAGTCTCGACTAAAGTTTCTTTAACGACAAGAAAATATACCCGACGCAAAAGGCGCGCGAACACATAAAATTTTCCGCTCGACTGTTCGCTCTGTTTAAATCAACGTGGTGCGGTGCGCGCTGCTGTGCGGTGCAGGGTGTGCTGTGCGTGCTGTGGCCTTGCGTAGTGCCAGGGCAAAAGAAAGCTAAAGCGTATTGTTTTAGCAGGTAACACCCGACCGGTTTATAAATGGAACAGACAAATGTCCATTACTTGCGCACTTAACGGGTATAGCTGTAGTTTTCTCAATCACGAAGTAGCTATAGCATCTCCGAAGCCGCGGATGCCGGACGAGGAAGAAAAGCTTTGAGGCCAGCACTAAGGCCCAGTGAAGAAGAGTGGTTGCTCCGCCAAGGCCCGCTGATAAGCTTGCTTAGCCCGAGTGAAGCCAAGCGCTCCAAGAAGAAGGGGGAGCGTAAGGGATATTAGGAGAGGTAATGGCAGTGGTACATGAGTGGAGAACGTATTCTGTGTCTGCCCTGATCTCTGGACAGTTGGGACAGAACTCCCATGACAGCGCAGTGCTCCAACGTTGTGCGCTGCACCGTTGCTGTCACCTTCCTTTGAGAGAGGAGCAGTTCTTTTTTCACCGCGCGAAATCTCGATAACAGGTCGACGTCATCGGCCGTATACCGCCCGGTTCGCGTCAAGCTCCCGCACCTGACTCGCCCGAGTCTGTGGAGACTAAAATTTCTCCGTTCTGCCTTCGTATTAACAGCGCTTCGTGCTTTCAAACTCTCAACGCCTGTCACGGCGCTCTGCCGCTGCTGGTCGCTGCTTTTAGGTAAGCGGGCCGGGACGGGGCGAGGGCCAGGGAAAGCAGAGACCGGGAGAGGAAAACGAGAAACGAAAAGCAGAAAGAAAGTGGGGGGGGGCGAAAGTTATCTTTTTTGTGTGTGTGTTTTCTGGGAACTGCGGGCTAGGGCATTGGCTAGGGCGCCGGAGCAAACGACTAAAACCAAAGGAAGAACGAACCGCAGTCTTTATGAACAGGCGTAAAGGAGTGACGGAGACGAGCTGGCGAGGGCGCAGAAGTGAGGGGAGAAGGGGTGAGCAGCGGAGCGCGGAATCCAAGAGTCATGTTTTTCATCAACCCCGTGCTTGTTTTGAACCCGCGCGTGGCTCTACTCCCCGAGAGTTTTCAGTCGCCCGCTGCGGCGGGAGCAGCCTCGCTGCGTCATCTGCAGGCATTTGGCTGCTAAGAACATTTTTACGACGCAGACAAACTCACCCTCCCTCGGTCACCTCGCTCACACCGTTTCACTTTCCCCATTTCTCCACACATCTCCTCAGCCGGGCGGCGGCGGCGGCAAAGATTTGTGCGTGGAACTCGCAATGAGCTCCAGTGCCCGAGTTGGATCTTCGGGTCAGGAGGAGGAGGAGGAAAGAACTGTTACTGAATCCAAGCCGTCATCAAAATGGGGATCAAGCCGTCCATCATGTCTGTCTACAAACAGATGGAAAACGGTTACGGCAGGAAGCAGTAGAGCGGGTTGTACGTAGCGGCACCTCTCCCCTCCTCTCTGGTGTGTTCGTTTGTACTGCTGTTTCAACTTTGTTTTATTTATTGATTTATTTATTTTCCCTTCGCAAGTAGAACACTCTCTGCGCGAGTCTGCACACGTGCCTCTTCTTGTGGACGGACACGGGAGTCAGGGCGTGGGCGTCGCATCGTGCGGAAGGCTCGAATATATGCGCCAGGGCGGCTCCTCACTCACTCACTCGAGGAAGAAGCGACGAAGCGAGCGTAAGCGGCCGGTTTTGTTTGCTCCGTCGACCTCATCTCGCAGAAGCAAAGAAGCAGCACTCTTTCGCTACTATCTCGCTTTTCTACTTCTTTTTTTTTTTCCGCGTTCCGAATCCAAACGCGGTTGTTGATTCCGCAGCTGTCTTTCCAAGCCTTGTGTTTTTTTTTCCCCTTCTGGACGGGGCGCGTGGCGCGCGTCTAGTGTTCCGCCCTGCTATTTCTGCGGCGTGTAGGCCTCTCTTCCTCAGTGTGCGCATTGAGCGCGTCTTTCACGCGCGCGGCCGCGGGGGATGGTGTCGTTCAAGGTTGGCCGCCTTTCCGGACGCGCGCGTTTAATTTGAAAACGCTTGACGCGAGGTGTACTTTTCCACGGCAGCGACTGGGGCGCGCGCCGCTCCTAGATGTATACGCTCAGCGAAGCTGCATGCATGCAAGCGTGTGCGTCGGCAGCAAGCGGCACCGTTCAATCGCCGCTGGGTGATCCCAATGTTCACTCATCGTGCGACCCAGCCTGCTTCCGCCTCGTATTTGTTCTGCCCCTTCCGGCTTTTTCAACGCTGTGCGAGTTTCACGCACACTGGAGCAGGCAGTCCCGATATTTCTCGCTGCTGCTTTCCATCTTCTTTTTGTCTTTTTTATTTAAGGCGATAATTGCACGTTCGACTTTCTCCAAGGTGTGCGGTATTAGCATGTGCTCCAGCATGCCCTCCTCAGACCCGAGAAATTAAATGTAAATGTTCGGCCCGTCAGCGTTATGCAAAATATATTTCTCATGTCTGGGTGTTGCTCCCGGCAACGAACGCGAATTTGTAATTATTTTTTTAATGTAGCCGTATGTTCGACAGTTCTCTCTGTCTGGCTTTGACCCATGCTGTGTGCTGCGAGTCTTTACGCCTTCATAAACATGGTTCAGCGACGGCCTATGACGCATATTTAGTTTATTTATTTTATTATTTGCAAATGCTGTTGGCCATGGGGCCGTTACAGTGGTGGGGCGTGACACTTGAAGAGTAACATGTTTCCTTTGGATTATACAAAAATACAAAGTTCCTCTTCATCTACACAATCATATTTGCTGCAGCGTAATGTTTCTCTTTTTTTACAGAAGCAGTGTTAACAAATATTTACTTGAAAAACAGTTATTTCGCACAGAAAAGGAAAAAAAGAAAAACATTTCTACATTTCCGGCCTTCACCTTAGGCGAGATGTAATCACCAAGTGATTAGGCGTATGAGATTGAAAAAACTTTTTAGTGCAAAATGGAGATAGCTTTTTCGAACTTTGTTAATGTACTGGACTGTAAGAGAGATGCTGGTAAATCATTCCATTCTGCTATCGTCCTTGGAAAGTAAGAATTAGCATACACATTAATGCGTGGCTTTGGGGTTTGGTAACGGTTGCTTGCTCTCATATGTGTAAGTTGTTTTCGGACAAAGTAATGGGAACTATTGATATTGAAGGAATTTCTTGAGAGCTGAAATAAAAATTTTAGTCTGGTCATTCGGCGACGTTCGGCTAGAGGTTGCAGAGAGAGGGAGAGAGACTCTTTAATGAAGAGCAGAGAATTTCGCCGGCGTTGAAAAATCGCTGGCATGCTACTGGTGACCCTCCAACCAGTCCGCCGCAGGGACCCACCGTTGCATATACTCAACGTGTACTGCTCTCCCAAACTAAAGCGAGTGACTTTTGCGGACCTCTTTAGCCGCGCGCTAAGAGTAGCGGGCCGCGATCCCCTGCTGATTGTGGGCGACTTTAACGCTCCCAGTCAGCAGTGGGGGTATCGCAAGGAGGAGTCGCGCGGGCGTAAGCTGGCGGAGCTTGCGTCCACGTTGGGCCTCACCCTCCACACGGACCCTGTCCACCCAACCCGGCTAGGAAATTCCGTGACACGGGATACGTGTCCGGACTTAACCTTCACTCGCAACATACGACACGCAGACTGGCTCAACACCGAGGAGACCCTCGGTAGCGACCACTGCATCATTAACACTACACTACGCACACGCCCCCTCAAGCGTCCCAGAACACAAGCCCATATCCCAGATTGGACGAAATTCAGGCAAAATTTTAACTCACTTGATAATACACCCATTTCCGCACAAGGCTACACAGCATGGTCCCAACAGCTGCTGGCACACCTTTCCTCGCATGAAAAACACATCCAGCTCTCAGAGGCGGTCACGGACGTGGATAACCACCTTCTACACCTCTGGGAAGCCCGTCGCAGCCTCGTCCGCCGTTGGCGACCCCAGAAACACAATAGAAAGCTTAAAGCTCGAATTGCCGAGCTTAACCAGAAAGCGGCAGAGTACGCGGCCCAACTCGCCGACTCCAACTGGGTAGATAGATGCAACACGGCCGCGCGACAAATGTCCAGCCGAAACACGTGGCGTCTCTTTCGAGCCCTAATCGACCCAACCCAAACACGAACCGAAACACAAAAACATTTGCAGCGAGCCATGCACGCTTTTCCTGGCAACACGACTCAACTGGCACAGAAACTTAGGGACCAGTATCTGTGTACAGCCCAAGACCCCCGTGGATCTGCGTACTCTTATGCAGGCAGAGAGAACACGGAGCTGGATCAACCTTTCCAGCTCCATGATCTGCGCCAGGACGGGATAAGGTCACCGTCAAGCTTTTGACGAACCTGCCCGACTTGGCATACCAGTCCCTCCTGGAATACGTCAATGCGATTTGGCGCGGGGACACCCCCCTGCCAATCGAATGGAAAACGGCTTTGGTCACCTTTATTCCTAAAGCTGGCAAACCAATTGACACAGATAACCTCCGCCCCATCTCTCTCACCTCATGTGTGGGCAAACTAATGGAGACGATGGTGCGGGATCGGTTATCTACATATCTTGAACACAAACAGGTCTTTGCGAGCACCATGTTCGGATTCCGCCCACACAGATCCGCACAGGATGTCCTCCTGCAACTCAATCGGGAAGTCCTTGACCCCCTCGAATGCCCCCATAATGACCGGGTAGTACTCGCCTTGGATCTTAAAGGGGCATTTGACAATGTAACACATGAGATCATACTCACTAACCTAAGTCACACCGACTGTGGCCTCAACACATTCCAATACATAAGCCAATTTTTAATGGATCGTGAATCCTACATTCGAATTCAAGATAGAGACCATGGTCCTTACCTACTCGGCACGCGGGGAACCCCTCAAGGCGCGGTACTTTCCCCGCTGCTCTTCAATCTGGCCATGATGCACCTGCCGGCCCAGCTGAGTGGTGTCGCCGGCGTGCAGCACGCCCTGTACGCCGATGACATCACTCTGTGGGCCACGCAGGGCAGCACAGGAGACATTGAAACCAGCCTGCAAACAGCGGCGACGATAGTAGACCTCTACGCCCGCCGCTGCGGTCTTCAATGTTCCCCTCAAAAATCGGAATTTGTGCACCTCCGCCCCTCACAGAAGTGCACAACTAAAATATCTCTCTCTCTTGAGAGTGGTCCCATACGCGAAAGTGATGAGATACGGGTACTCGGACTCTACATCCACAAACACAGGCGGCCAGACACTACATTGGCCAAACTCCGTAAGGTGGGGGACCAGGTGGGCCGCATGGTCCGCCGGGTTTCCAACAAACGCGGAGGGTTACGAAGTAAGGATGCCTTGCGGCTGGCAAACGCCTTCGTAACTAGTCGAATTCTCTATTCGACTCCTTATCTCCACCTACGGAAACAAGAGGAGGACGCCCTTGAGGTCATCCTTCGCAAAATTGTTAAACGTGCCCTTGACCTCCCCATCACTACTTCAAACAGCCGGCTTATGGCTCTTGGGGTGCTGAATACTTTCCGGGAGCTCCGGGAGGCGCACCTTACAAACCAGTACACGCGCTTGTCGCTAACGGAGTCGGGTCGCCGCCTTCTTGCTCGACTCCATATCCAACACACCCCTCCAATGGAAGACAGGTTTCGCATCCCGGAACTGTGGAGACGTGCCCTCCACGTGCGGCCTCTTCCAGCAAACATGTCACATGAAGACCATAATGGTCGGCGCCTGGCACGAGCGGAAGCGCTAGCCCGATATTATCGCAACAAAACAGATGTATACTACGTGGACGCCTCCGGCCCTCACCACGGGGGATGGTACACGGCCGCGGTAGTTCACAGCAGCAACACAGTTAATGGCCTAACTTTTAGAGCCCGCAGTGCAACACAAGCAGAAGAGGTCGCGATTGCTCTCGCGGCCTCACATTCCAATTCAAAATACATAATCACCGACTCGCGAGGGGCCTGTCGGAACGTCGAACAAGGCTGCACTACCTTCCTAGCCTATCGAATGTACCAAAATTGCATACGGGATACGGTCCCCGCACACCGTTACCTCATATGGGCCCCTGCTCATCAGGGGTTGGCAGGAAACGAGGCAGCAGACGCAGCCGCCCGCGCGCTCTCTCACCGGGCTGTTTTCTCCTCCCCATCCGATCAGGAACCCGATTTTAATCCGATCTATACATTCAAAGATATTACAACATATTATCAAAATTGTCATCGCCTTTACCCTAGCCCATGTAAAGGCCTGAAGAAGGCGGATGAGCGGCTCCTTCTCCGCCTTCTCACCAATACATTGCTGTGCCCGGCAGCGCTAAAACATTTTGACCCCTCCTTTAGCGGCAGCTGCCCACACTGTAGTGCGGTGTCTTCTGACACCTATCACATGGTGTGGGCCTGCCCTTCCAACCCCGCTATTCCCCCCATCCCCAACCCAACCCGGGAGGACTGGGAGGCGACCCTGCTCGGCTGCCACGACTTACAGGCCCAACAAGCCTTAGTCGGGCGCGCCCGGGCGGCGGCAACCGCCACTGGGGTCCCATACTAGGGACCTCCACCTAGAGTTTGTAAGGATCGGTCCCTTACGGGCTGATCCAAACATACCTCCTGTTCATTCGTAATAAATGTTTTCACCACCACCACCACTCTGCGTAGGGAGGGGAATTTGGGAGATAAAGACAGAAGGAGAACACTGTGGAAGAGGTAAAAAAAAAAACGAAGATAAAATGCGCCATGAAATGGGTACTCAGGATGCAATGGCGAGTATTGATGTAGCCTATGGAATGATGGAGTGCATAGTCCGTCAAATGGACTGACGAAGTTCACTGCATGAAGAATGCATGAAGGTAACGTGCAAGTGAATTTAAAGCTTATCGAGACGTCCAATGTCTTTTAAATATGTGAATAGAAAGTTCATTGCAAGTCTCTGTTGCCTAAGGCAGACTAAGGGACCTAAAACTTTGTCCATTGTTAGGGGCACTGGGCAGAGCTTCTGCATGCAATGTTCATAGTACGCACGCTCGTTAGCATACGCAGGGCACTCAAGCAAGATATGTTCCACAGTTTCTATCGAGGCACAGTTGTCACAGTGCGGACTGTTCATTTGTCTAAAACGGTATCGTAAGCTGTTTGTATATGCAGCATTCAGACGAAGTCGATGATAAAGTGTTTCCAGATGTCGAGGAATTCTGGGTGAGAGTCTTGATCTAAGATGTGGGTCGATTGAGTGAAGAAATTGGTACTGATGTGTCGGCAAACTCCAAAGCCGATACGTTTCTTAAGAGACAGCATATCTGTTGCAGAATCAGTACGCGCATATCTGCAGATTATAAATCGAGCTGTTCTTCTTAGCACACTTTCAAGTTTTTTCATTAAACCACTTTCTACAGGATCCCATATAATACAGGCATATTCTAATGTTGGTCGTGCATTAGTTAAAAATAGGCAGCTAACTTGGCAGATTGTGAGGCCAGTTTTAATCTTCGGCGCAAAAACCAGAGTTTCTTTTCAGCGTCTGAACAGATTTTTAGTACATGGCTTTTACAGCTTAGATCTCTAGAAATGAGGACTCCCAGGTATTTACGTAAGTGTCTATACTGTGGTAATTGCGGTAGATCCCAGCATATAACAGTATTCATGGGCATGTTTGGTCCTGTTCGGGACTCGCGAAACTACTGTTTTCTCTTCATTGATTTTCATTTTCCAGCATTGGCACCATTTTTCGACAGCTACGAGAGCATCATTAAGCGCTTTTTGATTATCTCTATTATTTATACCACAGTAGAGCAGGCAGTCGTCAGCGAAAAGTCTCACTGTAACATCTTTATCAATATCGGAAGCAATGTCATTAATACATAGTAAATATAGTATGCAATCTCGGCAGAAGACACATTTAAATAAACGTTACAAATAGCCACATGCGTAAACAGACAAGATAACCAGCTCTGTAGACTGCTCCGGACTCTTGAACATCACTTTTAATTGTGATGCGGCATGTGGAATATTGTAAACTGTACTGTTATGGAAATACTGAAGGTAATTGACCATTCTTCCGATGCGTAGCAAAATCTTTCTTTTAAAGTTTGTCCACTGCTCGCATCGAGTAGTTAAGACTGCCATGTAAAACCTGTGGGGAACGCTTTTGACGAAAGCAAGAATGGTAATTGCAAAGATAAAATGCAAGCCTCCCGAGGGAATTATCATAGTGGAATCTCGCGATGTAAGAAAAAATTGCGTTCATAAACAACTCCCCGTTGAAAAATGCGCTAGTCCAGAATTTCTGCTTATATATGTTTTAAGGCGGAAGCCTTTAATGCCTCATCGTTGTAAGCAGCAGTTGTCGACAGAAATGTCACGCTTTTGAGTTGGTCAAAATGGTCGTGACGTCACAGTGCGTGAATTTTAAACGGGGCCAATGGTACTTTGGCTAGTAACCATGACACCAATATAAGGGATATTATAGTGATGCTCCAAGTAAAATAAATAAATAAATAAAACCGAGTAGGAAATTGGTCGAGGTAGGGAACCGAACCAGGGTCTCCGGAGTGCGAGACGAGCACGCTGACAACTCCGCCATACCAGCTCGATGATTTAGAATGAACAAAGGCGCGTCTAGTGAATACGGTGTCTTCGTTCACTCCCATCTTCCTCCCTTCCCTTACGGCGAGGTTCAGGTGTCCACCGAGATATGCGAGACAGATACACTACCTTTCGTCAAAAACTGATTTACCGACGAGCAAGGCGTAGAGCCGTACAGGGGATGGCGTTCTGTGGACTCCCTGGCAGCGTCGCAAGACGCTGTCGCGTTCCACACTCGGAGGCGAAACTTAACATCTTAACCACACATCAGTGACACAAGCAGCAACACCGCGCTTAAGGCTTTCGCCTCACCGCACTTTAGGTCTACAAGCCCCCCCCCCCCCCCCTCCCCCCCCCCCCCCCCCCCCCAGAATTTTTTTTTTGTACACAATTCTTGAAAACGGGCACATTAAGTACCGTGCGACTTCCAATGACACTTTCAAAACGATTTCAATACCTGCTACCGCAACACAAAACACAAGAGGGAGACAAAAGGTATAAAGCAGGGCAGGCTGTCTTATCTCCTTCTGAAACGTGCAGTAAGCACGTCGAAAAGCACGTGATGCTCGGCCTTTTCAGGAAGGACAGTTATGCAAGCATTTTTGAAGCTATGACCTACATGGAACTGGTTTGGTTTGGTTATTGGGGTTTAACGTCCCAAAGCGACTCAGGCTATGAGGGACGCCGTAGTGAAGGGCTCCGGAAATTTCGGCCACCTGGGGTTCTTTAACGTGCACTGACATCGCACAGCACTGTTGTTGGCTAGCAAATCCAGGAGGTGCTTCTAGATATTTAGTAGAGAAAATTGTATTGCAGAACTGTCGTCAAGGGCTGCATAGCTCACACAACAGCACCATACCGTGTACATGGCAGATTCAGCAGCGCATAAGATCTGCTCAGAGCCTTTGGAAAGCTCTCGTTCCTTTCGTCTCGAAGTTGCGACTTGGCTCTGGCTTCAAGGGCTACTTGGCAAGGTCACCGCACATGTGTGGTTTCCGCTCGCGTATATCCATCGACGTCCCTCTCTCAAGGCCGTTCCTTCGTTGGATGCATTCGTGGGTATATCACTTTCCCTCCGCGCCACCGTATACCCTTCCGGCCTCCGTGCTCCTGCATGGTCGTGCGTACTCATGCGTCTTCGCATACGTGACTCCGTGCCGAACTCAAAACTCTTCGGCACGCGCCTCTGCTGCGCTCGTCTTTTCGTCTCCGCACCGTAAAGGCACGCGTAATTCCGAGGTTATTTATGTGGCGGCTAACCGCCTTCCCAAAGACATTATGCGCCCCATTTCCCCCTTCTCGGACGACGGCCATCGATCGAGTCGGCAGGTTTCAGAACTGGATCCTCCTGTATGGATGGCGTGCGGGTACGGCATGTGTGCCCAGCTGTACACCACTGGGGAAGTGCACGGAGCTAAAACGGTGTATATGTAATATATAGGTTCGGTTGTGCCCGCACCATCGTATAGCTCACCGGAATGAAATCCAAGGGCCTGCCGCCCCTTTACGTGCGTGTGCGTCGTGTCTCCCAATTTAAACTGCGAAGCAATTTTCCTAAGCGCCCAAAACACCCGACTAACCGCGCACGCGAGTCGTGCGTATGCTGGGTGTATCGCATCGTGATAAGCGAACCACGGCCCGCGCTCTCCGGCCTCGGCGCTAACGCACTTTCAATGGCTCATTGTGTTACGGCCTCCATACGTCACCGGAGCTCAGCGCACCCAAATTCAGCCGGCTCATCCGCTGGCTCGTATATAGTATATGCGCGCCGTGCTTGCGCGCCTGGTTCGGACGTGCTCGTATATTCCGCAGCCGGCAATTGATGATGTCGTGCGGCCAATATAGATGGCTCCTGGCGGGTGTGCTCTGCGGGGGCGGGATTGTACGCGTACGCGAGTCCAGCCAACCGGCGGGCCGGGCAGAGTGGAGGGAGAGGGAAGGGGGACCGCAGCCCCGGGATTAACGGGAGCGAACACGCCGCGTGTCTTCGCCCGGGGGGAGTGCGGCCGACAGCTTGAATGAGTGCCCGCACGCGGGGCGCTCGGACCGGCAGCGTTTAAAACTCTGCTGCTGCCGCGCATCCAGGCGGAGAGCCGCGATCGTCGCAGGGGCTTTGCCGATTAAGCCGTCCGCTATACGGGTCGCCTGAGCCGAGAACGGGCTATTTATAATCGGTGTGCGCGTCGGGATGTGTGCGGAGCGAAAGTATTGGAGACACCCTCGCTTGCTTTGAACTGTATGTACTTTTCCGCTGAAATGACACAACTTTTATTGATGTTTTGTTGTGCGGGGTATTATGTTGGAACTGCGAAGATTAAGCACTAGACTAAAAAGGAGCATCGAGGTTTTTAGCTAGACGCTATTCAATTTCAGAGGGAGAGGGGGCGATTTCTTAATTTTGTTCAAGGTTGTACCATCTACGTACAGTCTTTGTCAAAAGTAACCAGGCTGCATGGTTTGCTTCTAGCTAGTATAGTGGAGCCCTTGTGACTTTCCTAAACACCAAAATTTTTTTGAAGGTCAGAATACCCAGGGAAGCTGTATACGGGCTCCACTGTACGAGGTAGAAGCAAGCCATGCAGCCTGGTTACTTTTGACAAAGACTGTACATAATATGTATTAAATACAATGCTGAAGTGTCGTACGCTGTCGAACGGCTGTTCGGCGATGTGTTGTCATTCGCTGCTGGCGAGCGTTTGCAGGCGTACTGCGGTTTTTATGATCTGTTCAGCCGCTCCTGTCGCTGTAGTTCACTATTTCAGCCACCGTTTAATTCGTGCAAAGCTCACTTAGATGATTTTACTTAACAGACTATGTATACACCGTTTCACAAAATGCGTGTCTTATTTTCATAAAAGAAAAATAACATATGAGTCGGATAAGAGTAGGATAAATTTCATTAGAGCGCGAACCGTCGATAACTTAACTGTTGCGTTCTCCTCTGCTTTCTTTATTTTTTTGATCTCGCTTTTTTTCTTGCATTACGCGTGCGCGCACGCTGAAAGGAACCAAATCTAATTGAAGCTATTAAACTCAATCGCTAAAGCTAATCGCTAGCGGTTACAAATCTTACAATGAGCTACTGTGTTTCATCTGTGTGCATATTTCCTAGCGTGCAGGGTGCCAGGTGATGACAGCTGCCTGTTGTTATTCAGTTCAGTTCAGTTCAGTTTATTACCTTAAAAGTCCCCCGTAGGGGCATTACATAAGGGGTGGGTTTTTATACAAACAATAAGGATCATGGTAAACAGTTATTGAAAAAATGGTCAGATACAAGTTGCAAAAACGAAGATGGGCAGGTAGTAGAAGCGATTTCGTGGGAAGGCCGTTCCAGTCTGTGGCGGTTCGGAAAAAAAAATGAGGTAGTGAAGGTGGTGGTCCGGGCACGTGGGCGCGCAACTTGAAGTGGATGGCTGTCATCTTCCATCATGCGCCATTGTGCAGCTGTGTGACATTTAAAGCAGAATTGAGCCCGCACTTTGAGTGAATGGCAGCGCCGACCACAAAGTGAAGCGAAGTGACTGGATAGCTAAGACGAGCATCTCTTCAGCTCGTCTGCTCGTGGATTGTGAATTCGTGGCGCGCTGTGTCCCGCGACATTGGTAAAAGTTTTACCATTACAGGAATTTAGAATGCAATGGGTAGAATTGAAGGTGGCGAGGGTGGCGAGAAGCCGAGGCCGAGAAGCCGAGGCCGAGCAGTGGCAACAGCGACAGAGATGAACATACGTGAGAGCACCTGTAGTGTACAGTGAAGGTATACGGTGCCAGACTATATGGTACCACAGTACGGTTTCCGCGGAATACAGTTGGAAAACTGTACAACAAAATGCCAATTTCGTCTATGAGCCGCACGACTATAGCTCAGTTGAGATTTTAACTTGTGTTTACGATTCAGTGTTGATTTCTTAACGTTTTCCATAGCGTACCTAAGAACGCTGTTTCGAACCCAGTGGCCAAAAATATGTGTCGCCTACTGCGGAGGCGCTCTGAACGAGCGTATGGACGTGCGCTTGTCTACTTATAGTCTATATTGTTACAAAGACGAAGAAGAGGGGAGTGGCGCGGGACGGAGTGCTCGCGCTAGGCCCGCAGCCATTAAATCGTATTATCATCTGTCATCATGTCGTCCTTTTCCTAGGCTTGCCACCTCGTAACGTTTGGTGGAGGTGCGGGTTCCTCATCGTCGTCCTGGTCCCTGGAGCATCGCCGCCTTCTGCTGGCCTTCGTCGTTGGCCGAGGGGACCTGGACACTCCATATATGCAGGCATGGCTATAGACAGCCTAACAAAGGATATCTACTAAAACTGTAAAGCCATAATTCTACGGGTTGTCTATAGGCTGGCTTTAAAAGTTTGCAGACTGTCAGAGATTTTTCTGCTGGCGATGTGAAGGGCCTCATTAAGTATAGATGCTTATGGACAGTCAGCAGCAATTGCCTATTGATAGGCTATAGACAAAAGTTCGCTAAAGTGAAAGGCCGAGCGTAATCCACAGGCTGTCTGTAAACAGGCTGCAGAGACTTCGTAGACAAGCGTCTGTAGACTGTCCGCGGACTACGCGCTGAAGGAATTTTTGTAAGAGCTCGCCGGCCGCCTGCTATCGGTGCTTAATCGATGCCTATAATCTCCGGTCGATCGCTTCCTCGCTCGTCTTCCTTGACGACGATGCGTACAGGCGCACACACAACAGACATAAGCGCCGCGAGGATCAACCCCTGGCGCCGACCCAAATCACGTGTACTTATACACCGTTCTGGGTGAGGCCGGGCTACTTGCCTATAGCAACGCGAGGGGGCGCACTCTGCCGCGAAAACATAGAGATCCGGTGACTCTGCGAAGACAGTCTTCGTCCCTCGCGCCCCGCGGGGCGAAAATAACAACGCAGCTGCATACATAATGAACGCAAAACTTTCGGCAATACGGCGGGAGATAGAGAGAGAGAAAGAGACGAGTGAGAGAGAAGGCGGAAATAAAACAATCGGGCAAACAGGAAGAAGGAGGAAGAGACAATACAAAATGAAGCTTCGGCAGGGTATGCCCTCCATTCAGAGGGGGAAGCTGGCGAGCACATTATTGCTGGCCGCTGGACTGTTAAGCGCCGAGTTCCGAGCGAGAGGGGAGGAGACGGGGGGCAAAGGGCCGCGCTGCCGACCGGAGCTCGTAAAACTCACCGAGCGACGGAAGGCACGCGGATATATAGCGGACCGAAATCCCAGCGAGGCAGAGGACAGCGCTGCGCGAAGTCATCATCACGGCGCCTGCACTCCGCGTGTGCCGGGACAGGAAAGAAAAGTCTGCAGCGCCTACGAGGGGCCGTTGACTTTGCCGCCTGCATGCGCTCAGCGGGCGCGCTCTGGGAAGTTGGCTGTGGAAAAAAAAATAATAATAAAGGAGGGAAACTGTGCGGGGAAGCGTGGTTGTTGCGCACGCCGCCAGGATGCGACGCATAGCAATGCTGGTAAAGAGTTAATGGGGAGGGGGCTTCTGATTTTGGTGGCTTTCGGCGAAGAGATATATCTGAGAGGCAGTGCACGCTCAAAAAAAGAAATGGCTGGCGGTTTGGCATTTTGCTAAGCACGAAACATTGTGTTAAAGCGCAGTTTTTTGCAGATGGACACTACCGCCACAATCTGAAAGCGCGGTTGAGGTGTCCACTGACCAAGGGTGCCAGTTATGCGCGTCTTCAACTTTTTGGTCGTCAGTTCTAATTTACCCAATGCAAGCCGGCGACATGTGCTCCAGTGCCGTGTATCTGCCACAACGTTGCCCACGCCAACGCATGCAGCGCACATCTCTCTGTCACTACCGCCGTATAGCTCAAAACGCGAATACAGTTTGATAGTAGTATCTGTTGATGAGGAAGACGATGTGCAATGCACAGCGCGAGAGTGAGTTGCAGTTTAACACGAGGCGTGCTCGGCTGAGGCGATAGCATATCTACAATATGCTTACAAGAATTGGACTTTGTACCGGGTTGGTCTCCTCTGCTGATGCGCTGTATATCCTTACCCGCCTTTTAGTTATATATTACTATTATGTTTCTGCCACGTAGCGCCTACCTAGGTGCTCTGTAATTGTGTGTGTGTATACACACACACATACAGGGTGTTTCACCTAAGACTTTCTGCAATTTTTAAAAATAAGCTATTTGAATTAGATGCGCGCTTTTTCTGGCATAGCATTGTCAGCGGTGTAGTACATCATAATGCAGCTAATACGTGCTAACTAGGAGGCTTGTTAACCAATATTTAATAATTAACTTTTAAACTATTACCGTTGGGCTCCTTAATTATTGAGAGGCATGCAGCCCACCGTAAGTAATGTCCATATCCGTTTTTAGAATTTCGAGAACGCGATTATCCTCGGCGCTGTGGCCCAACAAACTTCGCCTACATCGCGCCAAAATACTTGCGGTTTGAGAAGCTTGCAGGCAAAGCAACCTCGCAGTGCACGTAACTCGTCGAAATAGCCAAAATTTGTTGGGCCACAGCGCCGAGGATAATCGCGTTCTAGAAATTCTAAAAACGGATATGGAGATCACTTACGGTGGGCTACATGCCTCTCAATAATTAAGGATCCCAACGGTAATAGTTTAAAAGTTAACTATTAAATATTGGTTAACAAGCCTGCTAGTTAGCACGTCTTAGCTGCATTATGATGTACTACACCACCAACAATGCTATTCCAGAAAAAGCGCGCATCTATTTCAAATAGCTTATTTTTAAAAATTGCAGAAAGTCTTAGGTGAAACACCCTGTATGTATATATATGCTTTCTATACAAAACCATGTAAATAAATACCATGAAAGAAAAAAAAAGGCGATAGCACAGTGCTTTCGTGCAGTGGCCAGCGAAGCTGATCTGTTCGCGTCGGCGCTGGTTCGAATCGCTGTCGCGGATATGTATTTGATTTATTTTTATTTATTTGTTTCGCTTGGCACAAACCCACAAACATCACAAGATCTTGCTCGAGGTTTACCCATCGGAACAGTGATTTCGCACTAATATCGAGAAACTGAGAATAACTACTGTGAACCAGGCGATATCGGGACGCAGCACGTACAGACCTAGCTACCTTTCAGCGCTCGAGCTGTACGAAACGACGTGTGATGGTTGTTTGTCGGTTTCGTGGGAAACGGTTGTGTGCAGCAAGCACAGGACTCGTATACAAGCGCTGTAACTTTTAACTCCACGGCCGCTATATGTAGCGTTCTACAGAATGGCCCGGCTGGGTCCGCACGTTGATTTGCTATGCACTATTAATGAAATGGAGGTGTAATGAAGGTGTTTGGAAGAGAGAGAAAACGTATTCAAGGAAAGTCTCTACACGACAGATATCTGTGATCACCTCTCAGTCTAGCGGACGGTACGTGATCGAACACGGAATTGATGTGAAAGCGTGCAGAACACTGCCAGGCGCGGAGTGATATTTCCACACTGGTGCGATTGTTGTAAAATGTCTGCGCTGAAATATCCGCCGTAGTTCGTCACTCTACAACAGGAAACATTTAATGCAGGGGCCCGACAGTATAGACGTTACGTCACAGGTGCGGCTTCACGCGGCTCCGATTTACATCTCCTATAAAGCGGCAGCGCACCGGCATGCAAGTAACTGGACATTTCACTTACGTTCTGAAACGTGCGTTTCGACACCGAATTTTTCGCTTTCTCCTCTCGAGTGATCAGACTGCATCGTGCTTTCTGTATTACATTTGTGCGATGACCGCGCAGTGGTTTAGTGACGCGCACGACGTTGCGGGTTCGACCCTGGCCGCGGCGACCACATTCCGATGTAGGCGAGGGGCAAAAACGGCCGTGTACTGTGACTTCGGTACACACTTGGCAGCAAAAGTTTACAGGATGCGCCTGCTCGAGGAGAGGCATAATTATTGTACCGCACCTTGCGAGCCAGTCGCTTTGATATTAATACAAAAGCATGAAGAAATGCACGCCGTTGCGTTCTTGTAGCGATTTAGGGTGAGTGGCTCGCGTGACTTCACCGGAACAATTTTTTTTTGTTCCCTGTACGCCCGCATTCCGAAAACTCTTATTGCCTACTGTACGGTAAAGAACCACGGATGGTCGAAATTAATCCGCACCCCTTCATTGTACGCCGCGCCTAATAGACCACAGTGTTGCATTCCTGCAAAGAAAGCCCATTAGTCAACGAACATTTATGCGTTATACACTCGTGCAGCGCAGGCGACCTTGCAAGGCGTTGCCGCTATAGCGAGACGCGCCCTTTGCTGACCCGCAGGCCGCAGTGTTTATTGATGGCGCCCAGTGGGCAGCCGCGAAGTCCACCGGGGCCGCGCGAGCCAGACAGGGAATACACCGGTTTATTTATCGCCGCCTCGTGTATCTTCGTGAAAAACCGCCTACGCCCGCTCTGCTGCGGGGGCCATCAATCGCCCAGTGTCCGATCCGCGCGCTCCAAACAACCGACGCGTCGCCGCCGAAATTGGAGCGAGCGCCTCTGCCTCGCTGCGGCGCCGACGACGTCGCGCGAATTGATGGTGCGCAGCATCCCGAGCGCGGGAAGGGGGAGAGACAATGCGAAGCAGCGACTAATGAATTGCAGCTGCGCGCTGGAGTAGCGAATGAATAAATGCGCTGCTCGAAGAGGGGAATAGAATGGGGAAAGTGGGGCGGAGGATGAGGAGGCAGCGGGAGGCAATAAAAGGAAAACGGAGACGACGGCCGAGCCGCGGGTGTCGTCTCCCTGCGTCGGCTCATTAGCATTCGGGGCTTCGCTGAAAGGGAGCGGAGAAGGAGGAGGGAAGGAAGAGGAAGATTTGTCACTCCGAGTATACGGTATAGGTAAAAAGAGGTTTCCCGGGGGGGCGTATACAAAAGCTTGCAATTCATTCATCAGACGCAGTGATGTACGAGGTTGAACTGCGCCCTTTGGAACCGCTTTAGAAGTTGGAGAAGTTCGGAAGGGCCATTGCGTACGCGGTGCGCGGCGCTAGGGCTCAGGGACAGTGGTTTAAGGAATAAAAAGGGAGCGATTCATTCGTCAAAGTCGGTGATTTGTAAGCATTACCTGTGCCCTCTAATAAGTCCCCTGGAAATTGGAGAGTTGAGCCGGTAACGCTGTATAATGCAAGCATTGTGACGAATACCGAAGCGATTGCACGAAAGTGTGGAATCATTCATCAGACGCAGTAATCTGTGAACATCGCAGGGGCGCGGTGGTTTTCCTGCATGTGTAGAAGGGTACGTCACCGGGTGCGAGTGCGGGCATCACTCTGAGGCCGCTGCATGCACGCACGAACTAAAGCGTGCGGTGCGCATTTCCTAAGGGACCCTTTCTGCAGGTTGCGGTGTCTATATGCGGCTCCATTTAATAGCGAAGAAATTGAGAATTTCCTTGGCCGTCACGTTTCTAAAACTTCTTCGAGCGCTTGTATACATTCGTCCTCGGAGCAAGGGAACACTTCTTTTCACCGCTCTGTGTATTACATGCGTCGTTGCATCGGGAAGAGGTCTTTAGTGAGTGATGCTCCGTTCGCGAGCTGTGTGTCGACAATAATATGTTTCGTTATTAGAGACTTTTAGAATAGCTGGAGCCTATCGATTAGGGCCCTAACGGGGCGCCAGTGGGCATGCGCAGAAGAGGCACCCTAGTCGATAGGGACCTCCTATTCTAAATGTCACTATTAGCTCAAAGGGCGGAGTGTAGTCGACAGAATGCAGCACCACTCCAGGAACGCCGACTAACGAGCCACTATTCAATGCCACCAACAGCTCGTCTTCTGGGGCACGCGCCAAATCAGTGCTGCTTCAGATGGCGGCACGCCATTTCTACGCGTTGTTCAAAATAAATAAATAAATAAATCCGAGGCCCCGAAATCGCGTCACCGAGCGAGACCTCGGCGCTAATGGCGTCGGTGTGTGCTGAAGCGTGCTTTCGCTTCAGCCGCGGCCGCTCATTCGCACTACATACACTCGCTGTAACCGAGCGTCGTGGTAGAGTGTCATTTGGTTCTGTACCGGTCCAGAGTTGTCCCGTACGTTGTTCCATGTGTACATCTGGCGGCGTCGTCGTGACAACTTTCGCAAAGACCCGAGTGCAGAACAGTGGGAGAGCCGGCTCTCCAGCGGCGATCTGGGTTGCCAACAAGGTCTGATCCAGCACGCCCAACGAGCAGCGAAGCTCAGCGGAGCCCTGGAATAGGGGCACCGACCCTGTGAGAAGAAGGAAGATGGACCTCTTCTTTCTCGTCTGCTACTAGCACCTTTCTAGAGCAATAAAAGTCTTTCCTACCTACCTACCTGCCTGCGTGCCATTGTGTACGCGCGTAGTGGCTTCAACGTCTTTTTAATGCGCAAGCATTACTTGGCTCTTGCGTGGCGTCCACGGGAAGTGTGTACAAGAAGTGTGTACAGAACGTGTGTGCAGAATGTGTGTACAGAAAGTGTTAACAGAAAGTGTGGACACTTACCCTATAGCTTACCCTAGTTACTCGGTAGTAAGCTCGGGTAAGTTCGAGAATCGCCGCGCAAGCTGCAGCGGTGGGCAGGCCGGCAGCCGGGCGACGAAAATCGTTTATTGATAGAAGTACACTTATTAGTACGCTTCAAGATACGTGACGCCAACGTCACGTGCGAAGAGTTGGATGGCTATCAGGACAACAATTAAGGCTACCTAGCCACAGCAGCCAAAAGGAGGAAGCTCGGGCAAATTCGGAGGAGTGTCGCGTCAGCTGCGCACGAAGTTGGTCGAGAAGAGAAATATCAATCAATCATTTTATTTCCTTAGAAAAGGAGGAGTACGGGACTAAAAGCTCGAACAGCTTGACGAGGTCCCGACCCCTTGTTAGTTGGCATGACAGCAGGATGACGGCCAGTCTTACACAAAAATGAAAAAATATCACAAAGCAACGGGTAATACAGAATGAAACAAGACGGCAATCAATCGGAGAAGCAACAAAAGGTAATACAGATAAATCAACACACATAAGCAACATTAGTGAACAAAATTAGGCGAATAGGAAGGCATGGTTTAGTCTTGCAAATGAAGAAGTTGACAAAAACGTTTAATGCGACAGTTTCGGTTTCTGGAGGGATCAAAATTTTGTCGGTCTAGTAAGTTTAACAGCGAAGGTAATGTATAAGATAGAGATTGTTCATCATAGGAGGTTCTCGGGGTGTGTACAAACCACATTTCTTTATGTCGGGTCTGACGAATATTTGTGTTTTCTTGGAGTTTTGCCAGATGAGTTATGTAATCAATGCCAAACTTTACAAAACCTTTGTAGCGCAACCTGAGTTGCGCAGTCCCTACGGGTGGCTGGGAACAGCCACCTGCCAGTGCAGTGGCGCATCGCTTAACCGCTGCGCCACTGCGCTGTTAGTGGCACGAGGACTCGCCGCCATCTATGAATGTTGAGTAGAGAGTGACTGATTCTGCATATATGGGCATTAACCCACAGGGAACGAGATGGCATATGAGAGCAATGTTCGGTTTATTTTGTACACGATGCGTTGTGAACGCACGAACCCACTTCACGTATCTCTTTTTTATTTATTTCACTATCGGCATCTAGAAATCGCCCTGAAGCCTGTGTTGAACTGGTTGAACTCATCACACACGCTCCCTTACCAGGGCTGTCGTCAATGCAGCGCATTGACAGATATGCCGCGGCAACGCGTACGCGGTTACGCTGACTTGGCTCGTCAGTGTTAAGCTTTTATTTTATCGAGCTATTTTTCTCAATTCAGCTTCTCGTAGCTACACGCAGAAACGCTGCGCTTGTGTGGCGGGAGCTGGTCGTTGCATGGTTCACTTTGAGCTGTCCTTTTACGATGGCCGTGCTGTCGTCGTCGCTATATAACTCGCCGATATTCATATAGCGATGGCCTTGCGAAGTCGACGACCATCTTGCGCAAATTGGGAAAACGACACCGGACGCATCATGCTCGAGCACAATACCAGAATGATCACACTTCATATCAGCCT
Organism: Amblyomma mixtum; assembly: GCF_055824585.1. NCBI lineage: Eukaryota > Metazoa > Arthropoda > Arachnida > Ixodida > Ixodidae > Amblyomma > Amblyomma mixtum. The sequence continues at coordinate 30,650,892 of NC_143016.1, forward strand.
GGTACGTCGCCAAGTCTGCATCGAACCGGCCTCGGGTCACTGAACGTTTCAGTATTAAAAGCAGCGCTACGCAAGCGTCCCTTACGGTCGCTGATTTCGACTGGCGTTGACGGGTGTGTACACTCATGTGCTTGTATAAGGTCGCGATACTGCGCTAGTCAGTAATAAAGAACGCACTCTTGGCCAGCGTCCTGCGTTGCGTTTCGTAAGTATCCGAGATGTTATAAATGGAGAGGGAGCGTCAGCGGCATCAACCGGCTTTTCTTGGCCACTGCATGCTTCGTCGTAAATAGACGGTCGACGCGCGGGCACTCGCCGCGTCTTCTCCGATAAAAAGTGAACTGCCTGCACATTTGGCCGCGATCGGAGCGAAAAGGAGTCAATCCCCTCGTATTTTTCTGCCTTCCTCCAACCGCTACCGCGTCTGCTCACTCGAAAACAAAAAACACGTATATATAGATAGACGCAGTTAGACTTTTTCTCTCCGTATAGATTGTTGCCGGGTGGTTTCGGAGGAGAGCTCGTCTGTAGTGCGGGCGAAAATCGCGTCGTTATCTGCGTCAAAGGCGCGGCAATCCCTCGGCCAGGCGCGAAGCCCGTCCAAACATCCCGAGTGCTTCGCTCGGTTCGTTGCTATCTTCCCTTTCCTCACTCTCCCTCCCGTTCTCTTTCTCGGGACGCTGTCACGACCGCTGCGCGGCGACAAGCCCGTTTCGAGCGCGCGCGACATCCATGCGGCCCGAACTTCAGTGCTCGCACCGCGAAGCGCTGTCGGAGCTGGAACGAGCGCCGTAGGCGGGCGCCGCGAAGCGACAGTAGCGAAACTGGCAAGAGAAATAAGCAAAAAGAAAGGAAACTGAAGAAGAGGGCGAGGGAAACACGCAAATATAGGCGCTCGCGCGCTGTCGACCGGCCGGGAATAGCATTTTGCATAGTGACCCCTCCTCCCAGGCGCGTTTTCGTGACGCTCGCGCGCGCGTCCCACGTGTTGCGACTGCACGACTTGTTTCGCATGCCACTGTGCGCGCGCCCCCGCTGGGTCCTGCTGCTGAAACGCGCGTGGAAAACCGGGCTGGGTAAACAGCTGCGCTTTGGCCGCGGCGGCGCTCTTCACTGCACTGCCCGCTCGTTCGGTCCTGTCCCGTCCGGGGTCGCTTGCGCCTCGCGCCGGACGTGCTTTGGGTGGACTCGCCGCTTTCGTGTTGCTCATGACGCTGAAGGAAAGATAGGAGTATTTGTCACCCTTGAACGCGGTGAAAGTTTTATCGTTGGTTTCCCCCGATGTTACAAGAAGCACGTTAGAAGAGCATACTGGAGCGTCAATGGAGGACGAGCTGCAGCAGAAATGTGGGAGAGAGAGCTAAAAAAAGATGTGGTTTAGCTCTGGTTTAGCACCCGCGCCAGTATGCCGCTGGACATGATCCACCATGCCCCTGCGTGTAGTTTAGTGTGGGGTGTTCTATCCCAGCGCGCGTCGGCTTTTGGATTCCTCGGCGAGATCGACTTTGTGATAGCTCAGTCTCCATACGCCTGCATGATCTCGTGTAACGGTTAAAACTGCTCGGCCTTGCGTAACGCTTATCCTTGGGACGCACAGGTAATTTGATGGGGTAAGTCAGGTTCAAAGCAGGCTGCTAAGTTCTTTTTTCTACTACGCTGAAGCATCAGGATTGATGCTGTCACAGGAATACCTCGAGCGCAAGTCAAGTTTGATTTGACGTCATTTCTGTCGTTATTGTGTCTAAGGTGGCGTTTTCAAGCGTCTGTGAAGACGTGAGGCTTATTGCCAACAAACTAATTCAGTCCGTTGTGTTCGTTCCCCTTGTACAGTTAGCTTGACAGATCGCTGCTGCATGAACTGTATCGATAGGTTAGCGACAAGCGAACTGTATAGCTACAAAAACTGCGGTGATACTAGTTTGCTGCATACCCCATATTTCGATGAGCGTTACTGATTTTTCGTCAAGTGACAGCCGCTGTATGGAGCAATAAACCCCGCTGGCACTGACCTTTCGGTTCGGCGTGCCCGCCAAACACGTCGAAATCGCAGAACTAACAACGGCTGTCTGACACTGGAATGGCTTTCAACTTCTTGATGCGACAGACACGTCTGTCTGTCCTTTCTTTCATCGTACGTTCATGATTTTTTTTCTCTTTTTGTTTTCTTTTTTCACGTTTAACAAATCACTAACACCGGTCAATCTTATACTCTGTTTTATCTCTTTCTTTTCGTTTCTAGATTGAATAATGCATACGGTTCGTTTTCCGCGCGAAGTGTTTTCGTCCCGCGTCATTTTCGACAGACGCGACTCGCCGCATTCATAGCAGGGACCGGACTGCCGGGCGCGGTGAATCATGCGAACGGAACAGAGTGGCACAAAAGAATCTGTAATGTCACACCGACCGTACAGATCGGCCCGTGTGATGGGCGTCACTGTCAAATGAGCTGAGAAAGCAAAAAAAAAAAAAAAGCCCAATATCCAACAGTTGGCGACGGAAAGAAAAGTCAGATAGATAGCCATGAGCAATTCATGCGTCACGCAGATGAAAACGCAGCGGTGAAGCGCCTCTTTGCAGAATGGGGGAAAAAAAAAAAGAGCATTACAGCTGCGAAGCGTACGGGCTTACCAGCCTGACAGGCCATAGGTTAGGTCTCCCGAAAGGGTCGCTGGGCCGTGCTATAGGGCGCGATGCTCGGTTTGGAAATCGAATTCTCCGTTGAAAAATTGGATGCCGTCATAAGATGCCACGACGAGCCCGCCGAATGGTTTGCGAGTCAGGGTTCCGTATTATACCTCTGCATGCGGCCCTTCTACCTGATTCGAGCGCCGGCACCGAGAGCATGTTTCGTCCCCCCCACTAGGATTGGAATGATGCTGCTTGCGAGAGCGTTATATCAGTCACATTGAAATGCAAAACGGAAACGAGAGCCTGAAAGGACGGTGAAGGAGAGGCACAAGAGGAGGGAGGGGGGGGGGGGGGGGGGGGGGGCAATGTGAAACAATTCTCTTCATACATAAGCGATACTCTACCCGCAGTTCTTTTTGTAGAAATGTTGACTCTCGAACCAGCTGCCAGCCATAAGTTTCTAAGTGGAAAAAGCATGTAGCCACAATTTTTTTTTTTTTTAGTAGGTGTTCAATGCGACGTCTAGCATCGGGGGAGTATCCCCCTCCCCTCTGTCCTTTTCATAAAAGTGTGCGAATACATTTTGTACCGGCATTTGTATTTTGTAGTTGTTTTACGTTTTATATGTGCACATTCTAACATTTCGCAGTAGATGTACGAAATGATCCATGTTAAAGGAGAAAGAAACAGCAAGAATGTTCAGTGCCAGCCATTCTTGCTAAGCTTCGCCATCGTGCTTCTTGTGGTGGCACAGGGCTTTGAAAAGTGGTAAAGCGCATTGCAAGACGAACACAGAAGTGGAAGGACACTGGGAAAGAGATAACTTTCATCTCGCTTTATTTGCGGTCCTGACAAACAACTATAAGAGGGGAGGGGGGATTAGGGCATGCGCATAGAAAATAGTCGCAGTTAGCGCACTACCATTCACGCGAAGCGCTCCAGGAACTTCATATTCGGCCTTAAAAGCGTCAAAGTCGTATCGATGACTCATTCGCTAGCTTTTTTTTTCTGTTAATATGATAAGCTCTAGCACACTCCGCGCTGTTGTGTCATAGCTTCTGCCTATAAACTTAAACATCGTGTCATCGCAGCCCACGCAGGCAGTCGACAAAATGCGCACAAGAATGCACTCCACCTTTTATTCTTAAACAATGGCAAGTATTCCTCAGCATGACAATTTATGTAATGCCGTGTTTGGCCCCTATCCACTTTTTGAAAATTGTCCATCTGGGCGCGGCCTTATTGCCTGCGTGGCAGCAGCGTTATTGGTGGGTCATTACTACGCATGCGTGACGCAGTCCAAAATACACATGCACTCAGTCACGCTGTAAACAGTGAAAACGTGTATACCAGCAGATGGTATGAGGCGCGACTTTCACTGCTGCTCAACTTCATACCGACGAAAAGGCGTCTGTGTCAAGAGCCCGCATCTTGTCCCCCCTGTCGTTGGCGGGTCCCTCGCCGACAGGCAGCAGCAATGTGTATTTCAATTCCGCGCTCCCCCGCTCCCTCGCGCGCGCATCTCAGCACTCCAACGAAATGTTCGCGGCAGTCCTCGCTGCTCTGCGTTTCCCGGCCCGCTTGGCCGGCTGGGCTCTCGCCAGGCGCAGCGGTGCGTCCGAACCGCACTGTGGCTCTCCGAGAAAGCGCGTGCTTGTCTCAAAATTGGGGCCCACCGCTCCGCGCCTCGCGTTCTCTTCCTTCTGGCCGTCGTCGCGTCGCCGTTGCACGCCGGCGTCTCCCTTCACCGTCCCTGCGTCGCCGTTCGGCGCCTTCAACTCCGAGCGTTACGCTATATCTGCCCAGCGTCCGTCGTAACAGGCTGTAAAACATTCGAACGCTGTCTGCCCGAAAGCCCAAGGCTCTTGGGATGCGGTCTCACTGTGGACGTCTCGCCGCGAACCTTGTGTAATCGAGGCGCTTCTTGCGAAGTGGGTTTCGCGCGGTTATTTACCGACCGCTGTCGCCCCGGGGTCCGCCTTGCGCACACATCGGCGCGGTTCCCCCGGCCAAGCTGGACGACCTGGCATTCCTTTCCACGACTCTTGTCTAACCGTGAGAGCCGTAAATCAGCGCCCCAGCTGCTGTCGGTCTGCCCTGGCCTTGCCACGGGAGAGCGGCCACCTTCAAGTCCGGCGAAGAGTCGACGCTGCCTGTGGGTAGCGTAAACACCCCTCCCGCTTTGCCCAACATGAAGTGTGACGTCAGCTGTTCGGCCTTCCCCCCCTCCGACTATATAGGACGTCGACCACATGGATGTGCGAGCAGCGCGACTACGCGAGGCCACGGACAAGGAAAAAGCTCGCAGTTTTTCTTTCCTCAACAATAAAGCCGCTATCACTATACGGCATCACAACGCCAACGCAACTGTTGCACAACGAAATGGCGTACACACTCTCATTAGGCTTAAGTTTAGATATTATTTATTAAGTTGTTTACTGCTGTCGCCCATGCCGTATAAGCCTTGGTTAATCCACTCCGCCTTGAAACGGCATCCTTGGCACCTTCTGGGCATTCCCCTTTCCGAAGATTGAAATCCGCGCTCAATCGCTGTTTTAATGACGCTAATAGCAGTATGATCATAATCATTGGCACAGTCATTGTGGACTGCACGGAGAGAAGTTCGGCAAGTTATTTCGCCGGAGACGAAAGAAACCGGTGAATATCATGGCCAAGAATCGAGAGTGATGAGAGCTGATTTTGCGCCAAGTTTCGGCAGTTTCGCGACCGCAACAGTCGAAGTTGCATACGTAATTTTCTCCGGCAGGAGAAAGCCGACCAGATCGGATAGCCTGCTTCGCATTTATGCTAGCAGGTGCCTGATCAGATGTCAGCCGAGTCAGACTTATTGTTCACACAGGTCCATGCCGTTGTTTTACAAGTTTCGCGCTAAAGCTTTGCTTTTCTCTTCATTTCACTTTTATAACTCCGCCTTCCACGACACAATGACAGGACACAGTTGTCTTTTCTATGTGGCCCAACGCAGTTTCTTTCTCTCTCTCCTTCCGTTTTTTTTCTGAACACTCTCCATTTCGATGTATCATCTTTAAAAGTGTCAGAGCGCTGAGTACCCGTCACATGGAGTCTTCGCAAAGCCCGCAGGTCCTTTTTCTTTGTAGTTGTGGGCCGAACGAGGACGTCCACTCCGACTTGTTCATCCACTCGTTGCAAAAGGGCTTCGGGCAAGTACAATGCTGCTTGCGTCACACAGGGGGCCGCTGCCCTTAGGAAAGTTACCCGCCCGCTCATATACAGTATATAGCCCGAGAAAATGATACGGCAGCATCATCTCGCTGCTGCTTTTGTCGCGTCGTCCCCTCAACGACACAGACACGTATACACGCACAAAGAATGACCGGTCAGGGTTGGTCGTCGAAAGCAGCTGCTGTTGTCCAGCGAAGCGCTCTTTTTCCTCTTTTTATAAGAGCGAGTGTGCCGCTGTGCTTGTCACCGTTTCTTGTAGATGTGTATCTCCCAATATAAACATCTCTTCGTCTGCCTTCGTTCCTCATATTCTAAGATGATATCCTCAGTATAGCCGCGGGCCGTTTACCGGCAAGTAGAAGGCGCCGCAGTGACCTCTTTTTCTTCAGACCTGTTTTAAAGAACTTCAACACATGGGAACGGGTACGCCGTTGTTTGTGCAAAGGTCAAAATGCGCTTCCTTGTTTTGCTGTTATTTGTCTGCCATTTAATACAAGTAGATGGAGTTGTCAAAGGCTATGACATGGTAGCCCTTTCTTGCGCATAAACGATTCAGCTTTTTTTTCTCTCTCTCTCATTAAGAGGCGTCAGATCTGTTTGCAGAAGCTGGCTCTTTTAGGCAGTTTAAATCACTCGCGTAATGAGGTTAGGTTTCAGCGCTTCGCAAATCCTCAGCCGCAGATGCACGTTGTGCTTTCCGCAAAATTTTGGTCCCAATCTATTTGGAAAAGGGTGTGAGAGACTCAGGTATCTATTAAGGGCAAGGTTGTGCCTTTTTGCTTTGTTTGAAAAAATAATAAGTACAGAAAAAAATGAACACTTCACCTTTCTATGTCTGTGTAGTGTTTTTTTCTTTTCCTGAGAAGCTAAAAAAAAAACTGCGTTTTCTTCTTTGCAGGACTTCTGTACATTCTCTCTCGGCTTTCATCGCGCTAAGTAAACAGCTTCTTGTTATATGTGAACCGCTGCTATAACACGTCGCTTTTCTTCGCCGGGTAATATCGTTAACCAGAAGAATCACTGTTGCTATGCCCGGACGTGAGAAGTCCATTACGAAAGCAGGTAACGTCACCGTGTACCCCAACGTCTGCCTGCGGACGCTACGCTGATGCTTTTGGTCAGACATTATATATGTAGCTAAGAGGGCTGCCTGTTTAAAAGAAAGAAGACTGGTGTTTCGCCCTTGCGAAGCAACGATGGCGCTGTTATCCAGGACATATGGCTGCTCAGGATGGAGACAGAAACGCAGAGTTGCCGCCAAAGAGGGTAAATAAAGGGAGCGGGGCACATACGCCGCACACGTATATGAAGCTGTCCATGGATGAGAACATAAAAGTTGCCGCTACAAGAACAAACGTCAGGGGGGCGCCCATAAATCCCTTTGAAATGAAGCGGCATACAAGTATACACGCCGGCCCGAGGGGGGTTGTACCGGAGTATACCGTGTTCAACCCTCGGGCCATGTTAGGGAGAGAACCCTGTGTGAGAGGCGCGCAGACGTAGTGGCGGCGCCAGAGAGAGCTGCTCCCCTGCGACACGATAAAAGCGCAGTCATGCTCGTAACGGCCGGGCAATAAACAGTAAACGCGACAGCGTATAGAAGAAGGACGCATCAGCGCAAGGTTTCCCGCCATGAAGACCGTGGCTGATATCCCCCTCCTTCTGCTGCCCGGGCGTTTATATATACGTCGCCGAGTTGTGTACTCTTTTTTGTTTTACTGCCTGCGTCTCTTACCTGCCCCAGTGCTGCATTTTTACGGATTTTCCGCCCTGCGGAAGTTAAGTGCTTTTCCTTTTGTATTTTTTTATCTTATAACACGCCTAGAGTATGCCGTCCTTCTCTCCTGCAGATTTTGTTCTTATTATTTTTTCCCCTGCCTTTCTGCGCCATCTCTCTCGCTGAGGGGGTGCCTCGGTGTGACGCGGCTGGTCATCTGCGAAGGTGGCGGGGAGCGGGCCAGGGCACCATTTTTCATCTCGCGCCACTCGGGAGATGACGGGCTGCGTTTCCGCACACCTTGCACCTGGTCCGCTCCTCCTTTACTTCCTTCGTTCCCTTCCTTGTCTCCTCCGGGGCTTCGCGTGTGTGCACTGGAGTCTGTGCGTGTGTGTGGCTGCGAGTGGCTAGTTCCTGAGTGGCCGCTGACAAGTTGCTTTGCTTTTCGCGGCGTTCGGGCAAAACTGGTCGGCAGCGAGGTGAATAAGCAGTGGAGAGGAAGAACGAGGGATAGAACGGAAGGAAGGGTGCGGTGCATTTGCCTTCCAAATAGGGAGTGCTTATACAAACCGCCGGAGGCGCTGCGATGCGCTCACTGTATATACGTATACGTATATTGCCGTTGCGACGACGCCATTTTCATATAAATGCGAGGGCACACAAGCGTAAAGGCGCCCAAATCTGGACGTACGTGTATAAAAGTGGACCTGCAGTTGTGGACGTTCCGAACTCTTTCGCGGCTCTGGGACGCGCTGAATGTATCTACCTCTCCCGTGTTGCGAGTGGCGGACCGACCCATCATCGCTTATGGGACTGTACTCACGTACGTTGCTTGTCTGTAACATTTTATTTTTAGGGGTGCAGCACCGAAGCGAGCTGGACTGTACTGACGTACGTTGCTTGTCTTTAAGATTTTATTTTTAGCGGTTATCGTTTGCGCGCACCAAAGCGAACTGCATTTTCTGAGCGCACCGGCAATAACATATATGCATCGGATAGCCAGCTTAATGTGCGCGTTTATGGTTTTTATGCCCCGGCTGTCGCAGTGCCGCATCGATTTGCACACTGACGTCAGAAAACGTATTCCTTTGACGATTCCTATGACGGTTCGCCGCGGTGGCTCAGTGGTTGTGGAATGCTGTTGACCACGAGGAGGCGGGATCAAATTCTGGCCGCGGAGGCCGTACTTCGATGGAGGCTAAACGTAAAAGACGCCCGAGTGATGTGTGTTGTCGGTGCACGCTGAAAAAATTCCAGGTGGTCTAAATAAATCCGTAGCCCCCCACTAAGGCGCCTCTCATAGTCCGTCGGTGCAGCTTGGGGACGTTAAAAACCCCACATACCACCACTACTTTACCATTGATAACGCTCGCCTCCGCTGACAACGAGGCGAGAAAAAAATGTACAGGGCAAAATAACCTTCACAATATGCGTCAATAACTTTGAAAACGCCGCTCGCAATTATCAGTCAAGAGCCGCCCATGTCTCCCTCGTCCGAGCTTCCATTCGTCTTAACTTTCCTCAGAACAGTTTGAATCAGTGGCCTGTCTGTTAGTAAAACAGTGGCACCGCATTTACGAGGGTGAAGGACCGGTGATTAATTGCGACCCGATAGGGTACTTTGACGTGCGCCCCGCTCTAATTGGAGGCCTCTGCTTTCAGCTCCGATTCAAATGCGGCCGAAGCTTTCAGCCACCGGGGAGCGAGAACCCCCTGTCCGTCCCTTTATCAAGATCAAGCGGTTCTGCACTTGTTCCACCCCGGTCATGCCGAATGGCGAACTTTCCGATGAAACAAAGACAGCCACACGAAACGCCAGCAGGGGAGGGAAATAAGTAGGAGAGAGAGAGAGAGAGGACCGCAGCAGGGGTGAAAGCGTGCAGAGTGAAGCGCGGGTCTATCGGGTGCTCGCACTGGTCGTCTTCGTTAGCGGCCTGACCAGGTCGATTGGAGCAGGGGTTTTGGCGGGCGCCCTTTTGTGAGACGAGTGTGTGCGGAGATCCTGAAAGGGACCGGCCTGCCGTGTGTGTGCGTAGCGGAGGCGCGCGCCAGCTCTTCCCAGACCACCACCGCCGCCGCTGCTCTGGAAGGGGACGGGAGTAGAGGACGCAACAAAGCGCGATCGGAACAGCTGCCGTCGGTTACGCGCTCCGAACAGCTGCGGCCGCGGGATGGCGCGGGCTATCGATCTGATCTTGGCGTGCGCGGCGGAAGAGCGCCGAGAGAAGAGAGGCGATACCCCTTTTCGCTGTTGGCCGAGGTTCGCGCTTCACCGATGGTTCTTCCTCCGCTGGTCGCCCTCTTCTGGCCACTCGAAAGCACGCCTCACTCCCGTGGTGTATGCGCCAGGCTTGGGAAACAGTCGGCACGAGAGTCCGCGGTGTTGACGAGCATCGCATTTACGCATTTCCTTCGTGGTTTTCTGTTCACATTCAGTATTCTGTCAGTACAAATATAAGTTGAGTTCTGAAGAAGATATCTTTCTCGTCCGCACCCCAGCCTCCCCCGTGGCGTAGTGTACTCATTACTCGTTCTCGGCGTGGCAGGTGCTTTTGGCAAAAATGCGGCGAAGTAAGTTCGCAGAAAAATTTTCGGAACGATATACAGTGTGTAGAATTTGACCGAGCGGAAAAGAGGCGGTAGGTATCCGGTATGGAAAGCGTGGGGGGGGGGGGGGGGGGGAGATAACATGGAGAGAGGGCGCCGCCAACAAGCTTTCTGCCCAGCTCGTATAGGTGGCGCCTTTGTCCACTAATTTCAAGAAACTGACCCGCTTTCTTTTTAAGCCGCCGCGGTATCTTAGTGGTTATGGCTCTCAGCTGCTGACCCGAAGGACGCGGGTTCGATCCTGGCCGTGACATTCGAATTTCGACGGAGGCGAAATTCTAGAGGCCGGTGTTCTGTGCGATGTCAGTGCGCGTTAGAAACCCCAGGTGGTCGAAATTTCCGGAGCCCTTCACTGCGGCGTCCCTCATAGATTGAGTCGCTTTGAGACGTTAAACCCCCATAAACCAAACCAAACCCGCTTTCTTTCTTTATTTATTAATGTGATAGCATTAGAGTTGTCACACCGACGCCCCACCGATGTCCGGTGTAACGAAATTCGCTGATTGGTCGAGAGAGCTCACGTGACCTTGTGACGTCATCAAGCCGTGTATTGATAGGTCGAGGGAGGTCACATAACCTTGCGACGTCATCAAAACCTGTACTAATGGGCCGCCCTGATCTGTAGAGAGGAATCACGTGACTAGCAAGTCTAAAGTTCTCTCTGAAGCCCGCAATTTGACGATATTAAGACGTCTCAGTGACGTCGTGATTCGCGTCGTACTACAGCTGTTGCTGTCACTTCTTCGCACGTTGAGGGCGAAAGGGCGTTGGTTACATGTTTCCTTCGTGGATTAGCACCCTGTATATTTTTAAGTAAATAGCTCGACTCTCTGGCTACCTTTGCTGCCTTTGGAGTTAGTCCTAAGTTAGTGCAGGGACTCCCCTTCTCGTAACAGGTGGTCCGGAATTCCCCAGCTTTCTCAAATTAAATCGGAATTCCCCTAACTTTGCGCAGCCTCCAGCGCAGGTTAGAAACACAACGCAATGGCGGGCCATTTACACTCGTGTCATTTTCCTCCGAAGCGCCGCGACTGTCATTAATGTCACGGGTGTAAAGAAAACGTGCTGGCAACAAACACATGCGGACGCTGCAGGTTTCCCTCTACGCCGCACGTGAGACACGCTCATGGAGGGATTACCTCATCTTTTGAATATGTGTTTACACCCGAACGTGTAAACGATCTGCAGTGGATAATAGATCTTCACAGCGTGCTTGCACGTTTTCCTCTTGTATTTTTTCCTTCTCAGTGCGTGTGTGCGATTTTCTGTTTAAGGAAAACTCCAACAACTGCTTTTGATTGCACCTCGGTAGTCAGCCATTAGAGTCAATTAAAACTGACGATGTGTGAGGCAGCGCACGCTGAGCTGCAGTGTTTTCGTTTCGGTGTTCACAAGAGATGAAACAATCCTCACGTCTAAGTTTTGGCCTTTGTACTGGATGTTACCCATTTATTTGGTCGACGTTCCTTCCTTATCAAAGCGCCGACTTTGATACATCTTGAGTCGTTGATACTTCTCCAATTTATTGGTTCGCATTTTTTTTTTCCTGAAATCACAGTTTCTCAGCTCGCACATCTGGGTATCATATCGGAAAGTATGAACTGAGAAGTTTGCAGCCGGGCGCTTGGAGTGCAGTGAAGTAGAGGGTAAGTTGAAGTAGAGAGATGCCCCTCGTTCCAATGCCACACACTGACGTACAACGGCGGGGCATCTTTCCTTCTTTCTGTCTTTCTTTGGGTGCATCGTTACAGTCACCTTCTTACGCTCTGTGTAAAACCGTGCTGCACTGTGGACCCCGTAGATTTTCTAACCATGGAGCGATTTCGCAAATCTACCGGCGCTTATAAGAACGACCGGCGTCACGTCGGCGCCGCTGTACCGATGGTTCCCGGCAGCTAAATCGACATCCAATGTGCCTAACAACAAAGGCCATTTTTACGAGTGAGGTCAGTTTCGTCGCCGCGTCACCCGCCCCTCTACTCCTTGACCTGCCGACGCCAGTCCGTGGCTTCCGCAACGCTGCACGCTATTTGCACAGGCGGCAAGAATGCGCGTTGGAAGTGACAGAAAACGAGAAGTTATTATTAACGAGCAGCGTCTGCTCCGCGCTATATCTCTATCACACTTGCAGAAACTCGCATGCACTCAACACTTCGGGAGATGCGCTCGGTTGCTTCGCTCGACGTTTTCGCGCCCTGCATCCCATATCTCTCTCTCTCTTTCATCCCCCCATTGGACGGAGCAGCACGAGCGAGGAAGGCTCTGGCAGCCTTCTATACGCTTGCGTGAACCGCTCTGGCAGCGAGTGTCGAAAAAGAATTGATGTCGCAGGCGTACGCCGGGGCCCATGCCAACTTGCTGAGTCGCTCTCTTCTCATCCGCAGCGCCGGAATCGAAGAAGCGCGGCGGCCTTCCTTTCAGCGGCGTCGCCAACAAGAGGGAGTGCGACGGATTCTAACGTCAACTGACATATTCCCGCGAACGGGACGACCTTCTGTACCACTGTATCGCTGCTGCTTCTCCCTGACCCCCCTCTGCTTGCCTTCGAGCCTTCCTATTCTGCACCGCTTTCATTTCTTCCACACAAGCGAAGCTCACGAGTGGCGGCGCTCAGGGCTGCCTATAGAGGCACGGCTCCGTGACTCTCATGCGAAACTCGTTTGCTGTCATGCATGTGCCCGCGCACATACAAGTACGCACGCACGCACGCACTCGCACTATTGCTCCATCCGCTCCCTCGCATCGGCACGAAGACGCGCCATTCGCGCGCGGCGTGTTTATAAACACGCCAGCGAGTCCATATAGAGAGGAACCGCTAGCTCCGCCGGCGCGCAACTCGTTCGACGCGCGCGAGGACGACGGGAGGCAGGCGTCGTCGGGGGTGAGAAGGAGGAGGACGCTCGCGAGTTTTCGCGCCCGCGTGGCGTTCGCTAGCTGCGCATATCGCGCTCTCGTCGCCAGCACGCGCTTCTGCTGGCTTGGCGCCATCGCGCGCGCCGGGCGCGCCTGCTGTCGCTCTGCTGGGCGCGGCTGTGCGTGCGCTCTCTCGAGCCGAACTGAATGCGAGGGTGGAAGAAGAAGAAAGGTGAAAAGAAAGGGACGAACGAACTAGAAGAGAACGGAAGGAAGAACGAACAACCGAAGGGAGTAACGAAAGAACGAACGACCAAAAGAAAGAAAGAAAGAAAGGGTGAACTACGCGCTTTGAAACTTCCGTGTACTGGTATAAGCGCGCCTGACGAGGAAAAATGGGAAGAAAGGAAGGCCTTAGACCACGGTGCGAATGCGGCATTTTAGCTTGGCTCATGCACACTGCAGCTGAGCTGTGAACTATGGAACGGGGGCTGATACCAGGGCAGAATAACGTTTGTCTGGGTCCTCAAAACCGACGAACGCGTCGAACATTTCCGGATGATACACGTGTGGGGTAATGCCATTAAGCTTGCAGAATGGGGAGCAGCCACTCTCTGCAGGCTTTGCGCTATTTGGAGAGCACCGATCGTTTTGTGGGAGAGAAGGAAACCCCACGAATTACGAAATGCGTTGTCCTTGTTTAGTTTCTGAACCAGCCCTTTTAAAGATGGCAATTTTCCTTGCTAATGGCTAGCGTCACCGAAACGAACTCGGGATTTCGACTCCACTTCGACACAACTGCTTTACTTCAGATTGACTGCTGGGGCAGGGAAGGAGAGTATGTAAGGCATACAGAACGTGGTAGTATACGTGCTCCTATCGTCTCAGTTTGTCACATTTTCCATTGTAGCTCGAGGTGGCAAAAAGAAAAATTCAATTCCAGCGCATAGCAGCGACTAATGGCGGACTTTTCAGCAGTCAGAATAATTCGCGTACAGTGGCGAATACGCGTATACAATCTGTTTTTGTTGCGTTGCAGCAGCACCAAAATGCATCCGCCGAGTCCGGGAATAATCCAAACCGTGACATCGCATTTCGGCGCCAGCAAAACGGATGACGGCTGTTCCTCGCGGCGAAGGGGCTGTCATGGCGTCTTTCCTTCAGTTTGCCTCGCGCTCTTAAGCGGGGCAAAAAAGATGAAAGAGCCGAACGTTGCTCTCTCCAGCTGAAGAAGGCGAAAAACTTCGGCGCCGAGTTTTGGTCGGTGCGGCCGGCTTCTCTGCGCCGTGACGGGAATGAACGCTGTCGCTTCTCCGCCGACGCGCGCCCTGTGTGGCCTCGCCGCGGCGGGCTGCGTGACGTCTCTATTATTTATGACGACGCGGCGGCTGGGCTGGGGTCGCGCGGGCGGGCCGCACTCAGCATTCCTGCAGCCGCGTCGGCCTCGGAGAGCGAATCGCGTGTCGTGCCTAACGTGTACGTGGTACAGGTCGAAGTGCCTTCAAAAGGGCAAAACTCTTTATCGGCGAGAGGTCGGCGATTACTCCCCCGAGTCCTTGTGAATTTTTTCCTTAAACGGACGATCCCCTCAATTCAATTTCTAGGCGCATAAAAAAAAGCACAAATTTTATTTTGAGTTTGTGCTAAATTTTGTTTCACATAAGGTCTGCTCGTCTACCTCACAGCATTCCATTTTATGGTGATAACTCCGTTGGGTGGGGCATGATCAAGGCCACGCCGCTCGAAGGCTGTGAAGAGTGCTTGCTCTAAGGGCCAGCGGGCTAAAATCGTTCTCCGTGCTACGGCCGGTGTATTTTGAGCCATGACCGGTGGAAGTAGTGTATGAGTGTGTTTTTTTATATATATACGCTGTGCCTTGTCCTTGCAACACTTCAGCTTTGTGGAAAAGAGCTGGAAGACCAGAGACACAACCGGGAAACCGGCGCGAAATAGACGGAATCCGGTGCCCAGTAGAGAGCTTATGGAGTTAGTTGGTTTGCGGCGGCCGATCGAGACGGTCCGGTCCTGACTCGGAGCCTGATGGTGATCCCGCTTGGCGTGGACCCCCGCCTATTTGAGAGCGGGAGACAGATTCTTCACTTGATGCGGGTTCTGGCCTGATTCCGCGTGCTTTCGATTGTTCTGCGCCTGAGGTGATCGCTTTTGGTGAGGACTCCGGCCTACACTTTGTGCTTAATGCGGGCGCTGATCTAGTTCCGCGGTTTTATGGGTATTGATCTCCTTTTGACTCTTAGCGAGTTTCTGTGTATGTACATCTTTTGCTTGTCGCAACTGGCAACCACGCGCTTGCAGGATCAAGGAAGTGTCTCCTCTCCGTTCGTCTCAACATGTCGCTGAGTCAGCGAGTCGGGAACATCATCGAAGGACAACATTAACTGTTGCCATTGAAATGGCACCAGCAGTGCATTCTTCATTGCATTCTTCGCTGCACTTCACTGCATTCTTCTCTTTCTGCCTGTCCCCTCTCCACTTGTACGGGAGAGGACGGCATCGGACGACGAATGGCTCATCAAAAACGTAAATGGCTAAGAAAGTGACGGACAACAGCGGGCCTATAATACGTGTAAAATATACAGCTTCCCGAATAGCTGTCTGTGCAAAAATGAGGCTTGCGGTAGCTATTCCTTCTCGCGCTGCCCGGGAAGAGCAACCTGGGTCTCACAAGCCCCATCAGTGGCTGTGTTCGAAACCGCCACCTGCCGGCACAGTGGCGCATAACGGCTGCGCCTCTGGGCCGGGGATGGTATGAGGACTCCCAGCGATCTAACTATGTAAGGAAATACAATACAATACAATACAATACAATACAATACAATACAATACAATACAATACAATACAATACAATAGAGTACAATATCTATTGTGCGCAAAGAAAACAAAATACAGATGGCAGGGAAGGGTATTGGACGCACGCTCGCTAACACTTCGATGCTTAGAGCGTCTGATTATCCCCCGATGCGTGACCATTCTTTTCCGGAATGTTATTTCACCTGCCAACAATGGTCGAAATTTGAATCGCTCAGTAGCGCAGTGGCGCAGCTAGGTATCGGAGAGAGGCTGTGTTTGACGAAAAAACAAACAAACAAACGTGTGCATAATAAAAGCTACCTTAACTAAGCTGTTTTCTTTGCCGCCAAATCTGAAATAGCTATTACAGCTTACAGTGACCTCGATCACGTATTGCTGAGAACGTGAAGCTTGCGCCGTTTTGCGCATCTACGTCTGGATGGTCGTTTGTCATATCTGAGTCAGGTTTTCATAGACACAAGCGTCGGGCTGTTTACCCTTGTCGAGCTGTGACCTTTACGTCCTGCTGTGACTTTCGCGTCGAGGCGTTTTCTTCGCAAGCTGTTCGTGCGCACTGGTTTCCAGCCAGCGTCAAAATGGGGCGCATAATGCAGGATGCAATTTGCAAAAAAAAAAAAAAAAAGCGCTTTTAACCGCTTACCGCCGAGATTTTCAGTTTATCTGGTACGCATCGCATTCTCTTTCCCAGTTAACGGCTCATTCGAACCTGTAATGACTTTGCATTTCTTTTCTTTGATTCGCGTGGCTGCGACCTCTTGTGATTGTGTCGCAAAACTTCCCACTTTGCGAACATTTCGCGCGTTTCGCCTATACTTTCCGTGGCGAGATGAGGCCTAACTGTATTCTTTGTTTTTTTTTTCTTCATCTCATCGCCACAATCGCCGCGAATGTGTGTAGACAGTAGATGAGGTGATTGCATTCCCGCCTTGCGCCTCATTCGGCGTCGTTGGAGGAGTTGAATGGGACTCTAATGACTCCATCGGGACGCGCACTCGCTCGCAAACATGCCCGCCCGCCTTCTCTTTCCTTCTTTCTTTCTCTCTCACTCTCTCCGTTCGCTTCCCGGCTGGATGAAGCGGCGGTAGGCTGCGTGTTCTGCCCGCACGGTGTTTACCACCTCTACGCTGGCGACGAATGGTCCGATAACGAGGTACACGGGCGCTCGAGACGAACGCGGAAAGAAAAAAAGAGGGGGTAAGAACAGAGTGAGTTCAGCCCGACTCGACGCGTTCTATGTCCTTCCATCACTTTTTTGCTTCCCCGTTGCTAACATCTCGTCGAGTGTTGTAGCCATTAGCGGGGCCTTTTCCGAAAAAGCTTGAAGACAATGCTCCGGGACGGACCATTTCTGGGAGCACTCTTGAGTGGCGTATTGTTGTAGCAAAGAGGGGAGCATTGTTTGGGAAACGAGCGGCTGGGGAGCCGGCAATTGTTGTAACACCCTGTAAAGTGCGTCCGTGTCGGAGCGCGCCGAGGGTGCAACGGACGTAAGGGCCAGTACATAGTTCTCCGTAGCGTACACGTTCTCGAGTCCAACATGATCCTATAAAGGTCCTTTTGTGCGCTTGAGGAGTACGGCAGCGCCCATTCGTCGTGAATTCTCCGGCCGATCTATAACAACGTGGCGGAGAGGAAGCGCTTACACTCCGTTTGATACGAGTATTTCTTTGTTCGCCCGTTAGACTTAAGTTTTCACTCGCCAGCATAGACAGGGAGACGCCGTATGCTTGGACACGATCGAAATGTGTACCCGCGACTCCATCGTTCGCATGAATTCGGGCCTGTCAGAAGCGCTCGAGCAAACAGCGAGCGGCACGAGCTGACCCCGAGGGAAAAGATGAACTCAGACACCTGCTTTGCGGCTCGCCACACCAACTTTCCCCGTGAGACGTTCGCAGGCTGTAAAGGTCCGGGTCTCCTTTAATTTTTCATTTTTTTTTTTATTGCGGGGTCGGGTCTTCCTCGTAGTCCGAAGAAGCGCGTTGCTTCGAAGGCAGGAGTCTCTGGGGGCCTCGCTGGGCAGAACACCGAACACGGTTGGGCCCGGCCCAGACCGGCTTTTGTGTGCGTGTGTGCAGCGGTTTGCTTTAGCATGGCCCGACTCGAGAGGCGGCAGCGGCAGTCCGGACGGCTGTGGCTTTACGTGCCGCTTGTGTTTCGCCCCAGCGGCTCTCCGTTCTGCAGTCAGTGAGGAGGCGGGTGGCTAAACGCTGAGCTCGCATCTTGCGCTGCCCGGCAGTGTTTTCATTTCGACGCAGTAGACGGGTCCGCGCGTTATACTACTCGGATTTCACGAGCGCTTGGCTTTTACCCGACCTCCTGTAGATGCTGACGCGGGAGACTTTTTCTCCCAACCGCTTAAGTGGTCGCACGAGTCGCTCGGGGCCATCGCCCTGAGGGTTGGCTGCACGAAATTGAACGCGTGGTCCGCTTCCTTTGAAGTCTTTCGGCGGTACCCGGAAACTCTCTCTAAAAATAAAAAATAAATCGATCTTCGTGACGCTTCCAGAAGTTGGCAGCATCGCCGGAGGGGAATTTAATTAAGAGTCAATTTCGGTTCGTGGTCATGTTATTTCTTGTCGTAGCCTCGCTTCTCCCGTGAAGGGTATTCGTTTGCGTCTAGCGGTAGTTCAATATTTTATCTTCGTTTCCAGTGTCCGACGTATATTGAACTGCGAGGGTTCACTGCTGCGTGGCTTGGAAAATCCGCTGTCTGTACGGGTAGCTGTCCATTACCGCAACGCTGAACTGTCCGGTCGCGTGAAGATAGAGAGGCTGTTGAGAGAGAAAGAGGCAGAGTATGTGTAAGGCCTGAAAACAATGGCGGTACGAGCAAGTCGCTGATACACTGTAATTTTAGAGCTGGAAAGACAAGATGAAGTGAAAGGGCACATGACAATCGCTTGTCTTTCGCGGTACTATAGATTCCAGTGTGTAAAATTGATTTGAGCACCGTTTGCTTAGCCGGGGAAGCGTTTCTAGAACAGACATGGCTATGACACACTCAGCCCTGTGGATCTTGAGCCTGTTTTTGAGTTCAACCAGCATGTGATCTAGTCCGTGTCTAGTGTCGCAGCGCATTAAGAGGCCCAGAAACTGCAAACGCCGCCGCCGGGATGATTCGTGATTAGCTCATCTGGACGGTGGGTAGAATCGTTTACTGTTGAACATGTACCGAAGCCGGGATGACCCGACGCTTGTGGAAACCTTGCGAAAAAAAAAAAAAAGGAAAAGAGGAGAACGCTAACGCAGCACCACGTGCAGGCCATGATGGAGGTTTATGGCTGCTTTCGTTTAGCGTAGATCGCTGTTGCTTGCTGCGAACGGAGGCCATCCCTGGAGCGCTTGCAGCGTGCCGCCACGAGGCAGTCATGTATATAAGCTTGTGTCCGCGGATCGCAATGAGAGTTGTCGGGAGAGGCGCGTCTTTTCTCGCCAAGGAGTGGACGCCTGGACAATGCGGCTATTAATGCTGCATGAGATTATATGCGTAAAACACGTTTGCTGATTCGTGTTTGTGGGCGAGACCTACTACTTCCTGTCTGCACTATAACTGTGCCAATATCGGGTCCGTGAACTGCGATTTATAGTATGTTTATTATCGTAATTATGCATATTTTTTATTGCCTTTCAGATTGCAACAAGAAAAACGCTTGCACTCAGTTCTTGCCTTCTTTTTGCCTTTCGTACCATTGACGGAGAACTGTGAGGAAAATTTTGGAGGCCGGGACGTATCCGAAGAGGGGCCCGAGGGGGGGGTCCGTACCCCCCCCCCCCCCCTCCTCTATCATTTTATAATTTGTATGCAGGTACAGAGCTGCACCTTGTAAAGAGTTAAAGCTGCGAAAAGCGATATGCGCTGTTCGATCGTCGTTTCCGATTTGCACTGCGCTCGGACGTGAAAGGAACGATATTTAAAATTAAGCGACGCAAGAGTGCGCGTGATGGCTATACATTAGGTTGGCGTTAGTCCAGCGTGTAGCGCAGCGCGGTCTCCCAGGTTTATTGCCCCGGGACAGAGACAGTGACAGAGAAACACTTTTTTTTTAATAGGCAGATTAGGCCTCACGTGACAAAAAGCAGCTTTGGTGTTTTTAGGACCTTTCTCCCCTCTTCCTCACCCCCACCTCTTTGGTGGTGATTTTAAATATGCCGCCTAAAATGTTGCCCCCCCCCCCCCCCCTCTCTCTCTCTCTCTCTCTCTCTCTCTCTCTCTCTCTCTCTCTCTCTCTCTTTTTTTCTCATTGTGTCAACCGTACCTTTTGGTCAAGGCAATGCGTTCAAATGCGTGCATCTGCATTTCAGTGCTTTGTCGAAGCGTATTCGCCTACAGAGCTAGGTGAGAGCAGCTGTTATGGCACGAAAAGAAAAAGCGAAGATTGCTGTTTTGCACTTTATAACTTGTTACGTTTCGCAAGCACTGCAATCCACACCACGTAATCAGTTGCAAGAATGAAACACCTAAGAGCAGTCAGAGAGCTACATGGGAAAGCTAAACACCTTTCTCATACCTTTGCAGCATAAAAAAGTTTACCCTTGTGCTGATAAGATGAGCGCACCAGACCATGTCCAGACTAGGGAAGTTGCCCTACCGGTGAGGTTTAAGCGAGTGGGGCGGTATTCAGATATCCACTCTTCCTTCATTCGGCCCCAGACGTATTTTGTACGTCGTGAACGAGTCTTGCAGCTCAAAATACAGAGCGAAAAGTGCCAGTTATGATAAGGCTAGTTGGTGACGACAGATTAGTTAACCAGCACACAATGATGTTCGTGCACGCTCGCTCTCTTCATTTCCCTTTCTCCGTTTTTCCCACTCTCTGCCGTCGGTTGTCAGAACGCACGGCACATGAGTGTACAAATCGTGTGTGAGGTGCGACGGCGCTTCTGCGCACGCCTGCCAACTCTGACCCCCCGGGGTTGTTTGGAAAGTGACGTCACGCCGCCGCGTGTGACTGGGAGAGAAGCTGCTAGATTGTCGGAGGAGGAGAGAGGCACGCACAGACGGGGCACTCAGGAAGAGGAGACGGCAGCGTCTGCGCTCCGACGACAGGCGTGTTTTGTCCGCCGCCGTTGGAAGGGTATTTTCCGCCGCAGCCCGCGCGCGGTTTCTTCAGCGCACAAACACACACGCACACATGCCGAGCTCCCAATCATTCGACGGCCGAGTCCCCGTGGGCTTCCAATATAGCAGCTCGGTGGGCGAGCACGCAGCTGGGCGCATGCGCCCAGGAAAGGAAGGGAAGGACGCGTCTCCCTCCCCTTCTATACGAGGGGAACCATCGGGTGGTGGAGGCCCCCGTGTCTACGCAATAGCCGTCGCCGCTGCCGCACAGTTGTCTCCCCACCTCAACATATCTCCTTCCCCACACCATCTAACTTTCTCCACGGTCTCCCGGGCCAGGTTCCATTCACCGGTCGTGCCCTGGTGATCGACGATGTGACGACGCGCCGATTGTAAAAGGTGCTTCAGCTCCCTTACGCGCCTCCACCGCCGTCCTCGGCGGCTGCAAAAACGCGGCGGCTGCTCCGTTATCATCTGTTTCGTATAAATATAGAAGGGCCGGCTGAACACTCCCCTGCGCGAGTCGGTCGCAGTTTTGCGCGCTGCGGTTTTCGTATGGCTAAAGTCGCGGTGATGCTTTTCGACCCTGAAGGCCTACATAACGAAGTAAAGAGGTAATACGCCGCAAATACCGCGGTTGCGTACTTCTTAGATCCACACGTTCGGCGTTGGGCCTGCACAGTTCCAGGTTGTCCGAGGAACTTCCTGCGCTGATGTACGTCGTCGTTACGCAGCGAGATACGGCTCCTTTTCCGCGTGACATGGAGAGATTCTACCCGCGTTCTCTGCAGCTACCACGCCATGGGTTCGTCCAAGAGAAAGCGGGGAGGTAAAAGTACGCAGCGAGAGCTCAGTGTGGTGCTGGTATGGGAAGTTCGATCAGGCATCGATTTCGATGAATCCCTGTCAGCGTCCA
Source organism: Amblyomma mixtum (assembly GCF_055824585.1). Lineage (NCBI taxonomy): Eukaryota > Metazoa > Arthropoda > Arachnida > Ixodida > Ixodidae > Amblyomma > Amblyomma mixtum. Next base: position 30,672,709 of record NC_143016.1, read on the forward strand.
TCGCTTGCGATAAATTTAAGCAAGGCACATACGACGCACCCTCAGTCCGTAGCTTCGTCGCCGTATACGCTTGACCATTCATGCGACCAGAGACACTCTTGAAGGAAGTATTGACACAGCGAGAGCCCCGTGGAAGCGCAGTGGCATGCACTAGCTGCTTTTAATGCGAAATCACTACTCCATACATACCAAGCCCGATAAAGAATCTTGTCTTATGTAAAGCATCGGATTAACTCGGGTTAGTACGGAGGAGCGTCGCGCTAGCTGTAGCCAATGGGAGGAATCTCGGGAAAGTTCGGAGAAGCGTCGCGCTAGCTGTATCCACTGGGAGAAATCTCGGGAAGTTCGGAGGAGCGTCGCGCTAGCTGTAGCCACTGGGAGAAATCTCGGGAAGTTCGGAGGAGCGTCGCGCTAGCTGTAGCCACTGGGAGAAATCTCGGGAAGTTCGGAGAAGCGTCGCGCTAGCTGTATCCACTGGGAGAAATCTCGGGAAGTTCGGAGGAGCGTCGCGCTAGCTGTAGCCACTGGGAGAAATCTCGGGAAAGTTCGGAGGAGCGTCGCGCTAGCTGTATCCACTGGGAGAAATCTCGGGAAAGTTCGGAGGAGCGTCGCGCTAGCTGTATCCACTGGGAGAAATCTCGGGAAGTTCGGAGGAGCGTCGCGCTAGCTGTATCCACTGGGAGAAATCTCGGGAAGTTCGGAGGAGCGTCGCGCTAGCTGTAGCCACTGGGAGAAATCTCGGGAAGTTCGGAGAAGCGTCGCGCTAGCTGTATCCACTGGGAGAAATCTCGGGAAGTTCGGAGAAGCGTCGCGCTAGCTGTATCCACTGGGAGAAATCTCGGGAAGTTCGGAGAACCGTCGCGCTAGCTGTAGCCACTGGGAGAAATCTCGGGAAGTTCGGAGAAGCGTCGCGCTAGCTGTATCCACTGGGAGAAATCTCGGGAAGTTCGGAGGAGCGTCGCGCTAGCTGTATCCACTGGGAGAAATCGGGAAGTTCGGAGAAGCGTCGCGCTAGCTGTATCCACTGGGAGAAATCTCGGGAAGTTCGGAGTAGCGTCGCGCTAGCTGTATCCACTGGGAGAAATCTCGGGAAGTTCGGAGAAGCGTTGCGCTAGCTGTATCCACTGGGAGAAATCTCGGGAAGTTCGGAGGAGCGTCGCGCTAGCTGTAGCCACTGGGAGAAACCTCGGGAAGTTCGGAGAAGCGTCGCGCTAGCTGTATCCACTGGGAGAAATCTCGGGAAGTTCGGAGAAGCGTCGCGCTAGCTGTATCCACTGGGAGAAATCTCGGGAAGTTCGGAGAAGCGTCGCGCTAGCTGTATCCACTGGGAGAAATCTCGGGAAGTTCGGAGGAGCGTCGCGCTAGCTGTATCCACTGGGAGAAATCTCGGGAAGTTCGGAGAAGCGTCGCGCTAGCTGTATCCACTGGGAGAAATCTCGGGAAGTTTGGAGGAGCGTCGCGCTAGCTGTAGCCACTGGGAGAAATCTCGGGAAGTTCGGAGGAGCGTCGCGCTAGCTGTGTCCACTGGGAGAAATCTCGGGAAGTTCGGAGAAGCGTCGCGCTAGCTGTATCCACTGGGAGAAATCTCGGGAAAGTTCGGAGGAGCGTCGCGCAAGCTGCAGCCAATGGGAGGAGGGCGTCGCTCCAGCTGCCGCCGAGTGTAGAGAGGGTGTGAAGATGAAGAGCGAGAAACGCGGTTGCCTGCACATGCAGATGTCAGAAAGAAAAGAAAAGAGAAATAACCCACGCTTTCGCACGTCTACTCGGTTCATGCTACATTAAAACCCTACCACTTTTTTGACAGTGAATCTTCTCTCGTGAAATGCACGCAGGTGGGATAAAAGCGGCATCAAGTGTATTCCCGTATGGAGCGAGGCAGTTCTTTCTCTTGCTTCAGTTGTCTGGCTAGCGCTGACAGGTAAACAGCGCTCACGCGTACCCTTGGCTGCAGTCCAGACTGTGCTGGAACAAACTAACGGTGTTCGCCGCCCATCGCTCAATCGCGAAAAATTATTTGACGGGCTTGTGACGCGCTTCTAAGTGGCGGGCACTCTTGCGCCACGGCACGGTCCTGGTGTTGGAACAGAGTGGCACTCCACATAACGTGAAATAAATAAAAATAAATAAAAACGTATCTGCGAAATAGGAGAAATAAAACGCGGACAAAAAACGCTCGCCATGGACGACTGCCTTCTTCCCTATAGAATGAAGTTTTTTCAGGTGCGTTCGCGGTTGGAATATCTGTAAATAAAGTTTGAACTGAGCACTGCAGTCGATATTACTACCAATTCTATTGTGCTCGCCCTTCACGCGTCATCAGTGGTGTGTCAAGGTGTGTCAGTTTTTTGTGTGTCAATCCTTTCATGCGTGGTGCCGGCGCACAGCCGCGAAAAATCGGGAATGAGCTCGCTGGTTGCATATGCGAACTTGTACCGACAGTTGTTTCTTTCGCGTACATGAAGAGGCCCCCGGAATCCTTTCGATATAGGCGTAGGCTAACTGAAATGCTACTCGGCAATTCACTTTGCATTTTCGATTATACCCTGTCTAACGCCGGCTTGCTTTTTTATTCGTCGTTAGACCTGCTTCAACTGCTCTAAAATTCCTGTGCACCTTTCCTGGCGAACGCGGAAAAACGCAATCAGCGGCCGCGCTGGTGGTATAGTGTGTTCGCGGCGGATGCCTAACAGCAAAAAGGCTGCCGCACTTGGCATGCCAAGTCCGCCAGAAATATTTTCGCGTTCTCGGCCCACGCGCCATATGTCCACAGCAGCACGTCCAAGCGCCAAGGTTGGGGCCTACGCTTTTCATGTATAGCGCTCGATGGCGCTGAATCAATCCACTGTTACCGCACACACGCAGCTAGCGAACTTTGCTCCAATCTTTCCTGACTGAAATGCGGACGAAAATTGGGAGTCCTTGCCATTCGACGATATACTGATCGCTACTCGTTTCAGCTTCGGCATCGCACTGTCATTCGGGATGGCAGAGTTCTAACGCGACAGCTTTAAGGAGCCCGTATTTCAGGAAAGTCATCGTCGGCAGTGTTGACCGTGAAAGAAAAATCTCCGGAGAAGCAACCTAGGTTGGCCACCTAGGTCATGTGACCTTGTGGCGTCATCACAACCCGCCCACCGGATTGCGAGTAAACCGCCCACCCTAACAGGTGGCAGTTCAGTGAATGATTGGTCGCGAGAGGTTACTCGGAAGGAGGGTGGGGGGGGGGGGGGGGGGTAGCAGTGGATGCAAAAGACGCGTTCAAAAGAATAGAGAGACCTTGGCTCTATTCTCTACCTGGCTCTCGCAATCAACCTAGGTCTCACAAGCCCCACCGGTGGCAGCACTTACCATCGCTGGGCAGTGGCGCATTGCTTAACCGCTGCATCACTGCGCCATGAGGCGCTCGAGGACTCAGAGGGATCTATTAATGTTATGTAGAGAACAAACAATTCCGCATATGTGATTATTAACTCATTAATGCTACCGGAGCTGTAGTGTCCCGTCTAATTTTTTCTTTTGCTTTGTTATTGTGCACGACTAGCATGCAGGCATTGTTGGCACGTCGCATTTTGGTTCGCGCCTGGCGCGCACGTCCTTTTCCCATTACGTTTCGTGCCCGAGAGCCTGTTTCTCAAGTTCGCATGCAGACCTCCGTGTGGTGCACGCAGCTGCTTCGCGGAAATACCATCGGTCGAGCACAGTGTCATTTCGACTCGCGCCAACAGCTTCTGCGTATCGGGAGCGTCAAGCGCCAAACAATTATGGAAGAGGAACCGACAAGACAAAGTGTAAGACAGGGGCGCAGACAGGGGGGGTGTCAGGACACCCCCAGAAATTTTCTGACCGCTGCATCCCACTCCCCCTACTTTCGGCCTTTTTTCGCCCATGCTATTGACACACCACGTCAATATATTAAGATGTAGAGACGAAATTAAGAAGAATGTCGCTTTGTTGACAAAAATGATTCCTGTTCTAAAAACCAGATGACGCCACTTAGCTCTTTCTTTACCGGCTGCGTGTAACACCCCCTGAAAAATATTTCTAGCTACGCCACTGGTGTAAGCAGACAGCGTTGGGCAGACAGGGCTGGGGTGCATTATTTGGCAGGGGCTCTCGTGTTATGAACTTGCCGATGCCCCTGAAAAGAAAATTACAGGAGTTGCTTCTGGCGGGGCAAAGCCATAGACTAACATAAAGGCTCGACATTTACTTGAAAACAACGCAGCAGGCTATCAAAAGGAAAATAATAGCGATAAAATCCAGAGGCAGGAAGAGCGCAACCACAACCACAGAACAATCCTGAATTGATATCTTAATAACGCAGACTTACGGGAGAAAATGGACCTGGGGTGATGGTGGTGGTGGTGGGGGCAGAGGGCAAGAGTGCAGGGGGATTATATGTAATTCGCAGAGCAGACAACCGATGGTCCCTTAAGGTAGCCGAATGTACTCCAAGAGAAAGAAAGCATAGGTTCTGCGCGGATGAGGGTCAGGATGGGGATAAAATGAGAGAAATCTCTTGGGATAAGGGACCATGTCTGGCACAGGTCGGGGCTTATTGGAGGTCGTAGGGAAAGACCCCTTGTCCTGCAGTGAACATAGTCTGTAGGTAATGAAAATGATGAAACAGGCGGCATAACTTTTGTCTTGTTCGGCACCTGCGCAACTGAGTTGCTTTTCTGCCTGGTATTTTGTTGCGCACAGTTTTTGTTCACTTCAACTTAAGCAACTCGTTCCTTTCTAATCGTTCTTCGCCAGTTAGGCCGGACGATACGTGACAGCGATAGCAGTGCATGAACAAAGCAAAGCAAACAAAAATTGACAGTCTTGTCATGTGACGTGTTACGCCGACTACGACGTGGAAACCACGCACGGGCGCCTAAGAGCTGCGCTATAGAAGCAACGCGATCAAATCTGCAACCAGACAGAGTGGTACATAACCATGACTATCCAAAGCGCGCGAGTCTTCCGAACACTCCACAAAACAGATAGCGGGGTTTAACCGTCGCTGTGCAAACATAAACGGACAAAGAAAAAAAAAAGGTAAGAGCTGTCTTTCGTTTTATCCATGGCGTTCGTCCGGCTCTTTCCCATCGGCCCCTTCGTTCCTGAGAGATATCGGCGGCGCAGCCTTTGCCCGGGCGAACGAGCAATTCTCCCCGCACATCTGGGCTTTGTTTCCCGACGCGCCGTATACGCGCGTGCATTTTACTTTGCTTGGCGCGTGCTCGTGGAAAACGCGGAGCAGCTGCAAGTTTCTTTCCGTTGCGAGAGGAAAGAGGGGCTTATTTGCTTTTCCTGATGTCACGGCTTATTTTCAGTTTTTTTTTTTCGTTTCTTTCTTTTTCTCCTGATAAGGTTTCGCTTTGTTGTCGGTCCCATTTATGAGAACAAATTCCCTCGCGTTGGCTCTTCTTTTTATTCCTGAAGAAACAAAAAAGGTTAAAGATCAGGAACTGTTTCGTCGGAGAGCAAGCGCGGGCTTTTAAAGAAAGCTCTGCTCACGCAGCCACGGGAGCGCGCACATCGAAGGCGGAATAGCAAGGGGGGAAGGAGGGGAGGTTCGAGCGATCATTCGATCTGCTATGACCGGAAAAGCTCCTGCGAAAAGAGGAACAAAACGATACTGCTCCCCGCTAAAGCCATGCAGCGTTGTCGAAGCTGAGGCTTGCCCACGGCCAGTCAGGAGCCCGAGTGCACGCTCTGCAAGGTTGTTTGCACGTCACATAACGGCTCGTGATCGGTTCTGCTGCCGCGTGATAACGAGGCGCGCGCCAATCACTTTGCTTTCTTGCGTGCAAGTTCAGTCGATTCAGTTTCGCGACTTCAGCGCTGAACTTGGAACGGACTTCAGCCTCTAGCCCCGGTGCCTCGCTGCACGCTTCTATTGTGCAGCAAGACGGAGTTATGGGAGCGACGATAAGCGTCCGGTCGAGTAGAAGAAGAAAGGTGGGCGCCCGCGGAGAACAGCGCGGCCAAAACAGGCGCAAGAGCTCTAGCACAGAGAAGAGCGGCGGCGCATTGTTGGAGGGCAGGGGGGCGGCGCACGTCGCAAGCAAATATGAAAGTAAGCCCGCGGCCTCTGTAATGACGAGCCGCCGGAGCCGAACGAGATCGATACAGCGAGCGGCGAATACACTATCCGGGTCAAGCAAAAAAAGACGACGACGGACGAGGCAGCAGCGGCAAGCACGGCGCCCCGAGCAGAGTGGCATTCAAGCCGCCGCTACCGCGGCTGATTTCGATCGGGCACTGCAGAGCAGAGCGCCTGCACCGAAGGAGCCGGCGGTTGGTGTCTTTCGATCGCGCCAGGCAAATTTCGAACGCCGCCTTTCGCCTCCGAGATTTACCCGAGGCAGGAGAGGAGGGGGGAAACTCTCGTTAATGAGCGGGTCCCAGGTGGCGGTCGCCTCGATTAGTTTGGAGGATTGGCCGCGCTCTCGTGAACTTCGGCTTCCATTAACTCTCTCGCGCGCGCACAAGCTACGCGCGTGCCTCGCCCGGCACTTAGCGGGCAGCGCTTTCCTTCCCGACTGCACTACTACTCCCTCCCTTCCTTTTTTTTTTTTTTTCACTTTGGTGGAGATGGCACGTGTGAGCTCTGGTGGTCTCGCGGTCAAGCGGAAACCTGGACCCGCCTCTCTCTCTTTTTCCCTCCTCGGTTGTCGTGTCCCGAGCCCTGGGAGCAAATGGAGACTGGCCGCTGTATAATGCCGCTCACGGTTGATTACCGGATAAGTAGTGCGCGCGGGTCCGGCAATCAGCTGCAGCGGTGGCTTTTTTTTTTTTTTTCATTCATTCATTTATTTATTGGTCTTTGTTGCAAAAAATGTACGCAAACACTGCCCGGACCCATAGCCAACGGCTAGTAACGGGTCCAATGGAAAAAAAGGTATACAAACATGCAGGCAACAATGTACCAAAATAAAGACAGTAAGTTAGTATAAACAATGCTATACATCACTCTCAACACTTGTAAGAGCATCAACAAAAGAAATACATATATTACAGATTATATAAACTAAGAAACTTAGATCAAACAAAACGCGTAGAACTTATACAAAAATTAAGGCATCACAAAAAGCGAAGGGAAAATAGCTGTTAAGTATTTACAAAGCATCACAAGGGTACAACACACAAGAACAGGATAAAATGATTTCAGTGCACACTTTTTAATCACAAACATCCTTAGAATAGACGCAAATGTACAAATCTGTAAATAAATCAAGGTATCAGGATTCGGCTACATGCAAATAATATCTGGCAAATATCTAAGACGACTATTAAAAAATGAAAGTATGAACTCAAAGTGTGTCATTCTTTTTAAGGTAATAATTTTTTATTCTAATGGAGAAGTTGTAGGCAGTCTTTAGGTCATGTGGTAGATTATTCCAAACTTTTACGCCCGTAAACTCTAGGAGACGCTCTCCATATACATTTCTTTTCACTGGCAAGTTAAAATTGCCGTACGTGCGGCTCCGTGTTGGAAGTGGCGGGATGTTAAATATTGATATGTCAAACGGGAGGTTGTTTGTTATTATTTTATGGACACATTCAGCAGTTCTTTTCTCACGAAGTAAATTGAGGGGTAATACGCGTAGTTTAGTAAATAGTGCCTTACTGCGTACAGTGTAACTAGAAAATGAAATTATTCTAAGTGCTCGCTTCTGTAACTTTTTAATAGGCTCTAGGTATGTGCTATACGTCCAGCCCCACGACTCGATGCAATATGAAAGGTGAGTATGTATTAATGTGAAGTATAGGACACGGAGGATATTGATGTCAAAGTATTCGCGCGTCTGGAGAAGAGCATAACAACCGGAAGCCATCTTAGTGCAAGTCGCCTCAATATGATGTTGCCAGTGTAAATGTTTATCCAGTGTGACTCCAAGATATGTAAAATTATTTGTTGACTCAAGCTGGGACTGGTTAATAGTTAATGTAATATCAGTTGAAAGAATTGATTTTTTCTTTGAGTGGAACAGTATGTATTTAGTTTTCTTAGCATTGATTGTTAATTTGTTTGTGAGAAACCAGTCAGAGATTTTTTCCAGTTCTATATTTGCTATGCTTTCAAGTTCGACCGTATGATGAGCAGTAACTACAATGGCAGTGTCATCAGCATACATGATGGCTTTGGATGAAGCTAATACCTTGGGCAGATCATTTACGTACAGTAAAAAGAGCAGCGGACCAAGAGTAGACCCCTGGGGAACCCCTGTGTGTAGGCGCTGAAGGGATGACGAGAAAGATTTCATTGAAACAATTTGTTGGCGGTTTGTGAGGTAGCTAGAGAAAAAGTCAAGCACCTTATCGCGAAATCCATATGTTTTTAGTTTATTTAGCATAATGTCATGGTTAACTGTGTCGAAGGCTTTCTTAATGTCCAGAAAGATAATTGCTGCGAGTCTGTTATTGTGTAAAGCATCATTAATTGCCTGGGTAAGAGTGATGACTGCTGAGCTGGTGGAGTACTGTGGGCGAAATCCGTGCTGCTCTGGGCATATAATGTTATATTTCTCAAGAAACTGATGAATACGTTTGTAAAGAATTTTTTCGAATATGGTATTAATAACACTAAGTACAGAGATAGGTCTGTAACTAGAAGGGTCAGAGGAGTCGCCGTCCTTGAATACAGGAGTAACACGTGCTATCTTCAGGGATGATGGGTATGTGCTGTTGAGTATTGAATGGTTGAATAAATGGCATAATATGGGTCCTAGAACATCAATATTTTCTTTAATTAGCTTCACAGGAATGCCATCGTAGCCTGCCGCCTTGTTTGTTGCTAAATCCATAACGACACACATCACTTCATTTAATTCAACTTCGTGCAGAACGAAAGAATTTAAAACTGGCCGCGGAAGATCACTGCTAGTACTTATATCAGGAAGTTTCGATGCTAGATCAGGGCCAACCTTGGTGAAAAATGTATTAAATTCTTCAACTGTCTGCTCAGTCACATTGGAGGGAAGTATGGAACGTTTTTTAAAGTTATGTGTCACCTCATTTACAATTTGCCACATTTCCTTTGAATTGCCAGTGGCGGCTTTAATTCGGCGTGCAAAATATTCCTTTTTGCGGGCTCTCATTAACGACACTGATTTATTACGTTCGCATTTGAACTGGTACAAGTAATACTGGCTAGTTCTATGATGTAGCCATTTGTGATACCAATAGTCCTTCTTCTTTAACACGTTCAAAATTTCTTCTGTCATCCACGGACAAATTGGCTTGTAACGCCTCGTGGCTGTTGTACTTCGGCTACTGTTTTTTATTAGATCCACAAGGGTGGTAATCAGGTTAGAGAACTCTATATTAACATCTTCATGATAGATTAGGTCAGTATTGAGGAATAACAACTTTTTGCGGAATGATTCATAATCTAGCTTTGCGTCAGTTCGCGATTTATTCTCTTTTATTGCAGGAGGTGTGTCTACGTTAACGAAAATCGGCAAGTGATCCGAAATTGGGGTTTGATATACGCCTGCTTGTGCGCCTGTGTCAATATTTGTCAGTGCATGATCGATAGATGTTGCCGAAAAAGTGGTTATGCGCGTCGGAGAATTAATCAAATTGCGAAAGTTGTATGACTGAAGTAGATATGTATAATCCATGGTGTTCGTAGAAAGTGTGTCAATATTAACATCTCCAACGATTATAACTTCATTTTTGTAGTTCGTGGCTAAAGATGACAAGACAATTTCCAATTTGTCAAAAAACATGGAAAGACTTGAGCTCGGGGGTCGGTAAACTACGCCCACTACTAGTCCCCATTCAAGTTTCAGAAATAGTGCTTCAAGTTCAGGCGAACACGATGAAAGTGATGATAAGATAGTGTAATGCAGGCTATCAGCAACAAACATCGCCACACTGCCACCACGAAACTGCGAGTTCCGTGGCTGTGATAATGTCGTGTAACCAGGAATTGTTATGTTTTCGTTCTTTTTCAGCCACGTTTCCGTGGTCGCTATGATTTCAAAAGACTCCCCCTGTTCAACGATAAACGAAAGTAGGGGGCTCAGGTTTTTGTTGAGACTGCGAACATTACTATGAAGTATAGATATGTTTGCTCTGGAAGCCATTATGAGCTCAAGTCAGGGTGATTATCACTTTGTGCTTGTGTCCCATGGGCCCGAGTTATTCTTTCTAGATCTGCTTCGCAGGTCACATGAACCACCTTCGATTTTTCTGCTTTCCTCATCAATATTTTCCCTTCAGACACCCAAGCAAACTTCCAGCCGACATCGCGTTTGGTTTGGATTGCTTTCCCCAGCAGTATCTTATTTTCTGGACACAAGTGTTCATTGACGAATATAGGATCAGTTCCTTCAAACCCAAGCATTGATGCGTTTAGTCGTGTCTTTTTTGCAGCAGCAAGGAATTTGTCACGGTTGGTCCTTGCGGCAAACCGTACAATCACATTTGGTGGTCCTTTAGCCTTAGTAGCTACACGATGTGCAACCTCTATGGCATGGCTGGGTAGTTCTGTAGACAAGCATGAAGCGACTGTTTCAACAACCTTGTTGAGGTCCTCACTTTCAGCAACAGGTATGCCCTTCAGTTCGAGGTTGTGTTTCCTACTGTACTGCTTTAGTTCAATTAGTTGCTTCTTGGTTTCAGCAAGTTCCTTACTTAGAATCCGGTTCTCTTTCTGACACTCAAGGCCCAGTTTTTTCGCATCGTCAAGTTCTTTACGGAGAGTCTGAACTTCAGTTTTGAATTCTTCGAAGTTTTCATTCATGAAGTCCATCCCTGTTCTGACCGAGGTAAGTTCCGCTTGAATGGCAGTATTTGATGACTGCAACTGTTTTACTTCATCCTTTAGTTCAGTCATGACTTCCACGAACCTAGAAGTCATATCTGTTAGAACTCTGACTATTTCTTTTATACTGTTCGGTGTTTTTTCAGCGAAAGTGTTTGCAAATTCAGCTAAAGGATCACTTTTGCCTTCCATTATAACAGGGTGTATCTCTCACGGCCAATTCAAACAATGACGATAACACTTGGAATTTCAGAGCAGCCCGGCAGCCACAGAAACATAACAGATAATAGATTTGTGAGCCCACCTGCAACAAGTGAAGACAGCGATTTAGCAGAAGTGGTAGCCACAGCTGCCGGAACCGCTCTGAATGTCCCTTGACTGGCGCTCAGTCCCTTTATATTGGCGAAGATGACGCCCCCAGTCGCTGAACTGCCGCAGCACAATGACACCTTCCGTTGCGATGGTGTCCGATGCGCATGCGCATAGCTCCTGATGATCGGGCTGCTGCAGACGACCGCTTTTTATCACATGCCTGCAACAAGTGAAGACAGCGATTTAGCAGAAGTGGTAGCCACAGCTGCCGGAACCGCTCTGAATGTCCCTTGACTGGCGCTCAGTCCCTTTATATTGGCGAAGATGACGCCCCCAGTCGCTGAACTGCCGCAGCACAATGACACCTTCCGTTGCGATGGTGTCCGATGCGCATGCGCATAGCTCCTGATGATCGGGCTGCTGCAGACGACCGCTTTTTATCACATGCCTGCAACAAGTGAAGACAGCGATTTAGCAGAAGTGGTAGCCACAGCTGCCGGAACCGCTCTGAATGTGCCGATGCTTGCGGCCGCAGTACTTGCGTGCCACTACGGTGGGGGTGAAATGCTTGCAGCTTATATTTGGCACTTTCAACTGAGTTTTCGTGCAGAGCATTTATTTCGAACGGTGTCTCATGTGCATTGACATAACGTGCGGTGGTTGAGCAGTTTCTGTTAACTGGCTTACGCGGCCTGCAAAGTACGCACGTCAGTAGCAGTTATGTGGTCCTCTTTATGCCGTGAATGATTTTAACGCGATATCGTGAAGGGTCCCGTGTCACAGAAAACCAAGCGTCGTCGTTGTCGCGTCTTTGGCTGTGAGCGAAAAATTCACGAAAAAATCCCCAGAGAACATCTTGGTCACGTGACCTTGTTACGTCATCGAAACTTGACCACCGTGGCGGGTGGCAGTTAAGTTAATGATTGGTCTCGAGAAGTTGTTCGGGTAGAGCAACTTGGCTCTAACAAGCCTCACCGGTGACGGCACCTGTCATCGCAGGGCAGTGGCGCATCGCTCAACTGTTCTATACCACTGCGTATGAAGACTCTCAGGTATCTATGAATGCAAAGTAAAGAATTACCAATTCCGCATACCGGGTGTTTCACCTAAGATGTTCTGCAATTTTATAAAATAGGCTTTTTGAGTTAGAGACCGCTTTTTTTTTTTTGGCATAGCATTTTCAACGGTGTAGCGTATCAGAATAGAGAACTAAGACGTGCTTACTAGCAGGCTGGTTAATTAGTACTGAATAGTTAAGTTTATAACTATTACTGTTGGGCTCCTATTTAATGAGAGGCTTGTAGCTCACCGTAAGCAATATACATATATTTCGAAAACGAAGTTACCCTCGGCGCTGTGGTCCAACAAATTATGACCACACTGCAGCAAAATACGTGCACTTTGGAGAAGCTTGCAGGCAAAACAACGCCTTCGGTGCACGCAACTCGTCGAAATAGCCAAAATTCGTTGGGCCACAGCGCCTAGGGTAACTGCTTTTTCGAAACTGTAAAAGCTGGCATGGATATTACTAGGCCTCTCAGGAAATAAGGAAACTGACAGTAATATTTGACTACTCAGTATTAGTTAACAAGCCTACTAGTTAGCACGTCTTGGCGCTATTTTGATGCGCTACACCGCTGACAATGCTATGACGAAAAAAGCTCTCTTCTAACTCGAAAAAGCCTATTTTTAATTTCAGAACATCTTAGGTGAAACACACGGTGCATGGGAATTAGCCATTAGCGCTGTCGGGCCTTAAGACGGAGCTTGCGTTCCCCCCCCCCCCCCCCCTTTTTTTTTTACTCTGTAAATATACCCGGCCAATCACATAATCAGTGCTGACGAAGCACTGAGCCTAACATAGTATAATAGCTGTTACACGCAAGTTGATAGTGGACATGCGGTCTTGCTCCGAAGATTGTCATTTGCAGCGCTTTTTCACCCCGCCCCACACTTGCTTCTTAAACGCCACATATTGCACGTCGCTGTGGGTAGGCGACGGGTACTTGCGGGATCTATTCGGCATCACGAACGCCTGGCGCCAATAGGAGCAGAACGAAAAATAACATGGGTTCACAAAACGCGGGAGCTCTTGTGGCTTAACCGGTGATAAACAATTCATTTAGGCGCGCGCGCGCGAGAGGAAATGTATGAAATATACTATAAAAGGCAGCGTCTCACTGGGCGCAAAGTCGCGGGCCGCTCCTTGCGCAGGCGTAGATGCGTATCCTCCGGTGCAGTAGGAATGACGCGAGGAGAAGAAAATCATGGGTAACGCATATAGGCGTTCGTAATTCCGCCGATAAAAATCGCGTTCCAGAAATTCTTGCAGCAGGAAACTGAGTGAACGGTGCTTTCATACATTTGTAATGAGTGGTGTTTCCTTTTCCTGTAAAAGAACGAATGGCAAAACATAATGGGCACAAGCTAGCAGAGCCTTCGAATGCACCGGCAGAAGGCAAAAGAAAGAAAGAAAGAAAGAAAGAAAGAAAGAAAGAAAGAAAGAAAGAAAGAAAGAAAGAAAGAAAGAAAGAAAGAAAGAAAGAATTAAGAATATACAGACAGTTGCGTCGCTCAGAGCGTCTCGGAAAATGCTTCTCTCGGCTAAACCACTGGCGTGTTCGCGATAAAATTTCGTACAAGGGGTGTAATTTGGTGGTAATTTTTGTTTTATATTGTGTTTGGGCCGGGTACGTGCTTCGGTCGGTGGGAATTAATCTCAACTACACGTCCCATGCGGTGATGCCTACCAAAAAAAAGGGGGCTTTCGCATCGGCTGTACTGGCAGCGCCAGCTCTCGAAGACGGAAGAATAAATAAATCAGACAATGGCTAGCAAGGCCGGACTGTAGTGGCGGCAGTGCTGCAGTCTGGCAGTATGGGTCGAGACCACGGTGGTCGAGACGCAACACAAGTGCTCCCCAACGCTCCCAGGGCGAGAGGTGGCGCTGCTGGTACGGCTGTTGCGAAAGTTTAGTTTTTGTTGTTGTTCGTCTTCGCTGCTGACGATGCGGACTTCCGATTAAGTCTCCCCGAATCGCGCAAGTACCCTACACAAACGTAGTATAAAACAAAATCACCGCCAAATGCCACCTGTGTGCGAAATTCTGGGGCGAACAAGCCAGCGATTTAGCTAAGATAACTATTTTACAAGGTGTTTTCGGAAATGCTACAGTTTCTCTTACACTGTAAACAAAATATACCCAAAAGGGAGTAAAAAAGGTGGCGGCCACCCTTTTTACTCCATTTGTGAAAACATTTACTCCATGAGTGGGGAGTAAAAGGTGGATTGCCCTCCATTTTACTCCCATGAGGGAATAATGGAGTAAAAATGAGGATTTAACAGCATTTACTCCAGTCTAGAAAGGGAGTTAATTGTGCCAAATACTCCACCAGTGCCGAAATGGAGTAAAAAAAACACCATTTTGTGCAATCCGCCGCGCCGCCCAGCGTCTCGTCTGCTTCTGGTCAGTTGTCGGATAATGGCGGTGAGTGACGACCGCTTGGTTACCATCGTCGCTGGATCTCTGCTGACTTCTGCTCCTTCACGGGCGCCTGCCGCGGTACAAGATATCGACTTGTCGCCGTTTTCCGCTACAGTGCGTTACATAATTGAATTGCTCCTATGAAGCCTCCAGTGCTCTAACGATACCTGACTTTCCTTTGTGTCGCCACCCCGTTACAGCCCACGCTTAGACCTAATTCTCACAGGCTTTTTTCAGTGTGGTTCTCGCAGTGTGTTGCATGAACATGGAACTGTGATAGAACATAGTGTCAACGCCGAGCTCTTGATTGAGCTCATGAGGCCACATTTTTCCTCAGTCATGTTTAAAATCCAAGCCTTAATGAAGTGAATATGAAAGCGAACGCTGCCATTTCAAACTACCATCAGGTGTATTTTCATCTTTTCTGCTCTGGTTTTGAGTCAAATATAGCGTGTGCATGACCGTGAAAACTACCCAGCGTCTCCTTTTCAGTTTTGAACTACTGATTATAATGTTACATCCCTTTATCTACGAACATGGCCAACGAAACGAGCTCGTACAGCAAAAGGAGACGATAAGCAGACGACTCCTGCCGCGTACGCTGCCGCTGGGCTAGCAGACGGCGGAAAGAATGCGTGACGCGGGGTCACATTAGGGCAGCGCAGTTTCCCAAGTTGAGTTGCCGGCGGCCCGCAGAGCTACTGCCCGTTTCCGCCGCTGTCACTGCTGTAAGAATGAGCCTGAATGAGGATAAATAAACATGACGCCATTTTTGGGCTCCATCTCTGTGGGTAGTAAAAAATTTATTCCCTTTTCACTCCAAAATAACTCCCTTATAAAAGAGAGTAAATAAAAAACACCATACATATGGAGTAAAAAGAACCTCCTTTTGGGTGTGCATTAGAGGACAAGCCATTTACTCCCTTTTGGGTGTTTTTTTGCTAACAGTACAGTAATATCCAGAAATTGGTTGAATCCGGTTTTGTAATATTGAGCTTCAACTGTACTCGAGCATTTGAGCGCCTCCTTCCCTAACGCGCATAATCATGAACGTCCCCGCCCGCGCTTTCGGTTCGGTCTTGTTTTCGCCGCATAACAAGGTTATCATCAGGAGAAGACAGCTTTGCAGAGCGCGCGTTTGCCGACTGAAGTAAACCGCCGAGTTTCACTACATCGCCGCGAAATAATTGGTTTCGCGTACTTTGATCTTTATTCGCGAGGTGTACTTTGTGGTCATAGATTGCTATACAGTGTGCTCAAAATCCCGGCGGAGTATTGTTTTTCGCTGTCTGTTCATATTCCCTTTTTCTCACCCATAGCTTTGAGGTTTGCTGCCCTATGATTATTGCGGAGGCGGCAGAGTGACGAGCGTTCTTTATGTTATTTTGCCCAGGCAGTTCTACAGCGTGATATCTTTGTCTCTTCTTCTTTTCCTTGACAGAGTCGGGAGACGGCAGGGACGTACTCACCGAGGGCCATCATGAATTCAACTTCACCTTCGTTCTTCCAGCAACGTGAGTTGCGTCTAAAATGTTCCCAGTGCGTTGATTTCAGGTCACGTTGAGAGCGTAGAGACAATATAGAGAGGCACAACAAATTTAATACTACTACAAGGAAGCGATACAGGAGCGGACTTTAAGCTAGCTTGGTTATCTTGGCAACGTCGAATGGCCGGCCGCCTGTGGATGGGTAAGCATTAGAAGTGACTCCTTAATCCTCTACCGATCTTTACGCTCGATCCTTTCCGGCTGAAGGGTCGGAAGAGGTGGAGTTAGCCGAGGCGCATTTTGGCCACTACATGTAAACTTAAACGACAGAAAGTGGGAGTGACAAAAACCGAGCAGAATTCTTACAGTCGGAGAAGAGTACTATAGCGATAAAGGTTAGTTTCTTGTTGGTTTCTCGAACTTCCATCAGGAGCCTAACCCCACGTTTGGCTACATCGATAAGGTTTACTGCCTTATTTGCTTGCTTCAGTCTTGTTTAAGTACGTGAAGATATGCTCCTACGCTCTTTTGAACAGTTAGTGGAAGACCAGCAGGTCATTAATTGCGGCTGAAATAAAAAAAATAACTGAATTAATGCTTTTTTAGAAACATAAATAAATAAATAAATAATGGTGAAGTGTCGGTGAAGTATGAAATAGACTTTAGCGATGCTAGCGGTTTTCGTTATTGCTGTTTCATGGGTATTTCCGAGTGTGTTACGATATGCAACCGCGTTCAAGCCTCCCTGTCCTTTTCTTGAAAGCGCAGTGAAAATCGCGACCGCCTCTTTCGTACGCATGCCGCAAGAGCGCGCGAGCTTCTCGATCCCGTCCCTCAATCTGTGCAGCGGTGTGACCACCTCTTTCGAGGGCAAGTACGGCAGCGTCCGCTACTGGCTCAAGGCCGAGGTGGAGAAACCCTGGTCCTTCAACCACAAGACGAAGAAGGCCTTCACAGTCATCAGCCCCATCGACATAAATCGCAACGAATACCTGGTACGTTCCAGCGAACGCTGCTTTCGAGCTGCACTAAAGGAGAAACGCGCTAGCGCTTGCTGCACTGTCAATGTCTACAAGCGAGCAGTACGGTGTACTGGCATGAAACTGTAACGCATAACTTCAAGTTATGGTGGTTGCATAGTTCATCATATTTAAGTCGTCGCGGGTGTATTGAACGCCCGAGAGAGTTAATTACTTAAAAGAGAAATATTTTTTATTGATAATATTATTACGGTCGTCATCTCGTCGTTCGAACTCGAGGAGGACCGAAAATTTGTTCCAGTTTGCGGAGTTAGGGAGAGCCTTTTTAATACACCCGATATTCACGGAACCAAAGCGTCACTTCGAATAAACCGGAAGTTCGTTATAAGCAAGTTGAGATTAACGAAATTCTACTGTATTATAGTTATTCACTGTAGAAGCACGTAGACATACTCGATGGAACAAAAATAAAGGGACCGGGTTAATAACAAGCGCCACTACGACGCCTACAGCTGCCCCGGAAAGAGAAAGGAACGAAGAATATCGAGAAAACAGAGCAAAGCCCGGCGCTTGGGATGCCGAACAGAATACCGACCGAAAAATTTGTAGTTGACCGAGAAGACGCGCCGGCGCTGCCATCGTGCTAACCGACCGATATCCCTCTCCCTTCATCCGCGCCGTGAGAGAGAAGGCGCAGGAAAGGGAAACGAGAGAGAAAGGAAACCAGTCCAGCGGAAGGAGCCGCGGTGAACAAAGAATAGAGCAAATGGGGAGACTCACAAGCGGCATTTACGTGTATGCGACATAAGCGCGTCATGGCATCGTTTACATGAGTGCGCATTGACGCTATCTCGCTGCAATTGCTTATTAATATCTCTTATTTATTTTGATCTGCATGACAGCAAAACAAAGAACAAAAAATATAGTCTTTGCCTACGGCGAGGTGATAAAAGCCTTCCTTATTTGATGTACCAATATATACCAGCAGCAAAAATTTCCTTATATGTCTGCCAGACAACTCCCAGAAGCATTTTTTTCTGGCTTAAACACTGGACAACACACCAAGCTTCTTAAAAGGGCATCTTTTACATCTGCCTGCTTCTGTGCACTCCAGGCATTATAAATTGTACCTTGTCTTCATAATTGTTACACTGTACATTGTATGGGGGACCTGTGTGCCTGTTTCTGTGCTTCAGACGGCGGTGGAGAGCAGTGTGGAGAAGACGCTGTGCTGCTGGTGCTGCACATCTGGACCCATCTCATTGTATGCCAGGACAGACCGCAAGGGATACTGCCCTGGTAAAGCACCCCTGTTCTTTGAGCTTGCAAAGCATGGCACAAGGCAGGGCTTCTGCACTCCTGAAGTGCAATTGTTTAGGTCCATCCTTCCCTGCACAGAGTACTCAGATTTCAAGTATACAAAGAAAGATCTATACATGGCACTCGGTTGATTACATTATGCATAAACTATGCACACGGAGCCAATAATGCTTTCGCATTTCCGCTCATCCCCGCTGAATCTTTTTGTGCACTTCTTGTCAATATGTCATATGTCATTGATATGATATCAGATGTCATACCAATGTGACCAAAATGT
The DNA here is from genome assembly GCF_055824585.1 of Amblyomma mixtum. NCBI lineage: Eukaryota > Metazoa > Arthropoda > Arachnida > Ixodida > Ixodidae > Amblyomma > Amblyomma mixtum. The sequence continues at coordinate 30,691,334 of NC_143016.1, forward strand.
TATACTAAAGATAGCGTGTAATTCATTACCTGGTGATCAAGAAAAGCGACACTGGCAACGTTTCGACAATATTACAGACTAACGTTTAAACCTACTGAGGCAACATTTTGGCAATATTTTGCATTGCTCGAGTTGTCAGTGGGTTCTACTGGAGCTTTATTACTATGGCATGAGACAGGGCTTTCATCTCTGTCCATGTGTTCAGGCTGCACATTCATGTTTACTCCATACACTGAAAACAAGAAATTTCCAATACACAGCGGCATGCACATTGATGCAAACTGCTGTTTGCACCAACACAGCCTGAACTTTGTAATGCAGGCGTTTTATTTGGTTTAATCACACTAGCTGTACCCCACATCTTCTGAAAGTATTGTGCTGAATGCACTTGAAGATTCAAGTGCTTTTGACCTTCTCACCCACCTCCCAGCCCCGCTTTCTTATTGAAAAGAAGGAATCGTCAAAAAGAGGTCCAATTCTACGGAAATGTACAAGGAAGGCCTGCCTCAGTTCATTTTTGCATTCACTAAGCTATTTATTAAAAAAATTTTAGCTGTTTTTAAACTCTGCATACAATGAACTTAGTTCGTGTTGGTAGCACGTGAGCCACCTCGTATATCATTCGTGTGGTGCACTAGTTTCAACCTTAGGCTGTGTGCTAACTTTGCGTCCCCTGGCTTTTTATCCTTGATAACAATAACTATTATTATGTCTCCTTCTTGTGGAAATGCATGAAGCTGTGTCTATTCACACTTACAACTGAAGTATTGAGTGTTAAAACTGCACTTCCTTCAACTCATGGTGCAAATACTGATTTCTACTTATGTCTTTCAATGAAGGCAACTTTGATGGCATTATCTTGATGTGTCAGTATATCTGAATGGGAAGGCACAAGCACTAATGCAGTACATAATGTGCAGGTGAGTCTATCGCCATCACAGCTGACTTCGAGAACCTGTCGGGGCGCACAGTGGTTCCGCACGCAACACTCCACCAGACACAGACGTTCTTGGCTGGTGGAAAGTCCCGGTCACGCCACTGCAAATTCACCACAGTCACTGGTGTGGCACTCCAGCCTGGCCGCTCAGCCAATTGGGATGCCCAACTGCTCAAGATCCCCGCCGTCTCACCATCCATCACCAACTGTTGCCTGATCCATGTCGAGTATGCTGTTCGGGTGAGGAGCTATATGGATGTGTAGATGTGACAGTCCATACCATAAACAGTTGCCATACCCTGAGAACTATAAATGGTGTCTCATTTCACATAAATGCTGTGCATGCACACCCTCCTCATAGCAGCTCTGCACATGAAATAATAGTGCTGAGCAAGCCATGACGAGAGTGTTTCAAGTGAACTCAACTTTTTTGAAGGTACAGAATTGCAGGGCTATTGCCTGTCCACCTCATTTTTCAAAGTGTTCATGTGTGCTGAGATTTTGGTGCTCATTATACAACCCCTAGTGGTTTTATTAATCTCCACTAGGGCATGCCCACAGTATTACTCAGACATGTGTAAATCTTTAAATCATTAACTATTAATTGTGCTCAGGACAGGGAGGAAGAAGGCAGAGTGGATTAGGGAACAAGCCAGAATTGGTGATACTCTAGCTGAAATTGAGGAGAGGAAATGGACATGGGCAGGACATGTAAGGCGGGGGACAGATAGCTGATTAAGAGTAAGAGTGCATTCAAGAGAAGATAAACATAGCAGGTGGCAGAGAGTCAAGTGAACAGATGATATTGGAAAGTTTGAGGGGATAGGCTGACTGCAACTGGCAGAAGACAGAAAGGAAGTCTGTGGGAGAGGCACACACAGTGTGGCAGCTGTCACAGATGGTTGTATTGTCCAGGACTATTACAGAATGCTCGCACTCTTTGTATTGACTTCTCGCACAACCACTGAAGAAATTTTCTCTTGCAGATCACATTGCAGATTCCAGGAGCATACAATCTGTTTGTGGACCTGCCCATTGTCATTGGAACGGTGCCCCTCAGAGCCCGGCCTCCACACTATCGTACAGTGGGGCTGCCTAGTCAGCCCCAGATCCACTTCTACCCAGCTGCTCCTCCGTACTCTGAAGCCGACACAGATGACCCATTACCTGTTGAACGTGAGGAGCTTCTGTGGCCTCTAGAGCCCGCTAAGGGAAAAGTCACTGCCAGAGAAAGTGCATCTGTCATAATTATTGTACCCGTTTTCTGTTGATCAGATTATGCGATGTGCGATAGCTTTGGCGACGTTTTGTCTACTGGAATATTTCATCAATGTTTAATCATTTTGATAGAACGAGTACTACAGGCTTGCAGCTAAAGATAGGAGTATGTTTTAGTATTTAGTTCCAGCCTGCTTACAGGTGGTTGTTCACATTAAACACATTGCTTATCATCTGCTTGACCATTCTGTATGGTGTTTACGTCTGTAATTGTGCTTGCACCTTGTAGGACAAATTATGTTATGTTTAACAAAAAAAAAACAACTTTTTTTTTTGCTGCAGCTCCACCGACATATGCTGAGTGTATAGAAGGTTCAGTGGACATTGGTGATGATGAAGATGGCGAGATACTCGGAGACACACGGTTTACCCCTATGTATGCTTATGTACAAGACTACCTGTACCATCCGCCTCCTGCATATTCCGAGGTATGGCCACATCAAAAATGTTCCTAAAGGGCCTGTTTTCAGGCCTTTTTGAATGATAATGAGGCTTTGGAATATTGGATTGAAAGTGTTGTGACGCAATAGTTTCTTAGTCACATTAGGCACTGATATGAGGATTTTTCAACTGATTTTCCAGCTAATCTGTAGCGCATTTGTAACCGATTAATAAAGAGACAATTCTTAACTCTATAACTATTCATCTTTTACCAACAACTCCTCAAAAATGCTGCTTTACTGGTTGTGATTTGATAGCGCTGATGCTTTTAAAGAGGCCCTCCAATGATAATTTCTGACAGTTCTGTTATATGTACTCACACTTGGTTGGCACTTGCATGTTAAATTGATAAACTGTTGATTAAGCTACTGCTGTAGACAAAGTTGCCGTTCTCACAGAATATACCTTTGTTACCTTCAGACGTATGCTTTCTGACCCTCTGCCTCTTTTTTTCCAATTTTGAAAACATGCTGAAAGCATCTGCTGTCCCCTAGCACAATGCACATGCTTATTTTCCGGGCACCACGGGCACCACTTTTTATTACTTATACTGTTAACGAATAATCAATATACTGCTGAACTTCATCGCTTTATTGCTTTGATGGCCAGAGGTCATGGCTGGACACTTAAATAGGCATCCTTAAGACCAGAAAAGCTTGTATAGCTAATGTGCTGTGGAAGGCTGTCTTGTGCACATTCTTTTTTTTTTTTTAAGAATCTACAATTGCAGTGCTTGCTCTTAATGCCATTGTTACCTCGCTCTGTGACCCTACACCCCACACCATGTAGGTGAGGCCAGGCCACTAGCTATCCACTGTGTTGCGTGTTGTATGTCCGCTTCGTGCACGACAGTACACACTACTTGAGTAAAAAAAAGGTACCGCACTACGCTTCTTCTTGCTTCCACTTGTTTGCCTGCTTCCCACAACCCTTAATGAGACACAGTCCAGGATCCTGCCTGCCTGTGCTTTCTGCAGATACCTACTGCATGTGCATGACTCCCTGGTGGTAGCATGCTAAAGCTTTTTACTAACTGCTTTGTATTATACATCTAGTGAAGTGTGGGAGCAACTGCAAGGAGGCTTAAATTAGTGATTGATTTATGGAAAGAGATAGGGGTGACAAGAAGCTTCATTTCATTGCTCTCAGTTCATTATCTGCTTTTAAAAGTGTTCCAAGTCGTCACTTAAGAAGCTTGGTGCACTTTCTTCCGTTACTGAAGAGTGCTTCGTACTATAGCTGTAGCCCTAACAGCGCATATATTGTGTGCGGCGGCAGCAATGAGCACATGTATTTGTGATGACAAAGGTATTTTGCCCACAGAGTGACCTTTCTTGTCCGTTTCAGACGTAAATTCCAACCACTGGCCTCACTCTATCATGCACATCTTCATAGCCGATTAAAAAAGTGCATGTGAACGTGAAAGCTCAGTAAAGCCAATTGTGTCAAGCCAAAGGACTAGAAAAAGGCGAGGTATCAAAGAGGGATAACTAACAGGATTTCTAGGCTATACAGGTTATTCTGCATTCAAATCGTCATAACAGTTTATTTAATAAAACGTAAATAGAAAAGTTTTCTACATAGAGCTTTTCGACTTAAAAGGTACAAAATTAAATATAATTGACATAAGTAGCATGTCTGTGTGCCGGTTAGACACCTTAATAGCTCCTTAATCTTCAAGCAGCCTTTGTGTATGTGCAGAACTGAAAGCCTTGCAAACAATATTATTTGAAAAATGATGACTAAGCCTCATGTTGCATTGACATTTTGTTTTCCTTTTTTGACAATGGCTATGGCAAGCACCTGAAGCATGCATGGTAACTCACCACCTCCCAATCTTGTTTCTCGTAATTCTTATTTTATAGCCCAGTTAAGAGAATGCAACCTGCCTTGAAAATTACAAGAAGAATTTAGGCCTTCTTTCATGTTTTCACCATCCTGGATGGCTCTTCTGCAGGTGGACCCACACCCATCGCCTCAGGCAGAGGGAGCAGCATCCGGTGGTTCCAACTGAGGCCTGTCCTCGGCAAACATGCTTCGAGTGCAGACTGTGTGAGACATTTCTGTGCGTGCCGTGCTAGATGACCAAGCAGAGTGGCAAACGGGCAGAGGAGAGCGCAGCGCCTCGATTCAGCAGTGCTACAGCTTCATGTTCTCATCTCGTGCGCCTGCTCTGGCCCTCATCGTTTTCCGTTACTGCACTCCCAGCCGAAAAGACAGTTGTGGACGGTGCCAGTGGAAAATGCAAAGTACATCACCATAGATGCGCGTAGCCCTCAAACAGGTGCCACTCTTTTGCAGCACTGCCAGCGTTACCAAGAGCTGATGTGCCTGGTCTGCCATGGGTTCGATTGCAGCGCAAGCCACAAGGACATTATATTTAGCCTGTGGCATGTCGTGTGTTGCCGAACATCTGAATCTTTTATGAATGGGATTCGTAATGACTATGCCAACAGGGTGTTCAGCGTGAAAGTGTAAAACCAGGGCAACTGCTCACAACAAGCCCTGTCAACGGATTGGCTGGTGCAGGGCACCATCGGCAAGTATACTTCCACAGGCTGCTGCCTGCTCACAGGACAAAACAGTGACACATGTTCCACTGCACAAAATGGTGGCTTCCATCCTGTGCAGTACGGAAATGGCAAGCGCTTTAATTCCTCTGTTTTATGGGTGTTCTGTCCTTTGTCCTGTCAGTAATGTTTGCTGGTTTGTGTAATGGTTCGTCAGAACCAGAAAGTTCAACGGCTTCAATGCGGTGTAAACTCGACTTTATGAAGCATGCTTGGATGTGGTATAGTGGACCAGCAATTTTTTTCACTCTTGCTTTTGTTGTAAATGATAATTGACTGCATTGACAATGAGTGCATCTTTAATTGAAGACAAAATAATTGCTTCAGCCTACGCAGCTTCTGCAAGTGAACTCCCTAATGTTTAGCTAACAGCTATTTTGTAGGAGTCTAGTGTTTCTGTACATAAAAAGATGCCCTTTGACTAGAGCTTTGTTTGCTGCCATGCTAAATAATGATTACATATTTCACAGCTTCTTGCACTGTGAATTATGCATTACAGCGTGCTCTGTAATTACTTTCTCCTGCAGTAGGTGTAGTCAAGCAGATGATGATGATGATCTTGCTTTAAAAGGCAGACTATTCAATGCACTTTTCTCATTTGTAATGGCTTCATGAGGACCTGAGAGTTATAACTTGGCTTGTTGTGTACCTTACCAAAAACAAAAATATGAACATTCAGGGAATTCATGATTATGTTTACATGAAAGATAGCCACACCTGAACATAACTTTGCAATAACTAAACTATCATTCCCTACGTATATTTAGGCTTTTACTTTGAGGTGTTACACCATGCCTGAAAAGTAATAAAAACCATTAGCCATTTTGTTAAAAATTCAGAGCAGCAAAATATCATAATGCTTTATTAAATATCACAATAAATTTTTGTGAGCTTCAAAAGAAAAGAAGTGTGCAAGATTGAAACTGTCCTCAATATGAACGCCATATCTCACTGTCACATACCATGGTATGTATGTTCACTGTCGCTGAGGTGCACCCCGGTGCAATGGGAGCAAGCTAGACCACTTTCAAGCTTTTGCCCATATCTTTCTGGGCAATAGAATAAAAGGAAAACTACAGGAATGATAACATGTTTCAGAGATGGTATCACTAGTTGTTGGTTGTGACACTCCACAAGTTTTATTCATATGAAGCGATTGAGTAGAATGTTAAAATTGCTGTAGAGGTGTGTGTCACTAAAGCAAACCTTAGGGTTTACAGTCAAACCCACTTCTAACAATACCGGTTATAACAATGTATCGGATATAACAGTGGGTAGTCGCGGCATCGTCAGTTTTACCATGTGTTCTATGATAAAATAAACCGCTTATAGCGATGCTGTCACAGCATGTTATCGGTTATAAAAATTAAATACGGTCATTGAGTGGCAACCATAAAAGAAACAAAAATATGGAAACGCTACAACCGCACCAGCAAAACCATGCTTACAACACAAAAGCGCGCGTGTCGAGTCAACTGACTAACCGAGCCGGAGTAGCAACACTGCGAAAGCGAAAGAACCTGTGACCGCGCACTCGGAGACAACCGCCACCGGGTGCGCTGAGGATGCTTGGTTGTCGCGGCGACGCAGCGAGGAGAAATGGCAGATTCATTCCCCTGTGCAAAAGGCCCATGCAGAGAAGAAAGCAGAGAGCATGGTAGAGAGAGTCTTGGTGGAGCAGTTTATTGTAATGTTTCTGAGGGGTGTGCCACCTGCAGAAAGAAAACGTGCCGGCATGTTTTCCTTTGTTTTGCATCCTGCGCTACGTCTGGCCCCAACAGCGCGTGCGTTGTCCCATCTTCCCCTGTTCTTCGCCAACTTGGCCACGACACCCGCTTCGCAGATTTCACATGCCCCAAGGGCGAGCTGCAAAGGCGAGCTGTTGCGTTGCTGCATTGGCCACGCATGCCATGCGTACTCCCAATCAGTCAGTGCGGTGCGTGCGCACTGTCAGCGTGGCTTTTCTCTTGTCAGCTGTCATTGTACCTTGGTTCAGCAAGGTCCTTGGATTTCCCGTAAGAATTGCTCCTGGAAAGCGGGCTTGATGCCAGTGACACGGAGGCGTGTGAAACTCTTGCCGGTGCAGTGATAACAGTGCAACGATGCTTTGGTAATCGATGAACGGTGATGATTACAGCGTGTCGAGTCGAAGAATTCTTGCACGCTGACAATGCAGTCATGACAAATGAAGACCTCACCGATGATGCAATCATGGCAGCTGTCACCGGCGCGGACAGCAACAAACAGGAACCTTTGCAAGAAAACTCGTAATTCGACGTACATTAAATAGGAAATCTGGACAATTTGAACTGCCAGCACAGTCGTGTCAGGTTATAACGTTAAATGGTATTTCCATGGCACTTTAGTATTGTTAAAAGTGGGTTTGACTGTATTTGGAATTTTGTAAGTTATTCTGTTATTAAAGCTTCAACCATGCAGCAAGTAGAGACTGACTGTACAACCTTTTCCTGTGACCATTTGCTGTGACAACTCCTACTTAGTTATGCATCATCTGCTGCAGTGTGCCTAGGAGCTTGGCAGGGTTAACGAGGAACAGATATGACATGTTGGGAAAGCAATCCTGCATCCTAAACCTGCCTTCAGAGAATGGCTGTGTTGAGGAACCAGCATGAAAGGGTGGCACATAAATGTTGTTGTGGTAGTGTGGACTGTCTCATAAATACCACACCGAACACTCGCTTTGTTATTGTGTACATATACCTGTCTCCTGTACTGTTCCTGTGCTTTCTGCAGAGTATGTTCGCAATAGCATGGAAGCGTCTTCATCCGGCTCTAATGTTCTGTGAACCATGTGACCCCAGCTGTTTGCTGTTTCTTGCCATAACAGCCAGCTTTATGCATAAGTGGAACAAAGTTTGTTACATTTACATAACTAGACAGCTTTGTAGCTGCATGCATGCCAATGCTCTACAAAAAATTTCAAGACAACTAATAAATGACCGTCAAACACTTTCAAAAGATGTCTGAGTGTACACGCGAAAAAGACCAACCTGGTTATATTTTCATGGACTGAAGAACGGTGATGAGCAATTAATAATTAAGACCATTTATTTGCTATCCAGCTCTGGACAACCTGCAAATCTACAATGAAAATGCATAATATAAATGTAAAGGGTGATTTTAATTCTGCATTTAAGCAAACTGACCAGAACTAAACAATTGTACACATTCAATAAACTTCTCAGCCTTTCAGTACAAAGTCGAACACCTTAGAGTAGTGGTCAACAAAGTGGACTTCCAGGCCCTCTGTAATGTAGTCCTGCAACTCGGCAAAATCCTTTTTGTTCTCTTCAGGGAGAATGAGGCAGGTGACTCCAACTCTCTTGGCCTTTGCGTATAAAGAAAAGAGGTGAGAACAAAGGTTAGTGGGCAACTGGCATGGCCAAGCACCTGCATGGCAGCTGCTGAAATGAACCTGACGGTGTGCCACGAGCTCAGCTACAGCCTCCAAGAGATTAGCTCTAGCTCCGGTGTGGCCGTTCCAACACCTCCTCCGAACCTTATTGCTCCATAACCATGAAGGGTGCTTACACCACAGAACCACTTTGTGTGATGTACATAGAAAGAAACCAGCATAAAAGGGTGGCACGTGTGCTCCGCTATAAGGAAGTTAACTGGAAAAAAAAGATTTAGTGAAAGGCTTCGTTAGTGTGCTTCGCTGGTGGACAGTGCAGGAAAAAAACAGTAAAATGAAGGCAGCTGTAAAACATGTTCCGCAACCTATGAGCACATGTGGGAAGTGCACCATGTATGCTGATGCGGGGAAACAACCGCTCAGCAGAGCACAAAATGACCTCTGTGCAACTTTTTGTGAGGCACCAGTCATGGTCTCTACAGTATCAAAGGTAAAATGAAGAAAGCACAAGCAGATGGTTCTCAATTAACATCTGGTAGGGGTGGAAGGGGTGTGGTTGGCTGTTTTGGCGGGAGTGGCTTGATGCGACACACAACTCACCGCCAGGTTCCTTGCCATTTTAAGGATTGCACATGCATCAGCTCGTAAGTGAAGAAATTGGATCAGGAAATTCTCTTCGGCGTTAAGCACCACGCATTCCCCATTAGGCAAATGTGTAGTAATGAACGCATAAATTTGATCTTAAATGGTCTGAAAGGACTAGAAGAAAGAGGTTCTTAATTCTGATTCATATATACACATTACGGTGGACACATCATTACACAAATGTCAATGAGAAATAATTTGGTTTCATAATTTTATAGCATGCCCAGGGTTTCAGTACCTTTCAGGAGAGTAGACTTGTGGCAGATACCTTAGTCAGGTGATGCTTTTTACAACGTTTAATGCAAAACGTGTAGAAGAGCAAGCAAAAAAAAAAAGCCTAAAGAGCAACTTATAGAGAGATAGACAGTGTTTCGAATAGGAGGACATAATTGCTAGCAAAAGAGAACATGGATGGAGCCCGGTCGTTTTCTCAGTCCCTGTCCATGCTCTTACAACCAGCGATTGCATCTTCCTACTCCACTGCTGATTAATTAAAGGGCAAGTTCAAAATTCTCCTTTCCCCTCTGCTTTTCCCTCTCTTGGTCCTCTGCTGCCTGAACTATTGATGGAGTGCACTGAAATCATCCTAGAGAAAAGACAAATCTGAAGCATGTTGTGTTGCACTGCGTTGGGTTTTATGGCGCACGAGTGAAATTTGAAGCATCCTGCAGAATGCTGTAGCATGATATACCAAAACATACTGGAGCATTACCAAGGGCTCCTTAGAGTTGCCTTCAGCGGATCTTTCCCATCCAATCATCGAAACAACTTGAAGTGAAGGTGACCAACACAAGTGACCTGGTGACCTAAACCCAATTTCCTGAAAGGTGCTGAAGCTAGCTCGATCTGAGCATACTAGCAAGTATCAAACATTAAATTATTTCCCTTTCACCTCTGTGTGATGCTGTGCCACAGTAAGAATTAATGGTTCCTTTCTTCAGGTCTTCTGAGTTCATTTCTGACCATATTGATTCGGTCCCTCCTGCATGCCATCTAAGTGCCTTTATGCAACCTACAAGGATGCGCTGAGAATATTCTGACTAAACTTCTTTCCTTTTGGATCGATGTTTGTATACCCTTCAGAATGGAAACAAAGATGCTGGTGAGCTGTGTTCGTGTCAAGCTAGTCCCTTAAAAACAGCTTCTCTTAATCAAACCGTCCTCTACCCCTCCCTCCAAGGAATCGGATCGAGCCATCTGGGCGTGCATCTCTCATTAATTCCCCTAAGGTATGAAGAAGACCATGAATGGTGTCCAGAGTTGCACTCGGGTCACTTTGCTTCCCGGCCAGATGATTTTTTTCCGCTTCCCATTGCATGATGCTTCCCATTCACTCCTTTACAGCCACAAATGTCCACAGCTTCCGTCATTTTATTTATTTTCTTTTTTCCTGAACACTGCCCACCAGCGAAATGTGTTTCTTCACAGGCACCTGCACCATCTTTGTGCACAATCTCATGTCGGCGCAATAGGCTATTACTTCTGGTCTCAATAAAGTGCACACAACCCAGAACAGCTGGCGTCGGCCGACGGAATCAAGCACAACGCACGGGGCGAGCAGTCTGGTATGGAGCACCTCATCGCAGTGAGCACCAGAACTAGGCTCGATGGTCGGCATCTTTTGATCTCAGCATCTATGTCTGGCCATAGAAAAAAGATGGGAGGCTATGGCTTAGCTACCATATTACGGATAGTGTTTCTGCAAAGGCTGACAAAGAGAGAGAGAGAGAGAGAGAGATAAATAAAGAGGAGGAAGGAAGGCAGGGATGTTAACCAGAAGGGTGTTTCAGTTGGCAACCCTGCACTGGGAAAGAGGGATGAGGGGACTGAAAAGAGAAAGGAAGAAGGGGTGAGGAGCACAGTCGAAGTTTGTCATTCAAGCCAGCTGCTCTCATGAATGGCGGCACAGTAAGCCTTGAGGGCAGTCGACTGCTTTAGCTAAGGCTTCCTCAGTACAGATGCATACCAGAGGGAGAAAGGTAAGAAAATTAAGGAAAATTTGTTGTTCAATACAAAACTGTGTGGACATCTGCTGAATAATAAATCACAACACAGTAGTGAGCAACAATAAAGGCACTCAAATTAAAAAATTTCTCACCCAAAACAAAACTTCCTGCGACAAAAATTGCTGAGCAAGATGCCAGTAGCATTACAAATCTGATGCGCCACATATTACATTTCCACCTGGACCACTTCAACGTGAAATTTACAGCGAAATAAGCGGCAAAATACACTTCTTCGCAACTTCGGGACTTTTTTTCTGAAACATTTTAAAAAGTGGTACAGGTCCCAGACAGACTACAGAAATTTTCAAAATGACCATGAAAGAAGCAAACATTTTTTTTTTATTTTGCATTACGACTGTGAGCTAAAAATACATTTAAAAAATCATCTGCATCCGTGTTCTTGCTGCCTTTTACAAAAGAACAATGCTTAAACACTGTTCATAAAAAATGCAGAGTCAAAAAATTTTTTTCAGTGAACTTTCATGAGACCTAGTTTTTTTCATTCATCTGCAAATTCAAAGGGTGGTCAAAGATCCAGCAGTTTTCGTTGACAAAAATATGAAAAATGACTCTTAAGAGTACAGTACAGAGCTATAAATTTCCTTGAAAAATCAGGGAGGGTTGAAAGCAAACTATGCTGTCTAGAATGTGGAGGTCGCAGGTCTCACACACACTGCAGGTTGCAATTAACAACAAATATGCAGGGGAGTATCCCAAGAAGCGCTTGTTTGCACCCACAATAACAGTGAAGCTTGGTAAAACACTGGTCGAAATTTTTTTTGTATGTCAGCTTCAGACAGGCACAGTCACTCACCGCTATTGTCTTCTCCTTGATTCCTCCCACGGGCAGCACCTTACCAGTGAGGGACACCTCTCCAGTCATAGCCACACCAGGCTTCACCGGCTTGTTCAGGGCCAGTGACAACATTGCCGTCACCATGGTTATCCCTGCACTGGGGCCATCTTTTGGCACAGCACCCTGCCAGAACATGCATACAAGGTTGAGTCACCAAACACACGCCCTCATGTGGCATAGCTGTCGACACTGGCAGGCCTTTGGCTGTTGCAACCCTTTCTAGAAAAGCCTGAACTGAGCAAATACATTAGAACCCTGTAGTGAAGTTTTTTTCACAGGAACGAGGTAAACAAAAGATGTGAAAACGCAACGCACTTCTATGCAACGCACTTCTATGCAACGCTCTTCTATGGAATTTTCAAGGCTTTACAGCTGTCGTGTAGCTCCTGCACGGAACACCTGAAATGCCCTATGATGGCTATTCATCTGCCTAACCAGCTGTCGGTGGAAAGGAGACAGCAGCGGGAAGGTAGTGCGTGCAAAGTGGGCGAAGCTGAGGCACACCTTTGCTGTTTTTGAGGTGACCACTTCAATCCTACACGATGTCTGTCTATTGGAATCTAGAAATTGTCTACTGTCTATCGGAATCTGCAGGTTACAAGAAAAAGGCGAATGATAGAAACTATAGTCTCAGTGCCAACCCATGCAACCGCATCCCGTATAGCGCTGCTCACTCGCCATCTGCCGCAGCATGGCATTGTTCCTACCCTTTGGTCGTTCACGCTCGTGTCATAGTAGTGATGGAACTGCACCAACAGCTCATGCTGCTGCCTGCAAGCATGCACGCCATCGGCATGCATGTTGGCATGAACGCAGCGCATGAGAAGCCACTAAACTAGGCTGTCAAAATGTCGGCATGAGGTAAAGCACTACAGCAAGGTGGGATTCATGGTGTACTATGTGGGAATGCAGCCATAATTGTGGCATAACGGTCAGCATAGGTACAGTGCAATGCATAGATTTGTATGGGTGTTGGTAACATTATTGTGAACTAAAAAATAAAAGACGTTCCTCAATGTTGGGCTTCTACTTGTCAAAGAGCCCATGGGCCTGGGCTTCGCGGAGAGCTCTGTCCACTAGCCATGTTTGGCCAGCTGGTTGAGCAACTCGCAGAACGGCATTCCATGAGAAAGAGGGAGGGAGGGTACTAGGATGGGTTGGTGGGGAATTCCCACAGAAAGTGTATGAGGGTGACCTTGGTCGCTGTACATGTTGAGCAGACTGGGAGGGTCAGGGTGGTAGCGATGAAGGAGGTAGGGCGAGATGTAGCTAGACAGGGACTGGCACCTAAAAACATAGCAGCCGGGAAAACACAGCTCCCAGGAATGTAGTAGCAGGGTTCTATTGAAGTGAATTGGCCATTAGAATCATTGCAAGTTTATAATCACAAGGCGTATTTTGCTGTAACGTCAGTGCTGACTTGAAGCCAAATACAAATTGCATGTATGCCTACAGTCACCAGACGTACCATTTCAATAACACCAGAAAGAACAATATACATGTATATGCAAATGAAGCAGCTGCATAAAAGCAAAAACAGTAAGACTGGCCATGTGCCTAGACATCATCCTGCCAATTTTCTTTTTAATCAAGTTACTTACTGCTGTATCGGCCGCTGTGTCATTGTGCGGACTACACACTGCGCAAGCGTGAAGTTTTTGTTCTACCTCGCCATGTCCCCCCTTTCCATTCCCTCTCTCCCCTGGAATGCTATATAATCACCCTCTGTTGCAATAAACATTGGTTTTCGCCTGTCTTGTCCCCAGGCGTGTACGCTCGTTCCGTTCCTGCCATGGCCTATCGGCCACGGCTATGTTACACTTACCTAGCTAATACCCCTGAACGACAATTAGGCATGCGGCTAGTGCAGTCTCAATTGCCAGATTCTCAGGTTTCTTGATGATGATGATGATAAATCCTAATGGAACAGGGGTAACTTTCGCCAAAGAGTGCCATGGCACAAGGCATTTTCGTTTACAAAAGGTGAGGTCTCAAAGACCCTTTTCCAAGCACTTCACCCCAGATGAGGCCAAGCATCAGGCCAGGAGAAAGCTTGTACCCATTGTATCAGCGGTGGGTACACGGTGGCACTGCGGATCGAACCCTCCACCTCCCGCATGAGAGCCGGATGTTCTGTTTTGCTTGTTGCGTTCCTTTCAAAAACATCTGAATTTTGCTCTTTGCCGTACATGTTTCCAGGGAGAGTCTGTGATAGCTATTCTCATGCATAGGGCTTGTATGTGAATGTGTGTAGCATTTTCAAAACAAAACTCTCCATGCGCAGTAATTTTAAAGGAAAACTCTCCTTATATATTACCTATGCACCTGCAGGTGCAAAGGTAATACACAACAGGACAATTCCAGAAGCGGGTTCAGTTCAGCGAACATCGCACTCTAATTTCATGGAACGGTGCAGAATAATGTTTAACCAGCCTTACCCCCTACTGGTCCAAGCAACTGTACCACATGCTATGTTCACATCTGGGAGGTTTCATATGTATGGCCCAGACCCTGGCTTGAACATGTGTGAGGAAAGAAAATCAAAAAGTGCACTACTTGCGGAAAATGACAAGTAAGCTATAGATGAAACAGCGCTGCATAATGAAGATGCGAATGCGGAGCAGGAAAATAGTAAACCAAATAAACAAGAAATCATTACCAGACCAAATCCGCTTTCTCCGGTGCCCGGCCTTTCAAAGAGGTGTAATGTTAAGCTATGTCTTTCCAAGGGCCAAGAAGAATATGTTGTGGCACTCTGGTTTTATGGAATCTATCATATGTATCGCCCAAGAATACCCCAGAAACTTGCCTCAGGTACATGCAGGTGAATGTGCGCTTTCTGGAGGAAGTCATTGTCAGGCGCCTGAGCCAGCAGGAAGGCCTTTGCAAAGGTGTAGGCAATATTGGCACTCTCTTTCATCACGTCACCAAGGTGCCCGGTTAGCTGCAGCGAGCCCTCAGGTTTCTTGTCTCCACCAAATTCCAGAGGTCGCGGCACCGCCGTCTCTATGTACAGTGTGGACCCACCTAGAAAAAACGCCCACAAGCAACGATGCATTGCTCAGATTCAATGAAAAACCACCAATGGCATTGAAATAAACATGCTGATGCACATCTGTCAATGATATTTAGACATCTAACCTCTCTCCAACTCGTTAATGTGACACAGGCTGGTTTCACTTTAGCATTCAGCACACAGCTAGAGAGTAGTGGTTGGCACGTGCCACTTCTTGCAGGCCACCACGTTTCCCTAATCACAAACTGGAAGCTCTTGCTCATATTCCCTGTATAAGGTCAAAATAATATAATAAAGAGGAAAGCTATAGAGCACCCTCTCTCAAGCTTGCAAAGCTTAAGTAAATCTTAAGCAAAAAGTAACCTGTGATCCAGTACAAAAAGGCTTCTCGCAACACAGTAAAAAACAAATCAGCCGAAGCTATGCCTAGGCATTCCAGAATGGTACCTGCAAAGCTTAGCAATGTGCGCTGCACAGAGGTACAAAAAGATAGGCACCAATTATGCTGAAAAAAAACAACTGAACAAACAGGAAATATTACCAGTATAACCAGAGATGCCTTCTGATCAAGGTAAAAGAATAAGTTCCTCAACGAATAACACAAATAACATGCCTTAAGGGGCATAGACAAAGCTTTAGGGTGTACGTTTCCTTGCCTTGAAAGAGGCCTATGGACCAAGTAATCATGAAAATGAGTTCACAATACCAGTGCGCATCACGAATAATTACTTACTTACAAACAATTTTGTACCGGCAGTTTCAGTCTCGGCCTACGCCAGCACTTAAGTGCACCATGATGTCATGACTGACCGCCTAACCTGGACTACCACATTCCCATTGACGTTGGTGTCACCAGCAAGCATTGGTTGTTCCTGTGAACCACTGGGTTTGGTGAAGTGAGAATAATTGGAGCAAGTGCACCTTGATGTTACTTGATACCGATAGAAAGGCTGAGCGGCTCCTCGGACAATATTCAAAATGAGATTAAATTATGTTCCACTCAACGCATGTGACTCAAACTTGCTAGAAGGCATCTCCTTAGGCCCATGAAATAAATCATGCCATAATTTGCACTCAAAACTTTGTATTTGTGCCCCTTTAAGCAAAAACACGTTTCTAGTTTGTCACAGAAACTCCCCCAGCCTCCTTGTGGCCTCGCAGTGAGCACAGAAAGGCTGCGGTCCATAGCTCACCCATAGCGGTCCAGGCAAGTCCCATGACCACACCGGGGGGCGTGTCGTCATACATCTTGTCATGTGTGAACAATGGCTTCCCAACAAAGTCGTTGAGGTTTTCTGGCTGCACTTCCACCACTTCGCACTCCTTGCTCACTATCTTGAAAGCTGCCTTGCGGAAGATCTGCACCAGATACATCAAGAGTATGCAACATTATTGGGCCACTTTTCACCCCACCTGTTGACATGTCCCACAGCTCAGGCCTGCTGCTATGAGATTCTAGCCACACAGCACCGTTACATGAAACGTTATGCTGCTGGAGACTGGAGGCAGTGCCGCTATGTGCTATTATTATAGTGCCATAAGATTTCATAGTCGTAGCACTCAACCTCCCTCTCTCTGATACACAACCACATACACAGTGCTACAGCGCATGGAAGGAAAAAGAAAAGAAATGACAGCGGTACGGAAAACTGAAAGTAGGATTTTTGGGCAGAAAGCAAATCCTCTGCCAATTTAAACTGATTTAATGTGTGGCCAATAGCAGTCGCTGCTGCACGCTGGAGGGTTAGTTCAGAAACCGAAACTATGCGGCCAGGCTATGACCTAGCTACAGGCACCTTTATATAGTTGTCACAGATAACTCGAAACCATGACTCGGGCCCTAGAAGCCCCATGCGAAATTCCAGAAGAGGGCTTTCCCACATATCATAGTCGACTGGAACAAGATGGTGGAGCTCATGCTAGAAGAGTTGTGAAGGCAACAGTGCGAGTACCATGGGTGAAGGCGCTAAGTGTGGAACACATTACGGGCAGATCAAGCAAAAAATCACGCGCTTTCACGTGACTGTTCCAAGTGGCATGTCGGCCATTTGTTTTCATCACCAGGGGTATGTGAGAAATTACACTTAGGAAAGCAGAAAGTTGGGCTAGTTAGTTGGTAGGCTTAGTCCTCGTGTTTCTGCGCAATTTTTTCAGTATGCATATATGAGAAAGCCCACCTTCGGAATTTCGCATAAGGTCCAAGCTTAGCAGCGCCCGAATGCGATCGCTCCTTGTGACCAATGTAGGAGGAGAAAGTGAACAGAATGTCTCTGTTCTGTTTTTCTGAGACTTTAAACTCCACCTTCAGACAAACTGCCCTAATACTGAGGTTTTTCCACAGTCAAATTTATGAAAACCGGCCCATCATTTCATTTCTGTTGAATCCTCAGAAGTTTTCAGATATTCAAAAATTTTCGATTATCAACTGCTCAAATGAATATTAACCGAATAACAAACACATTTGATTCGTATTCAAAATTTTGAATATTCACACACCACAAGTCATAAAGTACTTACAAATTACCTGGAGGGGAAAAGAGGCACCATTGTCTATATAAATTTCTTAAAGAAACATTGAGGACAAATAGAAATTGGCCTGTATAGTTAGTGTATCACGTTCTAATCCCAAAGAGACTACTCTCACTGAAAATGGGCGTATTATAAACTAGAAAAGGCCAAAAAACAAAATACAGGTGCCATCACCACCAGCTGATTTTGCATGTAAGAGGCGCCAACACCGATTTTTGAACGTAGATTCCAGAAACTACACTATACCGCCATTCACTATACCGCCATTCACCCTATCCTTTTCAGTAACAACATAATGAATTTGAATCAACTGGCAGGAAGATTTTTAAATCCAATTTTCTTGGAGTATGTACGTCTTTTGCTACCAAATAAAGGTAATCAATTTTTACCGAGAACAATATTTGGACGAAGCTGCCCTCAGCGTCCCTGAAAGTAACACTGTACTGTGGGAATGATTATAAAAATATTGGCATTTTCTTGTAGATCTTTCTCTGCACTGACAATAACGAGGGCAGAAATCGTGGTTTCGGCAGGAATTTACATATTAAATTGGCAAAGAATGTCAGGTCAGAGCCAACGGCAGCACCGTACTGTGTTCAAACTTCGCAGCTCTTCATGTAGTAGCACGGAGTGGATATATACTACACTCCATGAATAGGACTGAGTACCATACAAACGATTATTGCTGGAAGATACTCCAGATGTCATTGTTTCTTCTTTTGCTACTATTTGTCATTCCTTACAAGGTATAACCCTGCTTGTTCATCATTTCTTGAAATGTTTTGAAATGACAGGTAGCCGCTATGCAGGCAGTGGCACTGCAATCGACAAAAAATGATTCCTGGTATCTGTGATCATTATTATCAGTCTTATTTTACTGAGTGTTTTTAAAACCATCTCAATGCTTTAAACTATAATTTTAATAAAACCTACCTCTGCCCACCGCCTAGGCAGAGGGGTACTGGTGCCTGCAAGTCAGGGTTTGCAGACTATTACGGAAAAGTGACAATCCCATACCAAAAAATTTTGTCTTAAATTTCTCTGCCGTGTTTCTCAGCCCCACAGTTCGGCTTGTGTTCATTTAATTAAGCAAGAAGATCTCAATTACGACAACTTTGGCATGGAACAACATGAAAAAAAGCATGGTTGATAAAAGTCTGTGGACTTTCCCAGTAAGGACAACTTCATCCACCAAAGGTGTACTGGAGATGTGAACTTCACATGTGGCTTGGCTAAACTTTGGCCAAGATTGGCTTTGAAAACAGGATTACACTAAGATTTAGGTTACTACAGAGTTTATACAGCAGTGATTAAAATCCAAAAATAGTATTTCTACATCCCCAAGGTTCAGAAAACATTCATGCAGATTCCTGAATTTCACAGGAAAATGAGAAGCATACTCCCTACTGTGCAGAGAATAATGTACTGCAAACAAAAATCTGAGAATTTACACTTCTTTCACAGATTCACAAAGTAAATGTTCGGTGGTATTATGAGCATTTCGAAATAAGCAAGACATTTCATGGAGGCCTGTCTTGACGAAAGGTCACTTTCCCCAAGTTATTTCACCCTTGAAGTGAACCAAAAGCTAAGGCAAATACAAAGTTTACACTTCTCAGCATTTTCATGGTGGGAGTTTTCCCTCTAGGTAATTGTTAGCAACTAACTAGTTACCGCTGGCTAACTCCAGGCAACTGTATGAAATGCGCAGGAGCAAGAGATAGGAAATTCCCAACACCAGATGCATGACACAGCACACAGAACACTTGCAATCACATTTTCGCTGCTGAAGTCAGCAACTAATTGTTTTAGCTTTTATACTGGTTCCTTTTCCTGCGCATGCTAACGACAGTATATAAAAACAATAAACCACAATAACAACAACATAACAATACTAGTACATAATATGACGTGACATTGTTATACACCAAAGAAGGATACACTGCAAGTATGTTTCAACCCAACAAGTTCTAGACACTGACCTTTTCAATGTGTTTCTGCAAGTTTCGTACCCCGCTCTCTCGACAGTAGTACTTGATGAGCTGCTGCAGAGTCTCCTGTTTCACATCCACCTGATTCTCTGCAATGCCGGAAAGGGCTCTTGCTTGTGGAATCAGGTAGCGCTGCACGGTTACGGATAAAAATAAGTCAGATTCAGGAAGCACCAACACGTTTTGAGCAAGTCTTTCCAACTGAAGAACAAACAAACAAACAAAAAATATCTTAATGTTGCCAGTGATAGTGTTGTGCTCTGTCTCATCACTGCTTGCTAACTCATGAGACACCATGAGTAGCAAGCACACACCACAGAACATAGTGGATCATGCTATCACTGCTACCTGCATGTTTCTGAAATACTCGCAACAGCTTGTGCACACTGCTGCAAGTGTTCAGTGTTCAAAATCAGTGAACATGACAACTACTAACATGGACGTTTTGGCTGAAGTCAGAGATGTCCTCATTAGTGTGAATTGGCTTGTGAAAAGCACTCCTAATCACATGGATGAACAGTTGTTTGTGTAATCAATGCTGGCTGAGAAAGTGCAGCTTACTCAGAGGGTAATAAAACTATATAAAATGTTTGGCAAAGCAACATAGCATACAGCAACTTTCACTCATGTTCACAGAGCAACTCAGGCTCGAGTTCACTACGATGGCATGCCAACAAAGCCACACATCCAATGAAGGCATCTCTCAACACCAAGTGAGAGGCAAGCTGCTTACTTAAAGGTGCACTGAAGAGGAATCTGAACTCGTCTCTTTGACGCGGGAACTCAATCTGCACGTTTCGAGCATTCTTAGAAACTTCGATTTATTGCCCTGTGTGGCCGATTTCCCTAATTAAATCGAATTAACGTCCGGCTCCCGCCTTTTTTTTAAAAACTCTCCCTCGTACGGTAGGCGGAGTCAACCAACGCGGGGAGTGCCTTTCACCCAGTCCCGTGGCGGCTTGCCGCTCTGCCATCGGCGGAGTAATATGTAGTAGTCCTTAGAAGCAAATAGTCCGCGCGTATTTTTATTTCTGCGGGCTTATTTTGCGGTTATATTAACTGCAAATGAAACTATTTATTCACGGAAACCTAAAAAACAAAATGAAGCGAAAGCAAAGCCTCCACGGAGCTGGCTGAAGGGCACTCCACGCGTTGGTCGACTCCGCCCACCGTACGAGGGAGAATTAAAAAAAAAAAGGCGGGAGCCGGGTGTTAATTCGATTTAATTAGGGAAATCGGCCACACAGGGCAATAAGTCGCAGTTTCTAGGAATGCTAGGAACGTGTAGATCGAGTTCCCGCGGCAAAAAGACGAGTTCAGATTCCTCTTCAGTGCACCTTTAAGAAAAAAAAAGCATAAAACAGGGGCTATGATCGCTACTGGTGACACATCCAATCTTGTAAAATGTAGTATTTCCTGGGTGTTGCTGGGTGAGTCTGAACTCACAGGAACGCATCCTGTCCTGGAGGCAGTAGGCGAGCTTACCTGTGCAATAGCCATCTTCTCTTCAGCGACATAGCCAGACAACTCTATCATCTCCATTCGGTCCTTAAGTGGCTCAGGTATTGTGTCTGTAACATTTGCAGTGCAGATGAACAAAATCTGCGTAAGGGTAAAAACACAATGGCATGTAAATAACAATGCGTTTAGCTTCAATTTTTTTTTTTTTTCTGCTAAGTGCTCAGCAAGGCTTCTACTTGCAGAGAAGGCCCAATTATAAAGAGGACATTTCACTGAGGTGGTAGAGTGAAATAAAAAAAAAAGTAACAGATGGTGAATAAATAACTTTTGGAAGACTTATTCTTTGCACATTATTTCATCAAGCAGCGAACTTGCAGAAACCACAGATCAGAAAAACAGACACTATGTTGGATTTTATAAAGAACAGCAGATATAAACGAAAACACAGTGAGCCAGCAACACATTATGCTTGAGTCACCTTTGAGAGATCAACGTTGACATCAAGGTAATGATCCAAAAAGCTGCAATTCTGTTCAGGGTCGAGAACCTCTAGAAGTGCAGATGAAGGGTCACCTTGATAGCCCCTTCCAATTTTGTCTACCTATAGAAGATGAAAAAGAGCCAACTCACAAAACAGCAAGCAACTAATGCTGACAGGGTGAAAATTGAGCCACAGAGCAGAACCTACCTCATCTATTAGCACCAAAGGATTTTCTGTTTTTGTCTTTTTCAAGCACTGGATCAGCTTTCCAGGCATGGCCCCAACATATGTACGGCTTTATAAAAGAAACAGAAACGTCCGTAAAGGGATGGTTATTAGAAAAAGTAAACCAGTCCTTCCAACCGCCATTCATTTGGAATCATATTTTCCCTGACATACTCTACTAATGTATAAAAGATGCCAGTAGCCTTTTGAACCAAGGAAAGCATAATGGAATATTTCATTTGCGCAACAAAAGGTTAGGCTGCAGTTAACTACATAAAGATTAAAATATCACATTCGAAAGTATAGAAGAATAGCTGTCATCATACCTCAGTAGACAGAGTGCTGTACACTACACGCCGAAGAGGAGGAACCAACTTTATTTTAACAAAAGAACAAAAGGTCCTCAAGGGTGGGCTCCCACATGTCCAAGAGTCCATGAGCCTGAGCTTCACAGAGGGTTCTGTCCACTAGCCATATTTATGTGCTGATTACCGGGGATCGAGGCACGCCCAGGAAGCCACGTTAGGGTAAGCCACATGCTTGGATAAGCATTTGTCCTGATGTGAGAATGCTACACGTAGAGGCTGCGGGTTCAGTCTCCACTGGTGGCATGTTGTCCTTTCATTCCTCAGTTACTATCCTTCTCTGATTGAATGAGGAAATCCTCCCCTATGCTTTCATTGGTTGCAATGACTGTTGCCTTCTTTCTTATATGCCCTAACAATTGCCTCATTCCTCATTTTCTGCTATGATTAGGCTGAGAACTTCTTTCAACATAGACAATATAAAAAATGAACAAGGGTTTCTTGTCATCCTTATGCAGCCTTGAGAGAAATTAATGTGCTCGAGAACGGGACTCCTCTGAGATGCATCCAAAATGTGCCAAATGCAATAGCCATCTTAACAGTGGTACGTCAGCATGTCGGGATTGCCGAGAGCCAACTTCGTCCATTTGTTTACGCACGCATGCCAGCCTTGGACAACGTACACAACACACTTAACTTTTTAGCCCAAAGCCTCCCCTTTAACACATAAAATTAAGGCTTCACAAGATTGAAGTGACGGACCCTGCCAACCACATTCAACCGCTGAGGCAACATTTAAAACCATACAAATTTGTAAAAAGAAAGGCACTCCTTCAAGGCGGGTGGTGCACAGCAATTTTTTTAATGAGATAGTACTTACCGGTGGCCTTTGATCTCTGCAACATCAGTCATGCCACCAACACTGAAGCGGAAGTACTGCAAGAAAAAAAAAAGTAACAAAAAAGTAATTTCATGTAAAATTCTGCACTTTGTCAGGCAAAAGACAGCAGTTGATATCCCTGCATAATACTGCCTTCATGAAGACAAAATTGATCAGCTACTTCAAAAATACAAAAAAAAAAATTTCCCCAGCACATTTTGCCTTAGGTTACTGAAACACATTTTGGCTTTCAAAGAACACCTAACTGCAATCTACACAGAGGAGGTAAGCTGAAGGGCCACTGCTAAAAAAAGGGGGCAAGAATGTGACTATCCAGCAGTGGCTTGGTATATAGCTTCAAAAGTGCCACATTCAGGTCACTGACCTACGGGATAAAGACTGCAGCTAAAGTTTAAAATTCTACCACAAGGTTAACGAACACAACTTCACATGCATCAAAACTCTGATATGCAAAAAAAAAGGGGGGAACTAAACAGTAAACAACAAGATCTGAACAGTATAACAAAATAGCACTAATTTCACTTTGATCCACCAAGCATCTAAAAATTGATGCAGCAACCATGCACATATAAACAAAAGGCCATGCTGAGTACAAAATACACAGCACAACCTCATGGTAAGTGCTAAGATGCACCATGGACTCGCTGCCAGGTGTGTTAATAGAAATGAAAACACCTACCATGGGGTAAGTGTTTTCTGCCCACTGCCCCCAACTATTTAGCCAGAGAATGAAAGAGCAAGTTTCAATCCCACTAAGCTGAACATCGCCATCAATGGCCACAGGACATCAGTGACCTCACCTCTCTGTTGAGAGCTCGTGCAATAGATCTCGCAATGCTAGTCTTCCCTACACCAGGTGGACCATAGAAGCAGAGAATCTTTCCCTGTGTTGTTCCCTTCAGCTGACTCACAGCAATGAACTCCTGCAAAGCAAGAGGAACTTCTTCAGATATGGACTGCTCTGCAACTCTTCTAGTATATTTGGTATTTTTTAAAAAATGCTCCAGTGCAAATGCAATATAAGAACAACTTCCGGCACAGAAGCAGAACTGCTTTATCTGAAGGCACAGTACCCCATTTAATGAAAGCCGAACATAACTGTCTGTCTGCAACACTTTAATTAAATTAAGATTCCCAGTACATCAATCTGGACATTTTAGAACACTTTCACCTAAATATTTATTTTGCTTCCATGAAAATGAAAATAGGCTACAACTGCTGAACTAACTAATAATGGCAATTAAAAGTGTGACCTGTAAATTTCTGGATATTTTCCTACTGCCGCTGCAGACTTATATAGCCAATTAGGCAACATCAAGATCACAGCTGTTCTGAGAGAGTTTGATACAAATGAATTCATATGAACCGCATTTTATGTCATAAAGCATTCAATTTACTGCACCACGTCTCATACCTGCGCCACATACGCACGAGAAATGCCAGTAAATTCTTATTGCCGTAAGTGTGTTAATGCCATTATTTTTGGAGTTCGTGCTACACGTCCAGATTTAATGTCATTATACTTACGTCACGATGACAATAAGGCCTGCAAGCGAGTCAGATATAAACAGTGCAAATGAGCACAAATGGAAAGTTTTCAAAAAGTAACATAAAAATTATTTTGCACAAAATGCCTATCCTTGGTTGTCAAGACGAAAAAGTAGCCTCGAACTCGAGCGTCAGCCAGTGTCATCAGCGCACAAGCCAAGAGTATGTCAGAAGTGTCAGCAGAAATGGCACTATTTACATCAAAATACAGTAAACGTGTCTCATCTAGCTGAAAAATATCAATAAACAATTTGCTACTAGATAGGAAGTTGATACTAATAAATTTTCTTGCTTTTCTGCATTGAACGGAGTCAAGAGTACGCATTTCTGGGGCGAATGGGTTGTGGCGAACTCGGTAAGTTGCAAATGGCAGCAAGGCAAATGCCATTAAAACTTAAGGCAGTAAGCACTTACTGCCATTCAATTTGCCCGTGTGGTACGGGTATTAGTATAATTTCTTGCCATTTCATTTACTGTACACAAAAATACTTTCCACTGGGGCAACAAATTAAAAGTAATTCACCCCTAGCCTGCTATTGGTTGGGATCTATATGAGATCTACAACGTTACAATAATAGTGTTAAGCATTCAGCGCTTCGCAGTCTTTTTACGATCACAAGAAAAAGCTCATAATCCAGAAGAGCCCATTAAACTTGAAGAAAATACATTGTAACAAAGGAGATGGCAATGAAATTTGACCAAATCCAGATATGAACATTCATCTCTCATCATGTGATGCTCTTCTTTGTGAGCACTTGGCTTAGACTGGAATAGTTTGGCTGTCAACTGCACTGTGCTTAATTATGATCTAACAAACATCACTTGAAAATAGAACTACAGCAACTGCAGATTTCATTATTTCTATGCAACAGAATAATAGAAATGGCTATCCTACACGTGTGGCTATATGCCGCTAACCATATGTTTGTTCAAGATGTGTGAAAAGGCAAAAACGCATCTGTGTAAGAAAAAGCTGAGAGTCAGATTGTCATAAAAAGGAAAATGAAATGCACAAAGGCAAAAATTACAGCAAAGGACTGATATCTGAAGTACCAACACTGCAATATTTCAGAAGATACTTGCTCAAGAGTATTACTAAAGATGAGAAGAAAATTGGGAAAAAAAGGAAAATGAATTCACCAGCAGATTTCAATGGATGTGCAAAAACAGTAATCACCACAACAGTCACACAAATAGCCGCTCAGCTAGTACCATGAAAAAGGACAGCAAACAGCACTTGGTAAATGTACTTGGTAAACCTTTGATGCTGCACAACTCACCAAGATGCGCTTCTTCACATCATCCATTCCATAGTGGTCCTCCTCGAGAACCTCTTTTGCTCTAGCCAGATCTAGGTTCTCTTCGCTTGTCTTACCCCAGGGGAGGCTTGTCAGCCAGTCGAGGTAGTTACGTGTAACACTGCATGACATGAAAAGCAGCAACAACAGCTTTGTAGCTACGGAAAGCGTAGATCAACAACACACTCACTCACGAAAATACTAACATTCGCTCGCATTCAGTTCACAGATACGCATGTGAGCAAGTGCTGGCTGGAACAAGTGAATACGAGTGTGTGAGTAAAGGCAGGCAAGCAACTGGAAAAGAGTGTGAATACAAGTGATTGACACCGAGTGCATGTGGAAGTGAGTGTGAACCTGAGTAAGTGTTGGTTGGACATGAGTAAAACCCTAAAAGTAAAAAAAACTTGCATTCTCAAGCCTAAGCTGCGAAGTTAATTATTATTATTAGTGGTCTATTCATAATAAAATAAATATAGAAGGAAGAGACGTTGCTAGCTAGGGCATCTGTTATCGAAGTCTGAAGCATCTGAGCTGCAGCTAGCATAAATAAAAGAGACAAGCAGAGGACAGGGAGAGGGAAAGGAAGAGGACAGCGACAGAAAGAAAGGACAAGGGCAGGGTGACACTATACATAATATACAAAAATATATACATGGTTTCAAGCTATCGAAAGGTCTCTGCGTGTAGGCACAGAGGTGCACTTGCCTAGGGAGCAGGAGGCCACAGCAGACGCGATGTCTCATGCGCACGCACTCACAAATTGCCTCGCGTGCACATAAACATCACGTGGGCCATTCTTTGTGAACAAGGGCACGCACACACACACATGGCCTTCTCCCTACCTCTCCCACTCACTCATAGTAAATATTCACATGCTACACATAAAGATAAATGATGCACTGAGCACATACCTGAACTCTGATGAATGATTGTCCAAAAATGAAAGTTTGTTCAATTCTTCGTCTATCACATCCATGACTTGCTTTGGAACAACAAGATCCTGTTTATCAGAGATTTAAAAAAATAGTAGAATGTGCACCACAAGCGACAGAAAAATCAAGCACAAAACTCAAATACTTTTCCTCCAGCTGTAAGAAGCAAAAAAATTGATAATTGTAGGACCAGAAAATGATGGTATCTACGGGATGTTTACCAGAGCCATCAGTCTTTGCCCTTATTTAAGGTCATAGTAGCGATGAGCCTAAGAAATAAGCTTACTGCACACAGTTTATGCCCTATTTTCTATTCAAACCTATCTGAACTAGTACAGAAGCAATCTTTCTAGCAGTCAGTTTCTTAATCAAGTTGTTCATTCTCATACTGGTGGCACCCACCCTGCATCAGTTTACAATAAGCTGCTGGCGTGTTGATGACCATGTGCTCATTCTGGTTGCAAAAGACGAGCTGCTGCAATACCGAGATATCTGCCTCTTGACACACTCCAGCCTACTGAAAACGTGGGGCATTCAAGCTACACACGATAATGCAATGCTGCTTGATGCGTTCATTTTCAATACATCCATAAACACGAATTAAGAAAATGGCTGCAGATAAATGAGTACATGACCACTTAATTCTTATACAGATAAGAACGTCTAGGAGAGCAAGCTGCCGGGCTAGTTGGCGATGCATTTTCTGAAGAAGTTAGTGCAAAAAACGGACAATGGACAGAAAGAAAGGCTCGTGAATGTCTTAAGTGTCCTTTCTTTCTTTCCCTTGTCCATTTTTTGTGCTAACTTCTTCAGAAGATAAGAACGTCTAGCGTAGGCATTTCTGTCCACACTTATAATGATGCAGCCCGTATACCTGCAGCCTCTGCTTGAACTTTTCCTCAATGGCATCTTTGTCGTCTTTCTCAAGGCCCAGCTCCTTCTTGATAGCCTTGAGTTGCTCCTGCAGCATGTACCGCCGGTGCTGGCTCTTCACTTTCTCCTCAACCTGCCCAGACAAAAAACAAGGGCTTTCATACAGTGCAGGCCACAAACACTAGTTCTCATGTCTTTCTTTTTTTCTTTTGTTTTTCCTCTATCAGTGCTGCCCATTACAACAATTTCTGCAATACTCCCCCTCTGGCCACACATGAAGAAGTGGCCACAGGAACTTCTCAAGAGACAGATATAATAGCACAGCTAGTTTGTACAAGTCTGTTATTTTACAACTGCAGTCATATCTGAGGTTATACTACATTAGCAGCAAAACACATAAAAACATGATTCATTACCTAATAATTCACAATGGCTATGCTAGCCTTTTTCGGATGTTCAGATCAACTCATAAAAAATGAAGCAAGTTCAGATTAGTAAGAACCATCCAGAGGCAGTCAACAAAAGCTGAGCGCTCAGCCCTCAGACTGGTTGCAGTTCATGAGCGTGGACAAATCAAGCATTAGGCTTTCGTCTTTAGAATGCTGCAAAAGTAGTCATTTATAACGTATCACAACAAAGAATTTGACAATGTGCAACGTAAGCTTTTTTCAATGACAAAATTTTAGTTTCTTAAACTAGTTTTTAGGCAAATGACAGCACCACTACGACACCATGATCCGCAAACACAAATTTAATGATGTCTTCAAACTTTTAGTGTACAATCACGTTAACATGTTGCAATCTTTCCAAAGGGTTATGCAGCAGTTGCTGAAGCTCTAGTGTGAGTAGCTCAAATTTGCAAGCAGATCAAAAGCAAAGTGGTTCAAAGGCTCTGTTACTGCAATTTCCTCAAGCTTGAAGGCACTGAACCTGCTGGAGCTTGAAAATCACATCTTCGAAACATGCGCCTTCCATGCCAGGCAAAAATGCATGCACCCTAATATCAAGAACACAAGACACTGAATAGTTTTAAAGCCACATGGTTTTTCTTTTTTTCTGAAACCATGTTATTAATATCATAGCTGCTACCACACTGAATGCCTTTGATGTCACATTCAACTCCAGAGTTTTAGTGCTCAAAGCTCAAACTACTTGACAGAAAAAGCCTAGCGAAGAATTTAGAGCTACTTGAAAAATCTAAACTAATCTTTACTGTAACCAATGCCATTCCTATTGCCCTAAGAAAAGAAGAAGGAAGAGAAAAGTCGCAATTCCGCTGCCCTCTTGGCACCATTTCTATGCACCCACTGCTTTCAAACACTGCACATTAGCTCTTCTGAGCAGCGAATATACTAAGTTACACACACGCTTGAAATAACTTGTAAGGCAGAAAGAATGCAAGCAATGGCCAGCCTTGGAGGCAAGGCTGTGCAGTGCACTGTTACTCTTATGCAAGAATAAGAAAAAAAAAAGGCAATTTAGAAAGGCTACAACCTCCTTGCCAATTTTCTGCTGGAGTTTGCTAAGTTCGTATTCTTTCTTCAGGAGAGAAAGGGCCAACAGGAGACGTTTTGATATCTGAAAAAAGAAATAAAACGGAATTATGTACAAGCAGCAGATGAAAACACCAGTAATATAAGGTTATAAGGCTAAAATAAAAATGTGAACACTGCCTATACGGAGATACAATCTTTTGCCTATTTAGGTTAGCTACAGTAAGCAATTCATCTGATTCATATTTCCATGTTGTGTGTTGGGTTTAATGGCACATAAGCAGCTAAGGCTATCATGCACCAAGCTCAGGGTGTGTGTGTTGCACCAAGCCCAACACACACAACAATACTTCCATGTAATCCCCTCTGAAGCACGCATTGTCCACTCCCTTACAAATTGATGTCGCACTAAATACTCAAGGGGTCACACATAGAAGCATTCTCATTTTAATTAGGTCAAGTTGTACAAGCACAGGGAAGAGCTACATTGAAAACAAGGTGTACAGCAGTAAGCAACATAGTATACATAACCTGAATTACTGACTGCAGAAATGTGCAGATACTAAAGATGTGCGAATATTGAAACCTTCAAACATGAATCGAATAGGAATATGAAGAGAAATAGCTTCGAATATCAAATATCTGTTCAATATTAAAAAATATTTGAAAAAAGATGAACAGTCGCACGCTGTTGCCATTATATTTTTCAAAATAGTGTACAGTGTTTGCAACTGAAGTACTGACTTAGCATCATACAAATACACTTTGTACATGGAAATGTATAGAACTTAATCAGACAGCGTAACAGTATGCACCCTTTTATGTGGTCTTTCAAAAAGAGTAACAAAAAGAAATTTATGAATTGGCACATGACTGTCAACTGAAAATAACACGATGTCACTAAAACCTCACTATTTCGGATTTCAAGAGGCCGGAATAAATGCCCGAATTATGCGAAGGCCGATTCATAAAATCCCTCCATTCCCGAAAAATGCCAAAAAATAAGAAAATGTGATGAAGCCTTATGGGGAGGCTCCATCACACGGACACCGAAAAGCCTGTGACGAGCATGCAGTTTCGGCATGCTGGAAGAACGACGCGGATACGAGGGGAAAGCACACAGGCATCACAGAACAGCAAGACTGCTTTTAGAAAGTAAGAAAAAATGACCAGCGACGTGCAGTCAGCATCTGAAAGAGGAACACAGCTGCGTTCGGAAGATCGGCGAAAGCATGGGCTAGCGGTGAAGCTCAAAAACCGGAACTACACGGCCAAGTTATTTTTTGGCCTAGTGACAGGGGCCCTCCCTTCATCGCCACACCTACCATTACGCACACTGAAAGAGTTCTGCGGGTTGAAATGCACCATGCAAAAGACAGGATTCTTACAAAACCGCCTGCCCTGCTCTGGCACCTCTACTCGCCCCTTTGGGAGCCTCGTGCAGAATTTCGCAAGTGGGCTTTCCCACACATCATAGTTGATCAAAACGAGATGGCAGAGCTAGAAGAGCTGTGGAGTCGATAGAATGAGTGCCATGGGTGTGGGCTTTAACACATCATGAAAGAATAAAAAACATGCCCTTTCGTGTTGTGATTGTTCGAACTGGGCAGATGGCCATCTTGTTCTCATCAGATGTCATATGTGGGAAAGCCTGCTTGCAGAATTTTGCATAGGATTCAAGCCCAGCAGTGTCCAAAAGTGATCAGTCCACACAATAAATGAAGGTGATGAAAGTGAAAAGGATGCCTCTGTACTGTTTTCCTAGAACTTTAAACTAGATCTTCGTTTAATTTGCCCACATAAAGTCACCGCGGTATTCGATCGGTGGCGAATATCCAGAGATTTTCGAATACATATTTGGGAGTTTTCAAATATTTGGAAATTCTTGAATATCAATTTGTCGAACTGAATATAAGCCAAGCATCTATTCGTATTCGTATTAGATTCACATACCCCTACAGGATACTCACCTAGTGAGAGAAAGATATTTGTTCCAGCTCGTTCATGTTTCAGGCACAAGTAGGCTTACTTGGTTTTGACCACTACAAATAGTTTAATAACCATGTTTGCAAACCAAAACTAGCTAGACCTCATAGACTAGCCTTGACTAAGACAAAAAGAGAATTCGGCATTTAATGTTCCAAACTTGCACAAGAGCTATAAAAGACGCTGTAGTGGAGTGCTACGGAATAATTTTGATCACTTTCTTTAAAGAAGTACAGACACTAAATTTTTGGTTTCGTGTTTTCTTCTTACTATTAATATTTAAGACATAAGAACATATAACATTCACAGACATTGCAGAGTCAATGGATGTTTTGCATTTTGCCTTCATCAAAATGTGTCTACACAGCTGGTATTTGATGCTGTATCCTTGGGGGGAGCAGACTTGAGAAAAAGATATGCTGCAATATATGTAACCTAACATGCCCGCATACCAACTCAGTGTTCAAACTATGACCGTTTGGTCCTAGAAAAAAGCCCTACATCTAGTCTCTTCTCCCTCTGCAGCCTTCACGTGATCCAGGCACATGTGAAATAGCAGTAGAAGTGCAAAATATACTAGGGGTGTGCGAATATTCGAAATTTTCGAATATATTTCGAATATTATATTTTTAGTATTCGAATTCGATTCGAAATCCAAGTACTCGTGTTGTTTCGAATATTCGACCCGACGCGAATATTCGTATCTAGCCAAATATTCATTGTGACCACCGGCGTTCATTTCGGTCCGCAAGCCCTATCGACAGATACATAACAACATGGCGGCGCCTACACGGAAGGAAAATACTTTCTTCCTCCAAGGGCCATGCTGTAGCTTACTGTGCTGGTGAGCTTTTTTGTGGCCATACCTGCGAAGCTGGTATAGTCAGAGCTGTGCACGAAGTACCTCGCAATACGTGCCAGGTCAGTGCCAAGTGAGAGGGCATTTTCTGTGGCTGGAGGAGTCGGTCGTTTCAGTTAGAAAAGAACTACTTCTGCCTGACCATGTGGTGCAGCTGGTTTTCCTTCCCGACAACCTTTTACGTCATCTCAGCAACGCACTTCTGTGCTGATGGCAATCTAGCCTTAATCAATGCTGTGTACTAGCCATCTTCTCTGATATTTTCACTCTTCTAAGAATAATGTTCGAGACTGATACTTTTTGTGCAGCCACACACACCTTTTGTGTTCATTTAATCATCGATAGTTGAACTGTGATGTTCTTGGGTGCACAAATAAATGTTTTGTAGTGAATAAATGTGTCTGTCCTTGATTATTCGATATTCGATTCGATATTCGGAACTACGTATTCGTATTCAATTCGTATTCAAAAAATTTGATATTCGCACACCCCTAAAATATACTCTTCCTCGGCAAACTGGAGCAAAGGATGATTCCTTAAATGCCAGCATTTACCAGTCAGTTAAACAAACATGACACATTTTTCACAATGAACCCGCTGCAGCATCCAACAGGTGAAGAACATCTCTACATGCATGCTATATGGGCTAAAAGGTTTCAGTATTTGCTATTTGATGCCCCAAAAACATCATTATCACAAAAATAAATGGGAGAAATGCTTACATCAGTCTCTTCAAGGATCTGCTGAAGCTCATGAGACTCAGCCCCAGTCAGTGCCGCACCTAGAATGTTGAACAAGGATGCTAAGTACATGCCACTGAATGCAAACTACTTTCCCAGGACCTCTAAATGGCTCTTGCTGAATTTAATTTCTACAGAAAAGAATTATTCAAGACAGCATTGTATGAGAGTGTAATGTACAAATACAAATGTGATGGAGCAAATTCCAGTGCGAAAAAGAAAATAATTGATAAAAAGAAGTAAAATCACAGAGTTTGGAAGTAAGACCTTTTCAGCTGTCAAGGTCTTTCACTGAATAAAAGCTAAAAGCTTTAAAGAATCAAAAACAAAAATGTTTTAATTCCCCCAAAACACTGCACTTACACCACTCCCACTTTGAGCCACCATCTGCAAGCCATCCTAGTTAACTCATTTGGTAGAGACTGCATTAGTCAGGTAGTGATCCCAGGTTCAAGTCCCGGCCCAGGATGAATCTTTCTGCAACTACAAAGTTTCTTTGAAAGCTGTCTGGCTTTCCTCTGTAGCCAGGCTGCACTTTTGTGGATGCTAACGAGTAATTACTTCATTACAAATCTACTCCACCTTGAGAGATCCCCCTAAAACGCTGGACTAAGATAACATTAATGGCTCTAAACTGTAGAAGTTACTGCTGCAAGACTGCAAGTGTAAATGCCAACACGAGTGCACGAGTGCATAGACTCACCAAGGTCAGAAAGGTAAACAGGATTGTCCACAACACGTTGCCCAGCCTGGATCATCTGCTGGATGGACTCTCGGTACAGAGGATTGAGGGCAATGATGTCACGGATGGTCTTCACTATTTCCTGAGTAACTGCCTACATGAAGTGAGCAAGGTGTACACTGCATCAATGTCTATGAGGAGGGACAGGACTAAAGACAATGACAAGGCACTCTAGCCCTTCTAGCATCATAGGACATCAGTATTAAATCTCAATACCGCAGTTTACAGTCCCAGTTTCCGACTGCCAAAATTTAGCCTAGTTTTCAACCACTTTGTCACACAGGAAAATGTTGAAGTTAAACCACATCAGGCTCTCCATTTATAATGTGGTCTGCATAATAGAGAAAGAAAGGTGGCTTTAAAAGCGCAAACACAAATGTGACCCCAGACAGTGAAGAGAATGGCGGCAGCATCAGAAAAAAAAGGGAAGTATTATTGAGTAGAGAAACTAGACATTTGTCTGCATGTGCACAGCCTCCCACTTTGCATTTTGATGGGCACACAGAAAGAGTTACACAGAAAGGGTACACAGAAAGAGTTAACAACAACAGAAAGCTGTTACTGCCTTCGACCATGAGGATGGCTAGGCCTAGCCAGGAATGATGGGTCACTGGCATGAGCGTTGATGTGGAAGTCCTAAGTTCTGTTCCACGATGTCAATTTACATATGAAGGTGCGCAAGTCTACCAAGGATGTGACCGAAAAATCCAGTGATGGGCAAGTTGAACTGCACAGGTGGGGACCATATTAATTGGTAGTGGAAACACAGCTGCTTATCACGACGAGAATCTTGTCCCTCACATACGTGCAGATACACATCACTGACAGGTTTCAAAGCTCCTGCAACCACTCTCTTCTTTTTTCAGATAGCTTTGGCTATGCCTCCCTTTTGTGCAAATGCCTTGTGGCGCCAACCGGCAATTCGCAGAATTGATGGATTTGCTATTCTCAGATTGCTAAGGCATACATTGTGTCCCTTCTGGCATGATTACACTTAAAAGCAAAACATAGAAAGATTATTTAGAGACATTTATGTAGAAAACACCATAAATACACATGACTGAATGGGAATTCCTACAACATTTATTGCCGGCTGAATGTTTGCCCCGACTGTGACACACTGTGGTAACGCTGTAATAAAAGCATCTAGAACTTGCATCGGCAAGCTGTGCTCGAGAATAAAAACAGAAGAAAAAAAACTCAAATGGCAAGCTCCAAATGATCACTTAAATGACGAGTTCAGTGCTGAAGCATTTACACATACCGGAAGTAATCTCATTACAAAGCACAGGTATGTGAAGTAGTATTTATGTAATAGCCACAAAAAGTGCAAAGAATGACGTGATGACAAGACTTCTTATATTCAATCCAATTCTTTACACAAAAAGAGAAGGTATGCCCTACTTACTTTCATTTCTTCATTGATGGCAAACTTTTCATGAGGCACATTTTCAACTTCTGCCATCAAAACAGGTCCCATGGGAACCGACACAGGAGGTGAAGGCACTTCCTTGTCAGGGGAGGCATCCTCAACCACCTCTTCTGAAGCTGCATTTGTAGCACGGCCATTTGAGGTAGGCCGCCTACGTCTTCGATTTGACCTTTTAACCTCTTCCTCTTCTGTCAAAAAAGAAAAAAAAAATGCATGCAACACAAACTAGCCACTTTAGAAAAAGAAACCACTTTCCATGCCACTATATAAAAAAAACTTATCACTTACCTTCAACAAGCTGACGAATAATTTTGACCCTAAAGGAAAAAAAAAATACAACTCAAAATATTAATATCAGCATCTCATCACTGCAAGATGATACAAGTAAACTACATTTCTCTTTGTAAATCGGTTGCAGGAAACTATAGATAAGCAAAGTAACTAATTAAATCAGGAGTTTAATTCAACGTTTCACTGTCTATCACAGCAATCTTCTTGTACTACCAGTAATGTCTGCAAAGAGTCCCCTACCTTCTGTGGGCCATGACAATCATGCGTAGCTTTTCTCCAAGATCTTGAAGCTCGTGTATTTGAACAAAGGTCCCAACACTATACAGGTCATCCAGCTTGTCCACCACTTCCGCTTCATTACTGCATTAAAACATAAACAATATATATCATTTGCATCTAAATTACGTGTAAGGCCTTTCACAATGATAAAGCAAAATATTCAAAAGTCACCATTAAAATAGCGCAGTAAAATAAATGAACAAATGCGTAGCTAACTGATGCGCACAGATTACTGGCTCCATACTAAACCTTTTCAGGTACCACTCGTCATTTTGATTCAAAACAAAGTTTTTACATCTAAAAAGTATATACAGGCCTCAAGAAAGCCAAAGTCTTAGTTTTCCGCTGCAAAATATCAACAAGTAATTTTTAGAGGCATGTACAAAACTTTCATACAAAGTGCCACAATGGTTGAAAACTGCAATACTAAAATGCCAGGATTTGTCAAATAAGCACCTAAGAGATAGTGGAATCACTAATGTTTTAAGGATACACATGATGGAAGAAATTCTGGGAAAAAAATTGAATGGTTACTGGAGGAAAAACCTCTGCATGAAAATGGCAGGAGACTTGCTACCAAGCCCACTGCTTTGTGCAATATTAATATTTAATACACTTGCTAGCTGGCTTAAAAATTTTAACCATCCTACTGATGAAATGAAGGATGCTAAGTTCACCTAGAATCATGCCTAGATTCAGTACACTTTACGAAAAAGCCATAATTTCGCCTTCAAGGGCAACTCTAGAGGATTTTCAAACATGCTGAGTTGACTATTGCATTAATTTCTTGGACTTTCCTATCTCAGTTTCATTGAATGGTTTTTCAAAATAATGAAAAAATAAACTATAAAACAGCAAAAAACAGAAAACCAAAACTGAAACTGGGTTTTGACCAAAGTATAATGTCACAGGTACTGTCACAAATACTCTCTTGTGAGCGTTGATTGGCTAAAGTGGGGACTGTAAGTGACAACTTCAATCATTATTTGCCTGAAATGACCAAAAACAAACAAGAATTTTTTCTTCAACAACGCAAAGAAAATGACGGTGGGTGAGCAAAATGAAACAGAAAAATTTTAATTCATTTGCGTTGAAACAAAATGCTGCCTGCAAAATTTTGCAAAAAGATCAGAAGACTCCGGTGAACCCGCCGTGAAAATTTCAGTAAAATGCATGCAGAAAAAGAAAAAAAATGCAGAAAAAGCCCTGTAGCTGCCCTTTAAAGGGTCAGTGAGATGTAATCAATAAAGAAGACAAAGTTCTGGCATAACTGCTCTGCAGTTCCTCCTTCCCCTCTCACTCATCTTTTGTGGTGGTTTCCACATTTTTCACTAGGGGCGTAGGCAGGAGAAGGGTGACTGCCCAGGCTGAAGCCCCATCTCCAAATGTGACTGATGCCTTATAGGCGACTTTTTATATGGTGCTTTGTAATTTTTTTTTAAACGGGTAGAGACCTCTGGATTCTGGTTTCGTTATGACCACAAGGCTGGTTTGATTGCTTTGGTTTTACGAGGTTAACGTCCCAAAGCGACCCAGGCTATGAGGGACGCCGCAGTGAAGGGCTCGGGAAATTTCGACCACCTGGGGTTCTTTAACACGCACTGACATCACACTGTACATGGGCCTCTAGCATTTCGCCTCCATCGAAATGCGACCGCCGTGGCCAAGATCGAACCAATGTCTTTCGGGTCAGCAGCCGAGCGCCATAACCACTGAGCCACCGCGGCGGCTACCAGGCTGGCTTGAGTAACTGGTAGCCACTACACTTGGCTAAGCAAGAGCAGCCACTTGCAGAGCCACAAAAACCACAACTGCCTGAGCGTGTCACGATTTGAGAGCAAATGTGCTGACAAGAACAGTGATGTCAGTTCATTATCGCAACTACGAGTAAGCTTGACCTGACAATCCAGCCATTAACACAACACATTCACTTCGGACAAGCTTACTATGCAGCAAGAAAGAAAGCAGCCTCGCAAAATTTGAGGCTCTTTGCAATGCGAAAAGCACGGAAATAAAGTAGCATTGTAGACATGGCTGCAATTTGGTGGCTATGTATAAGATTTATATTCGCCTGCATGTAAAACACATGTGCTCTACTGCTTCGCCAATACTCCTCAGTAATTTCAGTTCAGAGATATTTAACTGTTTACACTCTGCTGATAAACTGCACTTTTACTATTTGGAGCCTTGACATGACTCAAGTGGCAAAAAAGTCATCTTTCCCTGGTAAATGTTTTACTGCTTATCGGTAAACTTTCAACCTCTATGTTACCTTTCTTATATACCTTCCCTAAGTGTCCATACAGCTTGAATTTGCAATATCAACATGCAGAATTATATCGTACCACGTCAAACAGGATGCTTTAAAAAATACCACCATGAGAACTTTCTGAAGCACTAAGAATTAAGCAAGCTGATCATGGTATTATGGAATTTGGCTGAGGAAGCATTCAGCAGAAGTCAGGCACATAGCCAGAAATTTCTTTTGAGAGGAGCCCAAGGCAATTTATTGTACCCCGAAAAAAAGGGGGGGGGGGGCTCGGATAAGTGCCTGGCAGAAGTCCAATGTCTTCTATTTAGAGCTTTTTCCAACCACAACAAACGACCAAAATTTTACCAACTGCACAAGCATATTTTCTTTTTTAACCAGAACTTAGATCATTTTTTCTTGCCCAAAACACAAGCATTTTTTCAATGTTGTAAGCCTCTTCAGAAAATACAAAAGATGACAACTGTACATTTCTACATGACATAGCAGTTTGCTGACAAATAGGGTCTTCTCAATGACATAAAGCATGCACCAATCTGCGACACTGCTGCCATCATCTGGTATTTTTCTTATTCCTGGAGTTGGAGATAATGCGAAACAAGGTGGTGCAAGCAAGAGGTTAGGCCCTTCAATGCAGAACCACCGGTGGGCACAGACCAAAAGGGTTGCCCTACCTTCAAAGCCACTGCTATCAGTCTTCACTCCAAACAATGACACAGAATAACTCTTGCCTTCTGAACATAGTTCTACAGCTACAGAACTCTACAGGAAAAGCTCACCTTTCATCACGTTTTAGAAATACACCAGCGTAAGGTTGGTTGAGGCGAACCTTTCGTCTTATCAGGTCTACAAGTGATGGGTTCGAAATCTGCAAGATTGAAAGGGAAGACAGGGTTAGCAGTTGCATGTGAAATGCTGCCTACGTTGCACCATGAAAGCATAAAGGGTAGAATGGGCAGGAAAAAGAACTAAAAAGAAAATTATCTAATTCATACTGCCACAATGAAAGCATAGAAAGAAGTACTAGCACGAAAGGCACAACACCCAAAAGTGACTCAGAAAGTGTGTGTGTGTGCGCGTGCGTGTGTGTGCATGCATGTGTGCGCGCGCGCACACACCTGGGCTATGAAGGTCCCCACTGTGGACGGCTGTGCATAGATTTCAACCATGCTTGCATTTTGCCTCCATCATTAACTGATAGGCCTGTATGGAAGGTGCACTGGTTCTTTGCAACGCAAAATTAACATAGGTGACAGTGTGGTGCATTATTAGGCCCATTCTTGAATACTGCTCTATTATTGGGATCCATACACTCAGTGCAACATCAACAAGTTAGAAAGCATTCAGAAAAAATCAGTAAGGTTCGTATTCAATTCCTACAGCTGGCACACATCACCAAGCATACTTGTCAAACAAGCAAGATTGGAATCCTTACAGATCAGACGCTATAGAGAGAGGTTGAAGTTCATGTATTTACTCTACCATAATAAATTAGGAATAGACAAGAATATGTACATTGAATCAGTCATCAGACGTCCAACATGATCACACCATTAAACAAAATTAAAGGACTATAGTTGCAGAACCAACGCTTTCAAAAATTCCTATTTCCCGCAAACGGCCCGATATTGGAACTTGCTAAATCCAGACACTGTGGAAAGCTCCTCGGTCAAGTCATTTTGCGGCGTAATTAAGCAAAACACGAATACATAAAATATATTTGTTTGGTGGTTAAACCGTACCATGCTGTACTCTTTTCTTATACAGCCGTGGAGTACAAGTACTACTGATTTCTTTCCATTTTTGCATGTGCAACCTGTGTTGAATGTTTCACAATGCATTTATACTGTGTTCTGTTTGAATCTTTTTGTATCGCCAACTCCTGCTTAAGGCCTCAAATTAAGGCTGGCAGTTTCTTTGAAATTAAGCTTGGCTCAAGTCTCTTAACACCTTTTAACATCTCCTTGCCACAGTTAACTGTTAAAAAGTATCTTTATGAATTGCATTCCGCAATGTTTTACACAATGTGTGTGTGAGTGGTATCACAGCTGTGATCTCTAAATCAGATGCAAACAGTGTTGGTCACCAACAGCAGGCATCTAAAATTATAGATTCCAAAATTTCACACAGCGCTGGTTTATTTTTCAGAGCCATAATCGTGGGCTCAGACGTATTTTAAAAAACAACAAACATTCAAGGCATCGATGAGCACCAGTACAACAAAACTAAGCAGAATTTGAGTACCTTGTATGGAAGTATTCTACCACTGAACCACCGACGCAATGTTCACTAGGCAAGGCTGAAACGTCAACAACACATCATGTTGATCGTATTGGCTTATATATAACGGAACTTACCTCCACCATCTTTATAAACCTTGGAA
This sequence comes from Amblyomma mixtum, assembly GCF_055824585.1. Taxonomy (NCBI): domain Eukaryota; kingdom Metazoa; phylum Arthropoda; class Arachnida; order Ixodida; family Ixodidae; genus Amblyomma; species Amblyomma mixtum. Next base: position 30,731,480 of record NC_143016.1, read on the forward strand.
ATACGGGGTTTCGACTAACAGCGATCACAGGAACTTGGGGCCAAATGTCAGGCACAGTAAGCGCAGTGACTGCGCCGACACCTTGGTTAGGGTAGTGAATAACGCTTCCTTCGTTCTTTGGTCCATCATCGTCAGGGAGCTCGTCAGGTTTCTGTTGGTCGCAGTACGCCCTTACACAGTTCGTAACAGTTCCCGCGAAATTCTGCAGCTTGTTAGCAGACGGCACAGGCCATGACGCCCCATTAGCCGGATTCTTCTCATAGAATCGCCAGCCGCCAAGGCGGGAAACTGCAGATGCGCTGCTGTAGTGCCTCCAGCCAACCCCGAACACTCCCCGTCTCTGTAGTAATCTCCTAGGGGACGAGTAACCAGCCATGGTCAACAGGTAGCAGGAGCTTCTCCTATGTGCTTCAGACGACGCCGAGGTCACTGATTGGGAATATCGACAGCACTGTGACAACCACTTGCATGGGGCTGTTTTAGCTGTCGCTGCAGTAGCCCTTGCTCCACCGGTGAAGCCATGCTCTCTCAGGATAAGCGCTGAAGTTAAAAAGTTTCGTCCACTTGCCCGCATGGGCTCCTTTATGAGCGCCGCCATGACAGTACTAAGATCGCTGTAGTAGTGAAACCGTTCTCAAATTAAAAAGACGTTGTTACCGCTAGGGGTATAACTTGGGGACCAAGTGGCGCTTGCTACGTTAATACTGGCCGAAAAACAAAACAAGTGTAAGATATAACTTTTATTTAAAACGCATTCACATGTATTTTTGAGCTATATGAAACTTTGAATTTTAATTTGGTCTTAAAAAACACAAACTTTGGGACGAATGCAGGCGCTAAATCTGCTCTCGTGATATCTCATGTTGGGCGGTACAGCGCGTTACTCATGCAGTCTGTCAATGAGGGATTTTGATTGCGACTGCTGAAGTGGCGATGTTCGCAGTTCTGCTGCGCTGTTAATTTAGATTAGCGGCCTAAATTTGATGAGGCCGTGCACTTGAGGCACCGAGGAGAAACTGAAAGTCGCTTAGACCCGCGCGCAACTCTGCGCGCCGTACGCGGCCTCAAGGGCCGTCTGGACGCCGATGCTGTAAACAAGATGTGATCGGCAACCTATGCAAGCAGCCGCGTCGTGCCATAAGATGGCAGAGCACGACTTTGACCCGCGGCATCATCGAAAGCACTTCCACGGTAATGCAGTCAGCCAAGATGACGACCGAGAAGGCTGCTTTCACGAGGAATACGACCCTTTCGCTGGTGACGGCGATGTGATTGAGAACGACTCGAACATCTCGTTGACGGCGCCTCCTCAATCGCAGTGAGTTAATTGTCAGTGCCAAGGTAAATTGTGCCAGTCGTTTAGTATTGTCCTTCGACGTCGCGGCATCGTTGACGTACAGCTTTTGCAGGCATCCTCGAGCATGTGTTCACTCGCAGGCGGAACAGTAGAAACCTTTTTAGCTTGCGCCCTTTTCAGTGGCGAGAGTAACATCCGGCTAACTGAAAGCGCGTGTACTCAACACTTGTCAAGACCTGTATGTTCGGGCTTTACGATTGCCTGACGCTTTTGGCAGCTTTTTCTCTTTATCCCTCTCCTTCTTCTTTTAATTAGTTTATTTGTGTTACTGGAGCTGATGGTACAGGCTCTAGAATACTGATGGTTATGAATACTAAGAAACTGCTGTTGTCCATTTAAATGTTTTGCGTGTGAGAGATATTTCTAGTTGTAACGCGGCCGTTGTGGTGAATCCGAGGGTTTCAGTTCGCTTTGCGCCTTATTGGAGTTTGAAGCACGAAGTTTAGGAGGGAAGCCTTTGAACGTTTCGAAATTGTATTTCGAATTCACGCCGCACAGCTATGTAAAATGAAGGTGCGTATGGTAGATTTTAGATGAACATGCTTCACTGAAAGTTCGCTGCAGACCTGTTGCAGCTAACAAACCAGACGTTTTCTTGAGTTAGCTTAAATACACAAGGACAAAGGGAGAAACAATGTATACAGTAGCATTAAATTCTATGTCCAACCCTTGAGTAAATCTCTGCTAACTCAATGGATGGACTTATACCAACAAATCCTATCCATTTGTTCATTAACTTAAACGGCTCAGCTGTTCATTGTGCCACTCAATATTCGATTCAGGTGGTACCATGGCCGCCTGGACCGGTACACTGCAGAGCAGCGCCTCCAAGCTGCTGGTGGGCTGGGCCGATACCTGGTTCGAGAGAGTGACCGCAAGCCAGGCTCCTACGTACTTTCTTATCTCGGCCACACCGGCATCAACCACTTTAGGTTTACATAACCTTCCACTGGTGTATCTTTGTGCTTGTGTAGTCTTGCTTGTGCCAAGTCTTGCCTTTACCTTGCTTGTCTGGCCAATAGTCCATTTTTGATGGGGAGTGTCATTTGCGAAAGCTCAGGAGGGTAGGTCGTAAAAGCCATCCAACGATGTCAGCCCCTACGTCATGGTGAAACCCCCCCCAACACCCAAACAGGAAATCTTCTGTGGCAAAACCAAATGGACTCTCTGCCCCATCTTTTGTCGGCATAAAACAATGTTACAAGAAATGCATGCATTGTGCTGAGGAGACTGGCCTAAATTCCTTGGTACCTGCTTGGCACCTTGTGGTGTGCACAGCACTCCTCTTCCAACCTCCAATACTGCCACTCTCTCAAGTGGGAGCTGAAAATTTGTGGGAAGTTTAAGTTTGTTATTAAATTTTCACAGTTGCATTGAAGTGAGGCAGAGGTGAGTTGCAATAAAAATTGGTATATCATACGTGTCAGGCATCTTCCAAGTTTGTTTAGGGTGGCAGCTAGGGAAATGTATTTGTAAATCATTTTTCCCAGGTTTCTGTATTAGCCTCAAGAACAGTCCTGGGGTCGCCCTTTGTTACTCTGTTCCCTTCTGTTTATGTGCCTTTCTGTCTAAACTAGAGGTGGTGGCTCAGAGGTTATGAAGCTCAGGTGTTAACAATAAAGACGCGGGTTTGAACCCAGCCACTGCAGTCGCATTTTGATGGAGTGAAATGCTAGAGGCCTCCCATGTGCTGTGTGATGTCGATGCTCATCAAAAAACTCGAGGTGGTCGAAATTGTTTGGAGCCCTTCACTACGGCGTTCCTCATAGCCCGAGTCACTTTGAGACGTTAAACCCCATAAGCCATAAACCCTACTGTGTGACTTGAGTCAGGCTACTTGTTTGAACAGAAGTCAGCTAGAGGTTACTGGGATAGTCATGCTGTCAAACCTTGCAAGAGCTCATTGGAGATACATTACTATTGCAAAAATGTAGCTGAACGGAAATGTTGTATTACCTGCTGTCATTGCTTCTTAGCACAACCAAGAAAATACTTGTGGCACTTTCATTTCACGTACACTTCATCCTGCTGGCTCTCTCCTTTAGGCTTTACCTTGTTTACTCACCATATTTCTAACATTCTATAATTGTGTTGGAAGATTTTAAGATTGTAAAATGAGAACAAAAGCCTTCATATGGAATTAGCTGCTAGAACTGAGACATGACAACTCCTTGGTTTGTGCTCACTTGGGTGTTCGAATCTCTGCTGCCTAGTGGTCGCCTCAATCTGTCCTATCCAAGCAGAAATGCTCTGGCCCATTTCTGTTGGCCATTTAATTGTAATCTTTATTTCTCTAGGTGCGTTTGGTCATTATAATTGCTAGGGTTACTTCATAATGTCGCTTCATGGCATTCAAGTTAAAATGTTTTGAATGAATAGATGGCTGTTCAGTTAACAAAAAGAAGACTGCATTAGCAAGGGTTGACAGTGCACCCATGCCCTCAAAACTGTGCAGATCATGTCTGGTTGAGTCTGTGATCAGCTTTGCCAGTAAATCGTCTTTCTGCATGCCATTGTGTCGCCAAATAAGTGTGGGAAAATTCTCCCTTATTTTCTTTGTTACTGCATCTGGGAAACATTATTTTCTGCTTTAAATTGTAACTTGTGACCAATTGCAACCAGTTGTTGATGCCTTGCAAGTTGTTGATGCCTTGCAGTTGTTGATGCCTTGCACATGCACGCACATACACACAGGAACACACTGTTGCCACTGTGTTTACAATGATACACTTCATGCTTGTGAAAGTGCAAAGCAATAAAGGTGAGCTGTAGCACTCGATGGCTGAATGCGTCAAACATTGAAATCTCCAGAGTTTTTTGCTAACCTGGTAGGTACTTAGAAAAACCAATTGCAGAAAAAAAAACGACAAAATGACAACACTTTACAAAATCTTGATCTGCATTGGTGCAGGGTCACTGCTGTCTGTGGCGACTACTACATCGGTGGCCGTCAGTTTGACTCGCTCTCTGACCTGATTGGCTACTACACTGGCTGGTCTGATCTGCTCAAGAAGGAGCGCCTGATCCAGCCAGTTCCTCCTCCTGAGGCAAGCAACAATTTCGACATGCAATCTTTCCTTCTTTTCCTTACCATGTTGCCAGTGAAATTATCCTTTTTCTTGTTTTCACGGCTCAGCCTTAGCTGTCCATTGTTTGCAGCAAGGCACTGTTGCCTTTTCTGCTCTGCGATTTATTGAGTCTGTTACTGTTTTTTATGTCCTTTGACCATTTCTGATTCTTATCTTGTGTAGAAGTTGCATACTCATTATACAGAGCAGGTAGCTGTGAAGTACTGTGAAAGTTTGGGATGAAAGTAAAAGTGTAATTACACAGCATGGGAAGTTAAGGCACAAGGGTAACCTGTTCCACCAACTGGCTCAATCTGCTACCATAGGGATAAAAAAGTTGAGTTGCAAAGGATACCTGAAAATTAGAATATTGTGAAATTCAATTTGGAGGTAAAGATTTTTGAAGTTACCAGCAAAAAAGCACGTGATAGGTTAGAAGTCAATTTCTGGAGTTTTTCATGCCTTCCAGCTTTCTTAGCTATATTGCCTAATAAAGCCTTTATTAGCTCTGCCAATTTTTGCTGCTTATGTTGCGGTTTCTTTGCTGTTATAACAGCCTGTCAATGACAAGAAACGGGCTATTGCTGTGCTCCCCTATGTCAAGATGGCTGACACTGATGAACTCAGGTGAGCATAATTGCATTCAGTGGGCATTTGACACCAGGCAGAGGCTAATCCCTAACGGGCTATATCTGTACAACCTTCATTGTGAAAGTGTGTTATTCTAACTATTTTCTAACTTTTGTGCATTTGGTTTCCGGATTGCATTTAGTGCCTGCTACCTGACAGCAGATTTGTTGCTAACCTGCGAGACCAAAAGGAAGGGCTGCAGGCTGAATGAGCAGTGATAGGCACATACTGCTGTTTCACAGAGGCCCTTGCACCGGGTCCAATGACCTCTGTATTGTATGACAAGGTTTGGAATCCTATCAAGACTGGCTAATGGAAGTAATTTTCTTTAAGTACCCTGGGCCAAGCGAAAGTAGTATAATTCTTTCGTACTGACTTGCCTGTTGGCTCTTGGTCAGAGAAAAGAGAGAGAAAAAAAGTGTGCACAGACACTTAAGACTGCTTACGTGTGAGAAGGCATAAGCCTGTCCCCCACTTTGTGAACGCAGTCGTCGCGCACTGTACCTTGACATAGCCCGATGCTATGCAGCTGGCAATTCTACCTCTGCATGGCTTTACGTAGCCACTACCGCGAAGCCACCGCAGCCCTTCTGATCTGTGCACTAACTTCGTGAAGGCAGTTGCTGCCGTACTGTTACCGCCAGAGTCACCGCCGCAGTGGTTAAGCGGCGCACCACTGCCCTGAAATGGCAGGTGCTGCTGCCGGTGGAATTTGTGCGATCCAGTTTGCTCTTCCTGAGCAACCTCACGCGATCAGTCATTATTTAACCGCCACCTGCCCACTGTGGCGCTTTGCATGAGCCTTACGGGAGCTCGGAAGACGCAACCTGGGCCCTGCAATCCCCCCCAGTGGTAGTGTTTGAAACAGCCACCTGCTGGGGCAGTGTTGCATCACTTAACCGCTGCACCACTGTGCCATTAGCGGTATGAGGACTCCCCGTGATCTATGAATGTGATTAAGAGGGTTGTGACATCATCAACACCATTTGACCACCAGTGGACCAATCATAGGGCACTGCCAAAGTTGAAATATGAGGTCCCCCAAAATTTAGAAGTTTGCCCACACCCAAAAATTCATAAGGACGCCCAAAATATTGGAAGCAGGCCCACCCCTGAAAATGGATTAAAGTGGATTAATTGGTCGGATCAGTATAATCGCATATGATAATCCAATGGAAGGTACTCAAACATTCTAGACGGTGTTGATTCATGCATATCATGTAAAGCCAATGGAACGGGTTCCAGCCAGAGTTTTGGTGGGAAAATCATTGCAAGAAGAGCATTAGACACTCATTGTAGACACCACAGCAGGCAGCCCAGGTGCTGTCGCAATAGTTCACTTAGCTGAAGTACACTACATCTGCTAGCTCTGCTGCATTTTTTTTTTTTTTCTGATCGTTCCTTCCTTTTTTTTCTTTCTTTTGTAGCTTCCAGAAAGGGGACATCTTTGTGGTGCACAATGACATGGGTGATGGCTGGCTCTGGTGCACCTTACACCGTACTCAGGAAAGCGGCCTGGTCTTCAAGGAGCTCTTAGAGGAGCTGGTAAGCCGAACGAGCCCCTGCTCGACCGTTAACGTCTTGGCTTGTTTCCTTGCCTGTCAACTGATTACCTGCATGTTAGACTTTGCACCAGAATCCTGAACAACTTGCTTTATCGATGTCATTTTATGCATCTCTCAGCTGGAGGCAGTGGTAGGAATGTTGTGCCAATGTGTCCCGTTGCATTAAACCTGCTGCATGCTGCTACAAATAGGTCGGTTTTTTTGCAGTGCTACCAGTGCTGCACCAAAACACTATTTCAGCAGCCAAGAGCGAGAACTAACGCCTTATGTGCATGGTAGCGATTCCGGTTTCAGTGTGTTAGCATTAAAATGCTTCTGCAAACAAACACCCGGCAGTGGCCATCTGTCGGTGACCAGCCTCTAAGAAAGCAGGTAAAAACTTATCGTACATGTGGCCTCGAGTGGGATTTGAACCTATTGCAGCACGGAACTGATCAGCTTCGCTGGCTGCTGCTTTAGACCACTCAACCACGACTGCCTAAAATCCTGCACTTTTTGGGTCTTCGTGCAGCGCTTTGTCCTTTCTTAAACTTTGGCCCGAGGTAGCTGAAATCTCCTGTATGTTTGCATTTTTACTTTGCTTTTGGGTATAGAGTTCCTGCTACAAAATATGAGGAAGCTGCTTCGAATTGAATTTTTGCCTGGTATGTAGCCTGCTCCATATTGCTTTTGGCTGTTCCCACCACTGCAAAGGCAAAAATGAAAAAAAAAAAAGGTTGTGTGAGGCTCAAATGAAATGCAAACAGTTGATTAGGCTAGCCCTGTCAGTGCCAAGTCAATGAACAGACAGATTATATTTATAGCTTCACGTGCTTACCGTGACGTAAACAGCCTACCTTTTTAGTGCAAAAGCACTTCTAGCTGCACTGCCCTTGTTTCGATGGTGCCTGTCTGTGTGAAGCCTCTGAGTTGCAAGTGTAACTGGCTCACTGGGTGAGTGGACACCTCAACTGTGCTGTGAGTAGGGGGTGGTGTCCACCTACAAAAAAAAAATCATGCTTTGGCACAATATTTCGTGCTTAGCAATGCTAAACTGCCAGCCATTTTTTTTCCCCCCTCCCTTTGTGCTTTGCAGGATGACAACGTAGACCCGAACGAGATCTACCCCTGGTTTCATGGTGACATCTCAAAGGAGGCTGCTGTTGAGGAGCTTGCAAAAAGTAACCTTGTTTTCTGCACTCAGGGGAATGATTTTATTATGAAAAAGAAACTGGTCAGAAAAAAATCACTCGAAAATGCAGCATGGCAGCGCTTACAAAGAAAAAATACAAAGTATAATGTGAACCGCCTACTGCAAGGAGATGCACATTTGCCACACTGATACTCAAAAAAATCCTGTGATGACTCAATTTGTCAAATTTCATTGTATAAATTTTATTTCATTCAGAAAGCTGGATGCTGTCAGTTTCGAACGCAAATTGCCGAGCCCCTCCTCAAGGCATTAAAACTGGGAACAAAAAAAAATGTGGTAGCCCTGCTCCTTACATACCACCTCCCAGCAGCTTGGACAAGACCATGCATTGGCCTATACACTATGATGAACAGCAGAGACGCAAGCTTTGTATCGTGTTATACTAGCATAGTCAACTTGAGAAGTGTTCCAATGCGTTTTGTAGGGAAACATTTGTGTTTCTCTACAAAACTCCCTACAATGTGTTTTGTAGGGAGTTGATGCAATTACACATTTCCCACCCACTACTTCCCACTGATTCCATTTGGAATCATGCAAAAAAAAAAATGGATAGGGCTGAGTCCTGATTTTCTCATTTTCGGACATTGTCTTCTTCCTAAACACTCAAATCTCAGCATGGCTTTTTTTTTTATTCCAAGAAGTCTTAATTTTGACCTGGAAGGGTTAAGCCTGATTGCAACAACTGCAGTTTTGCCGAGGTGAAGTGTAAAGGAGCTCACATGCAGTAAGGAAACCCCAGGCGGTTAAAAATAAGGTGTAGTCCTCTACTACTGTGATACTTTCTCTCTCCCTTCTTTCAAGTTAAGGGGGGACCCTGGTCTTGAAAAAAAAAATTTTATTAATAAAGTCACAGTTATAAAATTTTCAGGCCACATGTATTTTTGTGCGCCGATTCTAGATATTTCATTTAATTTCGTGTAAAACAGTTCCATGAGCACTTGTGCAATTTTTATGCAAGTATTTTGGGAAAAGTTTTGCAGAAAATTTGCTGCAGGAAACTGAAATGGCTGAAATTCATGCCATTGGGTTCTCTTGACACCAAGGAATGCAATAAGGGTAAAATTATCATCCTGGCTATCATAGAACTTGAGTTATAGAGTTTTGAAGTAGTCACTTCAGAAATGAGAAGAAAAGTGTGTATTCCTGTTTCTGAAGTGGCAGCTTCAGTACCCTATAACTCAAGTTCTATGATAGCCAGGATGATAATTTTACCCTTATTGCATTCCTTGGTGTCAAGAGAACCTAATGGCATGCATTTCAGCGAGTTTCCCGCAGCAAATTTTCTTCAAAACTTTTCCCAAAATACTTGCATAAAAATTGCACAAGTGCTTAAGGAATTGTTTTACACGAAATTAAATGACATGTCTAGAATCAGTGCACAAAAGTACATGTGGCCTGAAAATTTCATTACTATATCTAGATTAATAAAATATTCTTTTCAAGACCAGGGTCCCCCCTTAACATCCAACCTCCCACCCTTCCTTCAAAATGTTATTGCTTTGGCATGTAAAAGTTGTTTAGTTATTAATAATTCCTCTTGTAGGCAAGGAAGTTGCACACAGCTAATCTTATTTTGTTTACATTGAAAATGATACTCTTATAACTTCTCTTGGTGCTTTATAGCCTTGATAGGTGCTGCACCATAAACTCCAGCTTACTATTCTTTTGACCCTTTTTTTACTAGTTCGCTCTTTCTACATTCTTTATATTGGGTAGCTACATGGCACAAGCCTGTCAGTGGTCTTTTGCTCTGTTTCAAGGGCTGACAAGTTGCACTTTCTTTTTTTTCTTCCCTTGTCTGTACAGTGGGTCCAGGGAGCTTTTTGGTGCGGCCAAGTGACAACTCACCGGGGAACTTTTCCCTCTTCTTCCACATTAACAACACCATCCAGAGGTTTCGTATAGAGCGCAAGGGAAACCGCTACGTCATGGGTGGTCGCACCTTTGACAGGTAGTGTGGCTTGACGCTGCATACTTTTTGCAGGACTTGTTGTTTTTCGCAGTTAGCATGATATAGTTGCCTTGGGCAGGAACCCATCAGCCTATTAATGAACTGTTTGCTTTTTTTAATTTAGGTTGAGTGGAAAGGTAGTGTGCAAGGTGTCTTGTTTTATTTATATTGCTTGAACTAATGTGATAGTAACATGTGCTGGATAGTTTATTTTGTTCATGATGCACTTCATGGTGAAAATAATTATTGTGGAAGAAACCTTGCCCATTCATGTACAGCCTTTGTCAGTAGTATACAGCCCAAGGGGTTTTCTTCTAAGGAGGGGTGTGTGAATATTCTAAATTTAGAATACGAATAGAATATATTTGTTATTCACTTCATGTTCAATTTGAGAAATTGATATTTGAGAATTTCCAAATGTTCACCAGCAATCAAGTAGAGGCAGAGGGCACTTTATAATTCGACCTTCGGATAATTTAGGTATTTCTTTCGTCTCTTGAAGTCCAAATTAATCAGGTTTTACTATCCATCATGTCAAATTTATTTCCTAGTCGTGAGTAAATTCATGGATTTCATTATGTTACTCATTTTGCCTGACCACATAAAAGGTTGCACCTGTTCTGCTTCCTAAGCAAGCAGTATATGTTCCCGTGCACATCACATTCTCTTAAATACGGCGCTCAGTCAGTCTGTAGTAGGAAACAGCTTAAAAGAGCAGCGAATGGTATCAATGGGCCGTGGCCTGCTGGGTCCTGTATTGCTCCACTGGCCAACCACAACAGTAAATGAATTCAGCTTTTTAATGTTTGCCTATATCAATTCAGCCATGGGCATCAAAATTCTTGAGCTTATAATTACTTCTTAAGATATGCTTCTTGTTAGGTCGCAAGAAAAACTTTACCAACGGGCTACTTTTGTCTTGTTGGAATTTGTTGTGGCAGCATTAAAGTTGGCGGAGCTTCACTGCAGACAGTTTTATTTATTTTGGTTGCAGAGACCGTGCAGTATTTGGAAAAAATAAGGACTGCAACATTTGACTTTCTATTTGTTTTTGAAAATTTTTTACATATTGGGCAGATATTTGATTCAATATTTGAAGCTATTTTTTCTTCATTTCGTATTCAGTTCATATTCGAAAATTTCAGTATTCCCACAGGCGTAAAGTTCCAGAAGGGTGAGTGCTTGAATGATTTCAATGCTGGTGATGCTGAACGAGTCAGACTGCATGGCCCAGGTGGAGACCTGGTGGGCTGTTTATTTTTTACAAAGGCTGTACCTCCTCCATGTTGTACCACTCAACCTTTGTTTGCAAAGTTGTCGCTGTCACGTGCTGCAAAAGTCAATCCCTTTGTGTAGACTTGCGACAAAGGCATCATTTCTTGCTTGTGGGTTTGCTGCAGTCATTGAAACTCTTAGCAAAACAAACATGGGCAACAACTATGTGTCTTTTTCTTATCAGATAATGTTGATATCTCTAAACCGTGTTCTATGTGAAGGTTCGACGAGCTACATGATAAGTTTTTGTTGTCGGCAGTTGGCTTTGTTTTGATTCCCTTCATTACGCATGCAAAGAGCACTGCCCTGTTGTGGTTTCTTGTGTTGCTGCTACAATGTTCTCACGCTTTCCCTTTTCATTTGCCATGGTTTTAGTCTTGAGGCTGTTGTGAGCCGCTACAAGGTGGAGCAGATAGTGGAAGGTCATGTGCTGGGAGATCCCGTGCTAAAGGTTTGTAATCCTCTTGTTGTCTTTAGTAATTGGTTCCACACCTGGATAAAAAGGAAGGATTGAACTTGCATAAGTGCGCATTCTTGATGTGAATAAATGTCATTTGCTGGGGATGAAATGCTTTACTTGAATTGGGTTTATTTCGTTTTGAGATTTTTTTTTTATTTTTAAGCAGTGCTGCGATGTGTTGACATGCGCAGCTTGAAGCCTGCAAAGTGTGCTGAGGACACCGTGGGGCCTTTTGTTTCAGGCGCCTTACGAGACCTGTCACTCAAGTCGTGCTGAAGAGCTCCAGCATCGATCGCGCGACATTTATGCCACTTTGCGGGAGAGCCGGGAAACTGGCATGGCAAAGCGCAACAAGGGTGTTCGCATGCAGGGCTACCTGTCCAAAAAAAGTACGCTTCACTACTGTGTGGATATGTAATTTAAATACTCTGCTGCTTTCTGTGTACTCCTAGGAGCTGCAGTGATGTGCCCACTGTTCTAGGACTGCCACTGCAGCACCAGGGACAGTGCTTGCCTGGATGGAATATGGCTCTGTAGTTTGGCTGTTGGTTACTTAAGGGGGGACACTGGTCTTGAAAAAAAAATGTTTATTAATGAAGTCACAGTTACGAAATCTTCAGAGAATATGTATTTTTGTGCGCCGATTCTAGATATGTCATTTAATTTCATGTAAAACAATTCCCTGAGCACCTATGCACTTATTATGCAAGTATTTCGCGGAGAGTTTTGAAGAAAATTTGCTGTGGGAAACTCGCTGAAATGTATGCCATTGGGTTCTCTTGACACCAAGGAATACAATAAGGGTGAAATTGTCTTCCTGCCTATCATAGAACTTAAGTTATAGAGTTTTGAAGTTTTCGCTTCAGAAATGAGAAGTAAAGTGTGTATTCCTGTTTCTGAAGTGGCAGCTTCAGTACCCTATAACTCATGATCTATGATAGCCAGGATTATAATTTTACCCTTATTGTATTCCTTGGTGTCAAGAGAACCCAATGGCATGCATTTCAGCGAGTTTCCTGCTGCAAATTTTCTTCAAAACTCTCTGCAAAATACTTGCATAAAAAGTTCATAAGTGCTCAAGGAATTGCTTTACATGAAATTAAATGACATACCTAGAATCAGCGCGCAAAATACATGTGCTCTGAAAATTTCATAACTATGACTAAATTAATAAAATTTTCTTTTCAAGACCAGTGTCCCTTCTTAAAGGGACACTGAGGAGAACTCTCATCTGATTATCGTGCTCAGTAAAAACTTCCGGCTGTGTTGACGTTTGTCCGGCAGCAAAATACGCATTTATCGCCAAGAAAATTGACCTAAAAATCTTCCCACTGGATGATTTAAACTCGTGAAGTCCTTACCGAAAAGGACTGGTTGCCATCGTTTTAAAGTAAATGTTTGTGTAATGTAGTTTGTTGTGATCTTCGTCAAGTACCTGTCATGCCATCCGTATCTAGAAAACGTGCATAGGGCTGTGTGTTATCATGCTAGCTATTAGTGGGATGGCAGGGGCAATTTTGTTGTCTGAGCAAAGGAAAGCTGTGTGTGTGCATATAGATGTCAGCGAGTGCTGTAGCAGCTGCACTGTGAGCTTTGCAGTCAGTGTGAGGTCATCTGTCATGAGGGCCAAAGGGAAACGCCACCAGTTTATCACTTGGTGCCTTTCCTGGCACATTTTGTAAGTACCACACAGTGCAATAGAGAGGCAAACCATTGTCTTGGTAAAAGATTGTGCTGCAATCCTTAGGAGCAGTGTGGGGCTGTGTGGCTGCAGTAGCGTGCCTGTCACTCAGCAGTTGGTGTCTGTAACAAACTAGAAGTGTTTGACTGCATGTTGCAAAGCGATTGAGTTGTGGTGATTGGTGTCATGGCTGTTCTTAAATGCTTGGGCCTGGCTTTCCCCAGGTTTGGGAAACAAGAAATGGAAGAACCTGTACTTTGTCCTCAATTCCAAAGAACTGCACCTGTGTTTTTTTGACAACCCCAGGGTGAGTAATATTTTGACAGAATATCCATTGAGTGGAAAATGAGAAAGGGCTGTGCAACATTTTTAGCTTCATGCACAGCGTAAGCCAAATGTTCGGGATATGTTGCTGTTACATCTGTTACTTATTTTTTACGTTGTACATGTTTTTGTTTATGTAGCGAACGAAGCCCAAAGGTTTGATCGATCTCAGTTACTCCTACCTGTACATGGTCCATGACAGCCTCTTAGAAAGGTAAGAGTTCTTTCTGAGCTTACTTATTCTGTGATGTAGGTGTGTTCAATTGTATGTGCTCTTATTGCCGAGAGCTGCCATTTGTTTGATGCATCTCGCACAGACCAGGTACACTCTTTTCCTTTCAGTTGAATATTAAATAGCTTATATATTTCTATAAAATATGCGTATGATTTGATTTGAAAGTTCAAAAGCGCAGTTTAAGCTGAATAATAGCATATTCATTGTTCTTGAATAATGCTATAGTGCAGAGTGTTTTAACGGGGGATGCGATGGCTAAAAATCATGATTTTCACCCCCTCCAAAAAAAATGTTTTTGAATTTTTGTCGTTTTGCATTCCTGTTGTTTTGGATTTAATGAAGAAACTTCTCACCAAACTTGGTTGTTGTCTGCAGTGTAAAAGAGAAGAAAATGAATTCTTTTTATGAGATGGTGTTGTGCGTTTGCCGTCGAAAGCACCAGTGAATGCTTTTTTTATAGACACAGCCACAGAGTGGGCTAGAAAATGAACGCGGATTGAATGCCCACATTAGTTGGAAAGTGTGTTTCTCATGCTTTCTGGTAATGGTAGACATTTTATTGAGAGTACACCAGACCGCTCAAGAAAAACTAAAAGAAAAGCACATTTATGGCCATGGCAACTGCGGATTGGCTGGCAAATTGAAACAGAAGTTTGGATTATCAGAAACACAGCACGTGACTTTCTGGCGGTGTTTTCGCACCACTCGGAGTCTTGCTAAGCCAGACCTGGTTTTGGTTGTGTTTGACACTGGATCTTGCCAACCAACCAAGGAAGCATTTCATGAGTGCAGACAAGGGCGCTGGACAGCTCTAGAGCTGAAAAAAAAGAGCAAACTTGAAGCAGTTGCCACTGAACAACCTTGTGTTGAAAGAAGAGGGCCCAACATATGCAGCAGGGCACTTTTGATTATTTTTGGCCATAAAATTAAATAGCATGTTTTGAAATCTTTGAACCTATTTTTCTCAGTTTACGCTTTTTGGGAAAACAAAACTGTTGAAAAACTATCATTTCCAAACTGCTTTGCCAAACGCTGCTTACAGGGTATTTTCTAGATTTAAAGTATGTCGGGAACGAGATGAGGTACTTTTTGATCCCTAAATTTTTTCTAACACAAAACATTGTCAGATGTGTGACATATAATGACAACAGCAATAAAAAAGAACTCTGTTGTTAAAGTGATTAGATTTTTACAGAAATGACATAAAAACACGCGACTTGACTTATCCTGAACTATGAACCACCTAGAAGGTATCTAATCAGAAACAATCAGTATATCTTCATTATTTTTTAAATGATAGTTTTCCTAAGCTGACACTTCAATTTGCTCTATATAAGAACTATACATTTGTGTGTGCGTGTGCGCGCGCGCATGCTATGGTAATTAAATTTGTATTAGTCTGATGACAAAAAGCTAAACCTTCCATGCAACTTTTATCAAAATTGGTGCAATAGTTCAAAAGTTGACTCTGCAGTCTAGCACTCCCCATTGCCATTGCCATTGTGAGACTGTGTCATGTGACATCTTTCAAGATCTGATGTGCCTATTAGAGTTATGAGCTTGACTTATGATTTAGATACCAAGCTTACGCTTTGGAAGGGTTATGACGACTCAATGATTAATATTTAGTTATGTATGTAGAAATTTGTGATTGACAACTTTGTCGTCACAGTAACTGCTATGTTAGCTTATTGAAGGCAAAACCCACTGTGTGAAAGTTGTGTCTTCTCCATTCTTCAGGTCCAACTGCTTTCAGATAGTTGAGAGGGCTCTTCCATGTATCAGCACTGTATACTATCTCTGTGCCAGTTCCTCGGATCTGGTCCGGGTAAGTGCATGATTTGAATGAGAAGGACTTCATTTGCTAGTACAGGCTGTGCCATTGCTTACTTTGTAGAGCACCATTTGTAACTGCAGATGTTGTTGTTTCTGTCACTACTGGTGGTGTGCTCTTCTTCCTTATCCATTTTTTAATCCCTTAAAGCCCTTTGCTTTGGCTTCCTCTTTCATTTTGAAAGAAATAAACATCAAACCAAACTTAGACATGCTCACTTAATTTCTGGTTAAAACCGTTTGTTTTGGTTTTGACAGTTCTTCCTCGTCAAGTATATTTTGAAGCTGTTAACAGGGTTTTTGATGAATTGAGTGCATAGAACAGTTTCATAGTTCCCATTGCATACAATAGATGGTCTTATATGTTCTGTCAAGCACGTATACCTGTTGAACTTCGGACAGCCCACAAAGGAAGCAGTAAGATGGCTTAAAGCTCTTAATCTCAACGAACATTCTGGCACCATTGTTAGGTGGAAGTGCAGGCAGTTTAAGGGTTAATTTTACCTACATGCTGTCACATCCCACTTACAGTTAGTGCTAGTTACAGTGGCCATTCCCGCATTTAGCCGTTGTGTGTTTGTCTGTGTGTCTGTTTGTTTGAAGCCGGCTTTATGGCAGACTGCTCGCCTGCCTTCTGGGCAACCTGCTCTGGTGTGTGTGCGTGCATGTGCGTGCATGCACACACACAACAGACAGACGAGCAGTGGCACATCTTAACTTGGCCAGTGCACCACTGTACCAGGAATGGTAGGAAGACTCCCAGGCATCTATGAATGGAGAGACTGACCAGTTATGCATATATGGACATTAACCCATTATCCCTATCCGAACAACTTTTACCTGGAAACACTGGATCTGAACACTAGAACCAAAGGGAAAACCGAACTGCTAGTGCACCTAATTCTCATTTGGCCTAACTACACAAATCAACCATCATTTTTTAGTAACTTGCAGTTTTGTGGTTTGTTCATTTCAACGAGCCCAGTATTTGTGGACTTAACTGTCACCTCAAGTATCGCATGCAACATGGGTGTCGGGTGTTGGCAGCTTGTATGCAAGCTGTATTGTTGCCTTGAATGTAAAACACCTTGAAGCTTTTGCATCCACCAGTCTAATTCATAATCCTGCGTAGAAGTTTGGTTGGACAGTTTGTAGTATAGTTTAGCGTGACAGTGATCCCGTTGTTGAGCACGTCCTCAAATAGCCGCTGGGCGAAGTTTCACGTATGGCGAATAGCTAAATAGCTAAGGGTCTGCACTCCCATCCCGCTGCCTTTGCAGGAGTGGATGAGTGCGGTGGGCCCGCTGTGTGTGCCACAGCTGGCCAAGGGAGCGGCTGGCCGAGGCCCCCCTCCAGCCGTCTCCCAGGTGCGCTCGCTCAGCCTCACCCTACTCGAGGCCCACAGGCTGCCTGTGCGTCTTGCTCCACATCCCTTCTGCATCATCTCCCTCAACCAGGTGATCCCCTTTCCGCATGTGTTGATTTGTCGGTCTCTCACCGTGCCTTCACGCTAAGTTTTCATGCCATGTTGACTGCACGTAAGCACAGTGGGTTGGTTTGGCATGTATAGAGCACCGAGTGTTGGCTATCAATCATGTGAATGGTTACAAGAGTCCTCAGAGGTCCAGCACCATGGAAAAAACTACATTTTGTCGAAGCCAGTGTTTAACTTCATGAGTGATTTAAAGGTGTATCCTACTCCTGTGTGTACTTCCATTTGCCATGCTGCTCGCCTAGGCTATAATGATAAGGGCCAGGCTGATAGTGATGATGAAATGGGGTAGGTTACAGGTGCAAAAGGAAAGTAGAGGTCTGCTTAGTTTTTATAAGTAGACCTTATATGTAGACAGATTGCCTACATATAAGCTGAAAAATGGCTGAGCAGCTGACTATTCCTCCTGACAGTACTGCTTTTCTTTGCACTTTTGCATTGCACTTTGCACTACCCTGTAGCTCTGGTGTGCTCGTGTGAACACTGCTCTAAATGAGGCTCATTGAGCTTAGGCCCCGTTTTGTCACTGTGTGATTGATGAAGATTAGGATTAGGAAGCAAAAGCTGCAAGTTTCATTACAAAGCATCTCATTCCTGTATATACTTGCCACTCGGAAGGTCAGCCCCATTAAAAATATTCCGGACAAGGTGTTCACTTAACCTTTGACCTCACTTGGAAAATTCATGTCAAGAGTGTTAACTTGTCTTCCTTAAACATTTTTTCAGGCTAACTAACAAGCAAAGCTAGTCTACACTACACTGGTTAGGTAACAGAAAATGATGTAATTTTGTGCTTCTGACCAGGCTTATCTTGCTTATGTGCTGGCCTAGCATGCCAGCATAACTAGTTTAGTTCACTGTTTTGACGCAGCTCTCTCTCCCCATCAAAGTACACTTTTTCCAACCATCTCAGCACATATCTCTCCTGAATGGTACCCTTAAAATGAGCCCCATGTACATACAAGTAAACATGTTTAGGTACTCCTATCTGTGTGTAAAGTGATCTGCGTGGGCAAAATGATTCTCATCAGTGGTCCTGCCTCGTAACATGTGGAGGTAGGGATGAATCTGGATCTTGCCTGTTCCTGATTCATCACTGCCTTGAAGGGGCGCTGAAGACAACTCCATCCAATTTTTTTTTTCTCGCTGAAAATAGATTCTGTGGCTCTTTCTGGCTATGTTGATGCAAAAGAGCTATTTATTGCAGAGGAAATTAGATTTAAAATTTTTCTTATTAATTCAAACTTGTTACGTTTGCACTGAAAATGGCGTTGTAGCTAGCCTCTGGGATCCGTTCCCAAAAAAACTGCATCCCATTTTCAGTGAGAGTGGTCTCTTTGGGATTAGAACACAGTTATCTGTCAATAATAAGCAACTTCAGTTTGTCCTTAGTGTTCCTTTAATATGTTGTCGCCTAAGAGAGCCCGCAGACTTGTTACAGTAGGTTCTGTGGAATTGTTCTGCTTGTTTCTTTTTTTTTTCTCTCTCTCTCTTCTCTATGTTGTGTTATGTTCTCTTCGTAAGTATGCATGTATGGCAAAGCATATCTTTGGTCCTGTCCTATTTAATGCCTGGAAGGGCCTTTAGGACACATCAAGCAAATAAATGACTGAGATGCATGGCCATGAAGACAGCATGCATGAAAAGAGACACATGCCTGGTTCCGTCATATGAAGCCCATTCTGCTTGCTTGACTGACTCATCCGACAGCTGTTCGGGGCCAGCACATCTGTTCCGCTGCTTAGGGCTTGCTGTTCTGCTTGCTTGGTTGGCTCTGGCCTGGCAGCTGTTTCTATCCAGAGCACCTGTTCCTATGATTTCAGTGTTTGCCGGGTCATTGCGCGGAGAATTTTGTGCCGTCAGTGCCTCTTCCTCCTTGATTGCTTGTCTTGCACTATATTTCTGTCCTGTTTAGTTAAGCAAGAGCTGGTGCTTGCTATTCATGGAGTTTTTCCTTCACATGCCTTGCATGGTCTGCTTTTCTGGCTGATTTTCTGCTGCAGCATCCTTTTGTTTCCTTTTGTCATTTGTGGTTTAATTCACTGACCTTGAGATGACAAGAGTGGTACTTATGTCCACGGTGCACATTTCATTGGCCTGCTTTGACATTAAAAAACTGCAGCTTGGTGGAACGCACATGCACGCTGCTTTTGTATTCACTTCGCTGAAACATACTCTGTTCTCTATCCCACTGGTATGGCCCCACCATATCACGAGATCCAGACCTGCCATTTCAAGTGAAGTTTTCTGTCCCTTTTCTCATTCACCAGTAACATCTTTTACTCTGTGCGAGCGTGCATTTATACCAAATATTGGTCCCAGCTGCCTGTACAGTCTCATTGGCTGATGGTTGATCACACTGGATTCCCATTTCGCCTTTTTTTTTTTCTTTGTCACCCTCCAACCCAATCTCTTGACATCAGGTGAAGGTGTGCCGCACTCAGGTCAAGTGCCCACCTGATCCAATCTGGGAAGAGGACTTTCTGCTCGAGTGAGCATCGTTTGCATTGCTCTCTGTTCCATCGTTGCTGTTGTTTCCTTTTTTTTTGTTGTTCTCCTCAGTCTGCTGATTGCAGTGTTCTTGCTGATTGCAGTGTTCTTGTGAAGGTCAGCCTAATGTGGAAACTTGTAAAGGCTTTGCAGCAGAGTGGTGAAAACATGAACACACAAAAGTCACTACTCATTCCCTGTCACAGATGCTTGATCCAGATATGTTACTTGATGCACATTTTTGTTATGTTTAGGAGTGTTTAAAATTCATTTGGTCCTTTGTCAAGCTTTGTGGCTTGCATTGTCTTCATCTAGATTTCCTTCCATGGCCCCATTCCTGGTTACTGATTGGCTGATGGTCTTAATCAAAAAGCCAGTGTTTTTTCTGTTTTATCAACATTTTTTTAGCTCAAGTGATGGGTTTTGCACAGTAATTTGTAAACTGTTCAGTGGCTTTAAAATGCAGTGCAAGCCTTTGAAGCGAAAGGGGTGCTGTTTTTAATCACATTCTCAACGGAGTTTGCTATGAGACGTGACCATTGTGTGAGACTTGAGCGCTAGAGATCTTGCTGTTCTGTTAGTTCCGAATATCTGTGTAGTCACCATGGCTGTTGTGCCTCCACAGGGATCTTCCGTCAGACGTCACATCTTTCACCATTACTCTTTACACTAAAGGGAAAAGGTCAAAAGACATGGAAATGGGTGAGTGGCACAATGTTCCCTCATACTGGCCTGACATTTAGCAGTGTTCTTGTGGCAGCCCGCCATCAATCAGAACAGTGCGAACCACAGGCTTAGTCCTCTGCTTCTGTCTTTCCAGCGGAAGTTACAGTCGAGTTGGACAGCCTGGTTAACTGTGAAGAAACCGAAGAGTGGTTCTCCCTGGGGGGGTTAACGCCACCCATTCGTGAAGACTGGGGGTCCCTGCGTGTGCGCATCCGCTACGTACACGAGGTCATCATGCCACTGGCTGAGTATACGGCATTCAAGGAGGTGTGTACACTGGTCGCTTATCGTCTGGAAAAAGTGCTGGTTGAGCCTCAAGGATAGAAAGCCAACACTGATTCTGTAGCATGAAATGCTTAGGGGCAGGGTTTCGAAGGTTTGAAGGAACAACTACACAGCAAAACACAATATCTGTCAGTTTCTCATACTGCCGAAGCCGCACATTAAAAAGGTCCCAAATTGTGGCGCTAGGCCGTTGTTTTGGGAAGTGTAGAATATTGCTTAAGCACAGTTACAAAAGCTTTAATACGTAATGGTATAGGGGTCGTGTTAGATATAACTCAGCCAAAAGAAGTGCTGTAGAGTTCTGTGTTAATTTGAAGTTGTATTTTTGATGTAAAAGTGCATTATTCAGATGAGGTGTTTGGGTAAAGACTGCTTGTGGGAGCTGTAACTGTTGTCTGAGCTGACAACATAGGGGTAACTTTGAATGGGAACAATGTATTTTGGCCTTTTGAAACCTGACTGCATTTGGTGCACGACCAACCAGATGTGTAGCAGTGTGACACTAGTGTTGAAAGGCCAGTGTGTTAGTGCCCTATTACAGCATGGAGCAATAAAGCCAGTGAGAACAGGCACATGCATGGATACTAGTATTGTCGGCAAGGCTCTTTTGTGCATGCAAATACAACTACTGCTAGTAGTTGTATTTGCATGGCTGGGTGGAGCCAGCATTTGCAAGACTGGGTGGAGCCTCTAGCCATGAGGCCAAATGCTCCCGAGAGGCATTAGTGAGGTGAGGAATGGGACGTAAGGAACTCTTGGAGTGGAAAATCTCTGAGTCCACCACAACTGTTGAAAAATGTGGCTCTGCATTAGAGAGGTGCTTTGTAAATATAGTCTAGTAACATGACTGAACTGTTCAGTATGATGTACTTTGTCCCATGTAAATTCAATTGATGCTTGTGAAGCATGTAGCTAGTTGCATGTGATGTATTGTCAGTTGCTGCTGTGTCAGCAACAAGTCCGCGGCAGCATTAAAAGCTAGTTGCTCATGTTGCTTGTCGCTTACCTCTGCCAAGTGACTGCTCGAGAGCTTCATTAATGAGGTTGCCAATTATCTGCTGTACATACCTGCTGTTTAATGTGACCAGAACGTACGCATCATATGGTGTCCACTTTGGTATTGGAACTCTGGCTTCTTAACGCTTGCTCTCTGCGTGATGTGTGTGTTTGGCAGCTGGTGGTAGACGAGGAGCTCCACCTGGTGAGCGTTCTGGCAGACTTGTGCCACAAGGACCGCACTCCCCTGGCCAGTGCCGTGCTCCGGGTGTTCCGCTACGAGAGAAAGGAGGCGCTCCTGCTCAGGGACATGAACAACCGGGAGATCGACCTCGAGGGTGCGCTGGGCCGTTCCCTGCTTCTCTTGTCTGCATTCCCTTCTTGCCCCGTGCTTTCCTTGGCTGATCACAGCTTTTCATGCCAGAGAAGCAGGAAGATGATTACGTGGCGCCCAGTTATTTGGCTCCACTAAAGAAATGCCCAGAAGTTTTAGTGTTCGTTGGTTGGTTTATGGGATTTAACGTCCCAAAGCGACTAAGGCTATGAGAGACGCCGTAGTGAGGGGCTCCGGAAGTTTCGACCACCTGGGGTTCTTTAACGTGCACTGACATCGCACAGTACACGGGCCTCTAGAATTTCTCCCCCAAAGAAATTCAGCCGCCGCGGCCGGGATCGAACCCGCGTCTTTCGGGTCAGCAGCCGAGCACCATAATCACTGAGTCACCGCAGCGGGTAGAAGTTTAGTGTACATTCCTTTTATTAGGTCTGAGCCGTACACGTCGGCACACTTCCATGTGCCTGTTCTTTCTACAGTAGAAATACGCATTCCGCGCCCTGAATGCTAGTAATTGCAGTGACTTCATCATCATCAGCAGCAGCCTGACTCTGACTATGCCCAGAACAGGACAGACCTCTCCCATATCCTGTATATATATACAGTAAAAGCTCGTTAATTCGAACTTCACGGGACCGGGAAAAACGTTCGAATTATCCGATGTTCGAATTATCGAATGGCCGCGAAAAAACCGACAAGAACTATTTGCATTACGGTGTATGTAGGGTATTTACTCGGGTAACGAACCCACTCACATAATGAACCCCCCTCCCCGATTTTTGCCTAAGAATAAAAAAAAAAGCGTCAGTCGTTAACGCTTCCCTCCGCTTGGTACCGTCACGGCCCACAACGCATTTCTTGGCAGCGCGCAAGATGCTGCGCAGCGATAACATCACTTTTTACGTTAGCTCCAGCAAGGGGGAAGCGAACTTTGGCAGAGTGCCAGCGCTTGTGCCGGCGTCTTGTTCGCGGCTGAGCGCGTGCTTCTGTTGGCGACCGACGGAGGGGGGGAAGCATGGACGACACTCGCAAAGAAAAAAAAAAAAGTTTTTCGCTCGTGAAGAAAAAAAAAGTTTTTCGCTCGTAATTTGTAGCGCCCGTCCGAAGTCATAGCATAGAGTAACATAAAAGTAAAGAGCGGACACTCGGGCCCTTTCGCGGCCGAGTTCGGCGCTTCCCCGTTTCCGCCAGATGGCACTGAACGTGCAAATAAAAAAAGGAAAAAGAGTATGGTCTTGGCATATCTTGGCTTGCAGTGACGTGCGCTGCGCGCCTACGGCCGCAGTTACGTCAGCAACAGCGGCGTCTTTTAAGTGCGTCAAGCCAAGGGGCAAGCACGCCCAGGCGGCAGTGTGCGACGGACCGACGGTGTGAGCGGCTGTATTTTTTTGCGGCGTCTGCAAGCTTCGTGGGCACGTCCGTTTTGTGTACTGCTGTGGTGCTGCGACGGTTGTTTCTTCCACCCCGTGAACTGTCCAACAAGAAGCTGCAGCTGTCGGCCTTAAAGGCGGCGGCGGCGGCTCTTCCTAAGCACTTCCAAAGAGGCAACAAAGCTGCGTCAAGGGCAGATGCCCACCACCAGGTTTTGACAGTAGAGCCTCCAAGATTCCTGTTTAGGCCTATCATCTCTGAGGCCAGTGCGTTTCCCCGGGTCCGCTAGGTGCGCTGTGCACAAAAGTCGGCCGCTGGGGCCTACGGGAGTGTCCGCTCTTTACTTCTATATTACTCTATGGTCATAGCCTTCATGGGCGTTGGCTGGGACGGCGCTGACAGTGCTTATCCGTATTTTCGAATTAACAGGGCTCGAATTCGAGCATTTAGTTGCGAGTTCCGGAGGTTGCGCGGAAAAGAGGGTAGGCAGGGGGGTTGCGCGGAAAAGAGGGTAGGCAGCCGCCAGCGCGGTCGCCAACCCCTTCCCTCCGGTGCCGCCGGCCACCGCGCCAGTAATGGCGCCATTTAAGCTTTACCCACTCTTCCAAGCTTTTATCTAGTTCCATCTTCTGTCCCCGTTTAGGACGTACTAACTATGCGGAGGAAGTGCTTTCTTTTTTTTGGCCACATGCTGTGTGCCAAGCCGCCCAGACGCGGTGGCGCGTTGTTCGAATTATCCGTAACGGAACCGACTCGCTTTCGAATTAACGGGCTTTTTTATACACAGATCTCTATGGAGCTTGGCCGGACCAAGTAGTGTAGTTCGAATTATCCGAAAATTCGAATTATCGAGTTTTGATTTAACGAGCTTTCACTGTATCTCTCCAATTAACCCTGTCCTGTACCAGCTGCGGCCAGCCTGTACCTGCAAACATCTTAATCTCATCCTCCCCCTAACTTTCTGCAGCTCCCTGCTATGTTTGCCTTCCTTTGGAATCCAGTCTATTTTCCTTAACGACCATCGGTTGTCTGGCCTCCAGATTACATGCCCTGCCCAAGCCCATTTCTTCTTTATTTCGACGAGGATGTCTTTAACCCATGTTTGTTCCCTGACCCTGAGAGAGAGAGAGACTTTAATGAAGAAAGAAGAGGCCTGCCTGGTTATTAGCCTAGCATGCTACTCCAGACCCACTCTGCACTCGTTCTGTCTATTATTGTTACACCTATCATTTTCTTTTCCATAGCTCGCTGTGTTATCCTTTATTAACTAGGTTGAAACCTTTTTGTTAGCCTCCACGTTTCTGCCCCACAGGAGAGTACCGCTAAGATACAACTGTTATATGCTTTTCTCTTGAGGGATATTGGTAAACTGCCATTCATGATCTGAGAAAACCTGCCAAGTGCACTCCACCCCATTCTTATTCTTCTGGTTATTTCACTCTCGTGATCCGAATTCGCGGTCACTACTTGCCCCAAGCAGCCGTATTTCCTTATCATTTCTGGTGCCTCACTACCAATTTTAAACTACTGTTCCCTTTCAAGACTGTTGAACTTTACTTTGGTTTTCTGCATATTCATTTTAAGACCCACCGTTCTGCTCTGCCTGCCTAAGTCATTGATCATGCTTTGCATTCACTTATATGTGGTTTACCGGTGAACCTCCTAGCAGAGAAAAAACTGAGGAAATGTTCTTTCATCAGGAGGCAAAACAAGCAAAATAATTCATGGTTCATAGGCTGACATAATTAGTCCTCCAAGACCTCTGGCATCATTTTGTTTTCAAGTTTTCGACTTTTACAGTGTTGCTTTTGCCTAACTACAGTTTTAGAGCAGTTTTCGGAGCACAAAAAAAAAAATTAATTTTGTAGCACTTTGGAGCAGCTATACTGGCATTTTGGAGCAGCTTAGAGCAGGTGTGCTCCATCTGTAGAGTTTGCTTGCCCATCACGTAGCCAGTTCTGAAATTTCTGAGAGGCCTTTGCCCCGCAGTGGGCGTAGTCACGCTGATGATGATGATGGCTATACAATCACCACCTCTGCATGCAGCTTGGAATAGATATATGCAGCCTGATTTTGAGAATGCAGATTATAATCGGACCACGAACTTTCAAGTAGGTTGCCTAGCAGTGTGAAGTATTGTTAATGCTGTAGCTTTCCCATCGAGGAATAGAATTAAAATACTGGGAGTTTTCCAGTGTTTTAAGGGTTTCACCTGAAAAGTGTGCTATATTTGCTTTTTTACTGAGGCATTTTTTATTGCGTATTGCAGAGGAGACATCAACGTTGTTTCGCACGACGTCTTTGACGACGACGCTGATGGACCAGTACATGCGCTCGACAGGCCACGAGTTTCTAAAGCACACTGTTTATGACTCCATCATTCGTGTCATGGATGGGAGACAGTCCTGTGAGGTGAATGAGCTCTGCTTGTATCTTGGTGTTTGAAGCATGACATGCTTGGTATAAATTGAGTGAATATAAATTCAAGAAGCTCAGTATATTCAGTAAAGAGTGCATCAGCCTGAAAGTACAAATGTAATTAAAAAAGCATGCTAAAAAAAAGAAGTGTGCTATGCTGTTTTCTAATAATTTGTGCACTGCCACGCTAGCATGAACTGGTTTAAGCACTCCCAAACCTGCACTACTATTACTAATCATTTATATATTGGTCACTCTATTAGAGTATTGCACTGATCTGCTGGTTTGTTAATGCTTGAACAAATGCAGCTTGCAATATCTAATTCTTTGCTAGTGTTAGCAGATGTTAGGGTTAAAAGGCGACATGATCAAATGACCTTTCTCTTTGTTTGTAGCCCGAGTCTGATAACTTTTTATTTTTCTTGTTGCCAGCTGAATCCTAGCAAACTTGACAGCCCCTCAGAAGCCTGTGCCAATGCTGAACACTTGCTCTCTGTGCTTGATTCAATTGTTGAATCCATCTTTTCATCTGTGGAATATTGCTGCCGGTGGGTACATATCCTTGACTTTTTTCACTGGCAATGCTTTTGAGCAGCACTTTTAGTGGTCTTGCTAATAGCTCCTTTCTTGAGGCTGGAGCATTTAGTCACAGTGTTTTCGCTGTCTCCTCGTTGAACTTGGTGGCAAAGTTCAGTGTGGCATGTGGTCGAAGTTATTAACCTTCACGCGCTTTTTCCTTATAGGACTACAAGTAACACACTGGCATGCTGAGTTTGTAGTGCTTATCATGTAGCACAGCGCACAAGATGGGACACTAAGAAAAAACAGAACAAACAAGAGCGCTTTCTTCTTTCTTCTTAGTGTCACGTCTTGAGTGTTGTATTGCATGTTGACCACCTTCCAGCTAGCCCTACATTCTGCGCTACCATAGTGGTTACACATTCAAAGCAAAAAATCTTGAATAGAAAGTACTTATCACCTTCTCTCTTGCTGTCTGTTTCACACTAAAGCCCTTCTGGCTAACCCTGTGCTGAGTCCAGGAGCATGCTGTTGTCAATTTGCAGTGCTCCCCCACCTTACTGTTTGGTGCATATTTTATTGTGATAGTTTTTATTCTTTTATCTTTATTTCAGTACATTGAGGTACATTTGTTACTGTCTCCAGAAGAAGGTGGCATCCAAATGGCCACATGATCCCATGGTGAAGACCAGAGTAGTCAGGTAAGGTTAATTAATGTCAGAAGGGGGCATTGTATGCTTTGAGGCAGTCGAGGGCTTGCACTGCAGGAAGCGATAAACCACTGAAGAGAGCTTGATATCTTATTAACATCTTAAAGCAGGACATACAGTTTGCAAGTGCTGCAGCCATAACATTATCAGCAGCCCGTAGAGAGTGCATGAATTTAAGCTTAAAGGAACTGTCTACTGACATTTCTCAGCGATATTTTCTTTGCACCATTCAAAAGTTCCTTGCGAAAATAAACATATGCCCGGCTGTGGGGCAAAGCATCACGGCAGGACATTTTAAAATTTTTCAATATGGGCATGTCACATTCTAGTACTAGTCAGCGTCCGTAAATTCTGGCATGGCATATGTCACGACTGTCTGTTGCCTAGGCAGTGGGCATCAACTGAGAGGCATAGGTATTATTAGACATATAGTTTAATAATTTAAAAAAAATGCGATATCTATACCAGGTACTGCTTTTTCCCGGTAGCAGCACTGTGGATGGCTTTGCCACTGTCACTACAGCATATTGGCAGCCTGCTTTTTCGAAACATTTTGAGAGATGGTGAAAAAGCAGTGTCAAACTTAAACTGTCCTAGAAACCGTGGCTCATGGCAAGAGAAAGAAAGTAATGCATCTGAGGTTTATTCCAGCGAAAATAACGCTCTGTGTTGCGCTCAGCCCTACTTACAAAGTGTGCTGTATCAGTTCCAGGCAACGTAGCCTGACTGTATGCAGAGCCGCAAAGTGTGATCATAGTACGGCATGACTGTTGGCTCTGGCCTGACTTTCTTTGCCAAATTAAAGTATAAATTCCTGCCAAAACCACGAGTGCTGCCTTCGATATTGTCATCACAGGGAAAGATTACAAGAATATGCCAGTATTCTTATAACTCATCTCTGATAGTAGACTATCTCTTCAAGTCATCATTTCTGAACTACTGAAGACCTTTCAAGTTTACAGTTTACGAGTAAGATAATAGTAAGATACGTTGTAATAGATAATGATGGCTCACTGTGGTCTGTGCTAACTCCTTTCTACACGACAAAATTACAGTGCTTGCCAAGTGAAACTCTAAAGATTATATGCGGAGTGTGCATGTAATTTTCATGTATAATCTGCCTGTCATGGTTTCCTGCTTGCTTTGCAGTGGATTCATTTTCCTCCGGCTTTTGTGCCCCGCCATATTGAATCCAAGACAGTTCAACCTTATCAGTGGTGTGTTCAACTTTATTCTTAGACTTTGCTGTGCATCTGCATATGAGTGGCACGAAGCCAGGAAGTGTGTGCAGTGTCTGATTATCAGATGACAATGTATTTCATTCTTTTCTTTGCAAGATTTTTTAATGGTGTTTACATTTCTGGCTGTATTTTTTGTTCTATGCAAAAGGAGATCTTGATTAAACATTATTTAGCGTTTTTTTTTTATGCCACCGATTCAGTATGGCCATTTGTTATGTCTTTAATTCACAAGATGTCTGGTGGCTAATGCATGACATCAGATGTTTTTCACTCAAAACTTTGGAATAAAATTGGTAGTTTATTTTTTTTATTATTATTAGTCAAGAACAATTCAAACTGTAAGTGTAACGCTTAGTTACATGCTTTAATTTCTGGTGCTAATATATGCCTATGGCACCATGACACTTTTTTCTTCTGCTGAAACTTAAGCTCCGTTGCAAGTTTTCGGAACTCGGCACAGTAACATCAGTGTTGTAACTGCACCTATTGCCATGTCAAAGGATTGAATCAAGCACAGCACATCTGTATAAATTACAGCGTTACAGATGTTGTTCATGTCTCATGTGGCTGGTACAGTTGATAAAAGTCAGCAGTACAAAGAGCAGGTGTGGGAGAAGACACTGAATGCCCCTGGTGGGATGTAAAAATGGGAATTGCCCATGCACCATTTGGAGCAGTATTGTGAAAATATGTCTCTCTGTAGATACTCCATCAGAGACAGCATCACGCAGCCTCATACTGGTGGCCAAGTGCCTGCAAAATCTGGCCAATCTTGTCGAGTTTGGGGCAAAGGTGAGCCTGAGAGATGGGAGCACGAGGATATGCCAACATTATTGCTCTGGTTTTGTTTAAACAGGAGCCATGGATGGAAGTTGTGAACCCTTTCATACTGAAGAACAAAAATCGAATGATTCGCTTCCTGGATGAAATAGCCGTAAGTATTGCTGAGCTTATTATTGGTGCACCTGAATAGTGATCACAAGGATGTGCTGCCTTATCTTGCATGCTCCAACAGCAGCCTACATTGATTTACTTCATTATGAGCAAGCAGAATGTAGAAGATTCGAGCGCACTGATCACTTTTGATCTCTGGGATCTGATCATGAGTAGTAGTGCAGACTCGTTGGCTCACACTTAGCACAGGTCAACAAGCAGGTAGTGGCAGGCGAACTCGCACAGGAAACGCTACACATGTTAACCACTTTGTAGTAAGTGCAATAATGATTATAGAAGTGAGGCACTTGCTGTTGGTGCTCATGCCTACTTGCTTGCTTGTTTGGTTGCTTGTGTAGGTACTGTAGGCTGTTGAAATGAAATAGCAGAGGGACTGCACACATGCTATAGCCGATCACTGGCAAGAGCCGAGTCAGTCTGGTACTCCGCTTGGCAGCAACTAAAGTGAACTGCGCCGAAGAATCAAGGCTGCGAAAACTGCAGCAAAACTTCTCGCGACGCTCCAAATCGTTAATCAGAGGTGACTGCTGAACAGTTGCGTCCAGGCTTACCAACCGACACAGGAAACCTCCTGTTCCCCAGCCACAACCACCTCCCAGCCCTTCGACTTCTGGTGCAGTACTTAGACATTACTGGGTTAGCTTCGATTTTGTGAGCCAGCCTAATATCTGTGCCGTGGCAGGTGGTAACACGCCACGCCATGGTAACGTGTGCCACCTCTCAGGTGGTGTGTTACGCTGAGAACGCTGACTACTGTGGCGCAGAATGCGGGAGCAGGCGCCTAACGGGAGCTGTGCTCTTAAAAAGAACACATGAAAGACGGGACCAGAAGAAGGGAAAACCTATGTTCGATGACCACTGTTAGCAGAAAGGTACACCTGCACGTACGGGGGGGGGGGGGCACGGGGTAGCAGGCAGAAGAGCCTCTGATGAATATCCTGCAGGATGAATACCCTGCAGGAAGTGGGCTTGACTGTATATCAGTTGCTCCAGCTCATGAGTGGCCTAGTCTTCAGGTGCATGGTATTGTGAGACTACCTGTAGACTGCAGACACTCTAGCAGGAGTTGCGCACAGTGGGATGGTTGTAGTCTCTTGCATGGCAAATTGCATAGCTATACATGTGCATCATGTGCTTGCAGAATGTTCCTGAAAAGCCAGAACCCGATGACACATTTGCTGGGGACCCTGCCCGCGACTTGGCAACTCTGCACCATATATGTGTTATGCACAAGGAAGACTTGATTGCACAGAGCAATGAAAAGGTACTTGCCTCCTGCTCTAGTAAGGGGCTAAACCATGCTGATGTAATGCTGTGCATTAGCTGAGTGCAATTTCCATAAAAAATCGGGCATTGTACAAGTGTTTGTATATGTCGCTACTGCATTAGGTGTTCGCTAGGTTCTTTTTTCATAATATGCAGTCCCTGATAGCAGCATGTTTACCCGATATGTCTTGTACTCAATATGTCTTGGACATTAGTACTGTGCATTGGTGTTCCAGCATGTCTTGGCATTTGACAGGCGGCACCGCTTATGTATAATATAGGCACTTCACTGCAAAACACTCATGCTTTGAGAAATAGGATGACAGAAAAGAAATTGGAGGGGCACTTAAGCTTCGCCTTAAGGGTATGATGCAATAGTGTTAAAGGGTTAACGGCCACATGACCATTCTTGACTTTACGTGCATAGACCCCTGATACCAATCCTGCTGATGCAGCGGTTAAGCGATGCGCTATTGCCCTGCGATGGTAGGCGGTGGGGCTTTAGAGACCCAGGTCGCCCTTCCCGGGCTACCTTTCGCAACCAGCCATTAATTTAACTGCCACGCTAGGCACTTAGCTCACAATCCAGTGGAGAGGTTGTGATGACGTCACAAGGTTGTGTGGCCTAGGTGGCCCACCTAGGTTGCTTGTCTGGTGATCTTTCGCTCACAGTGCCGACTATGATGACACCAGATTTTCTGCAGAACAGGCTTAATGCTGTCGCTTTGAAAATTTCATAGACTTATAGGAATTTCGACTTTGCTAATTTGTGTATCACATAGTATTTTATATAGCGCATGAAAAAAGAAAAACAGAAAAAAAATGTAAGAAAACTAAGTTGCTTTTTCTTTTTTGTTTTTCTCAAAACATAGCCTGATATGTGCTTAACTACTTGTATACTGGAAGAACCGATCTTGGAGTAACTTGATCAGTACTGGCAGTCAGCTCCCTGCCTCCATCACTGTGCCTAGTTTCTTCATCTGTTACTTGTGCATGTGTGCGTATATATGCGTGCCTCTTTCTCTCACAAAAAAACACAGTTTCATGGAAGTAACAGTGATCTTCAGAGGTTGCTTACAGCTTCTGTAGAATGGAGAATGCTTGATGTGTAACGTGGTGCCAAATGTGAGCTATAACCAAATTTAAATCCAAGTTCTAATATCCAGTCCAACTAGTATGGTGGTTGGGAACAAATGATACTAATCCCCACAATTTTCCCTCTAGTCACATCATAGCCCCACAGTCCTTTTACTGTTGGTTCTACTGGACTATGTAAGCAGTTCAACCCATTTAAGACTTGAAGTTCACGGGGTTGGATTGTCGAACTTTTTGCGTACTGCACCTTTGTTAATCATATTTAGTGCTAGAGACAGCAGCAAAGGTTAAGGAGGGGCGCGGCTTTCAGAGGTGAAATTTTTTATTTTTTTGCGTGCAGCAGTGAAATTTGGCACGCTTTTTGGGATGTGCACTGAATGAATAAACACAAATTTTTTCTATATCTCTTCAGTACGTGCTTCATTGCTATACCAAACTTGCAGAAAGCTTGGCGTGACAACAAAACTTGATAAGAGCTTAGAGTGGCTCTTAAATTTTAGTCAAAGGAATGCTTCATGCAGTGAAATTCTCAGAATATTTTTATCAACTTTTTCTATGCAGAACATTTTATACGTGCTTGCATAATGCACTCATTATCATCATGGTTAAGTTAGTGACCAAGTGAAAAAATGAAAATAGTCGTTCAGAAGTGTAGGAATGTCACTGCTTAAAGGATTTATCAAAGAACATAATGCAACAAACCGCATGAAAATCCATGAAGCTATTGTCATGCTATGCCTTCTGCAAGCAGTGTAGTCTGCTCAAAAAATACATTTGAGAAACCTGGCACTTAGATCTTAGTCAGTGTTATGCTACCTATAGTCACAAAAAGAAAAGAAATATTTTTTAAAGTCACTTCTGGGCTGTTTTCAGGGTAAATCTTTTGGGGATATAGTTATAAAGACCTTACAGACAAGAAATGTGGTGTTTTTTGAAATTCGATCTCAAATCTAATCTCTTTCATAGACTAATATGTCACTGCAGAATGCCACACATACGAAAGTTGTGCTCATCATTTTTTTCTTCTTGTAGAAATTGGTACATTGAGCTCTTTTTCTTTTTCTAGCCTATATTGAAGAAGGTGATCACAGTCACTGATATGCTCTCCAAGCACCGTCAGCACTACATGGATGCTGCAAGGTAGCCGTGGGTCACCAATGCCTGTGCATCCGAGGTTTACTGCCCAGTCTTTCTGTTCGTGCCACAGTGGCATGCCTCCGCTGGGACCCTTCCTTGTTTCAGCAAAGGAATCATTATGTCAGCAGTCCGTTTTCCACATCCTTGTCTCCGTTTGTCACTTTTCCTCTTGTATGGTACGAAGCAGCCACTGGAACAGTAAATATGTGAATAAACACTGGCGAGCACCTTTCCGCAAGATTTAAAATGCCAGCTTTTTTTTTTTTTTTCTTCGGGACCTTACCGACGCCACATTATGGAATTCTGTGAAGTGGACTGAATACTTTTCAATTAATTTAAAGCCCCCGTAACATAGTTGCACTAGTGTAGTGTCGGCATAGCACTGTTGCTCGTGGCACATTTCTCTAGTAAGTTTTGATGCTAATTGCCAAAAATAAATTGTAGCTGTGAACCATTTACCAAAGTGCCAATGTACCTGAACCAAACCTCTCCTGTGTTGTTTTCAGCTTTCCACCTCTTCATTTTGCATCTCGAGGCATTTTGTGATTAGGAATAGTTACTGATCCCCGTCTTTGCGAATCCAGTGCTACATAAAAAGATCACTGTGATAAGTGTGCTAGCCAGAATGCTGCTGTTTGCCATGTCGTGCCGGAAGTATTATTCACGCTCTTAGATACAGCAAAAGCTGCCATGTTTACGTACATAACAGTGCAGAGTAGTCAACTGTGAACGAGTAGTAAAAATTGCTTTATTGTAGGTGTGCAGTTTTGATTTTAAGGAGAAAAAAGTAAATTTACTTTTTTGTGTTATAATTTTGTAGTCCTTTTCCTTATGGTATTAACAGGGCCAACTTTCTGTGGGCCCCATACTTTGCTCAAGATGAAGTCTAGTGAATTTTTTTTTTTTTCCTAGCTTACACTGAAGGAGTGTGTTCAGCAGAGATTAATGGAAAGTGAATTCTAACTTTTTTACATGCCAGTTGGTTGCTGGCATGAAACAGTGGAAACATTGTTCTAGAAAATCGCATTAATGCACTAAACATGTAAAAACATTTGTCTGTCTTTTGGAGAGCACTTTATTCACTGCTGGTCCTCTCATTTCTAATTGTTCACTACTTCCTTCAATATGCTGAATTGTTAACCCTTGCCTCTTGTTCTCTGTATATGTGCATATCCAAGCTTATGTGGGCTCGATTCTCAACCCGTTTTTTTAAGATGCAATATGCCTAGGTGCTTGATGCTGCCTCATGTGTAACAGTATTTAGCAAAAATTTCCTATGCCTAACTTTTACTGCTCCATATTACTACTGTATGAATGTAGTGCTTGCTGTGCCTGCCTTTACCTGGAGCTATTGCATTTGAAAATAAAGTTATCCCTTAGTGTCACTCATGCAAAAAGACAAAACAGATGCTGCAGAGATACGTCATGCTTACATTTTGATGGTGCTTGTAATGCCTGTAAATAAATTGCATTCATATGCACTTCCCTGCAAGTATACTGTCTGTTTGCTACCGCTTTCGTTCAACACATGCAGGAGTTTCACAAGGTGAAACTAATGGCGTATTCTGATCGATGATCCAGAGCATGTTTTCTTGCTCCGCAAACCAGAGAGAGTGTTTGAATGGGTAATTTGAATTCAAGTCCCAAGTTCTTATTGTCAGGGACTGATTTTGTACTCCTTTGCAAATTGTTCTGTTTGGGGTCACCAATTGATATACACCATTGCATCTTTTCAAGCGATTTTACAGACTTCTGATGTTTCGCATTATATTTGCAGCAATGGGCAAGTTTGATAGTATTTTCATTACTTCAGTTTCAAGGCAAACAAGTCTTTGAGACATGCAAGTTAGATCAGCAAATATATCTGCCCCTGCTAGCAGGGGACAAACAATGCTTCGGTGTCATAAATGGCTTTTTTTCAGTTGTCACAAGGTGGTACTCTGCCAACAAGTGTGGTTATGGTTCGATGGTAGTTGTGCTGAACATGTTGCACATGCAGTACCTGTGCTGCAGTGGCTGCATTTAGACCCCACCACAGAGATCGAGAATGGAATGTGTAGTGTCAATGAACACATCACCAGAGTGAGTGAAGAGCATGGACTGCTGCGAAAATGGATATCGGCTTAAACTGCAGCGTTCCTGGTGAGCTGCATACGCTGAAGAAAACGCCCAGAGAGTCGCTTGGTGTTCACGATAGGCTGCACAAATAGGAACAGTCGCAGGCTGAATAGCACTGGGCTGCAAAGGCCGCTACAGCCGGAACATCCTTTGCACAAGGGGCAATGTTGACTGGCACCTTTTTGGTGTGAGGCTAGAAATTCCCCAGCTGCATATTGACTGCAAGGGACGCAGTAGCTGCAAGCTCAATAATATGGACTACTAGCTAGCTGGCTTTTTTTGTTCTCTCATGAAGAGGTTACTGCAGTTATTACAGTAACACTTTGAAAAAAAAAAAAAAAGGTATGCTTCAGTAACCCTTACAGGCGTCAATTTTTGCTCCCATTAAAAACTAGTATTTTTCCACCTAAATATAATATTTAGCTCTCAAGGACAACTGGTTTGCCAGCGCAAAATACCAGTGGGTACTGTTTTACAGGTGTGTAAAATGGCGTTTGAAATTGCACAAACAAAATAGATGCTATTCTTCGTGTCAAAATCTGCATAAAAATGGCAAGAGATGCTACCCCACTAACTGTTCTATGAAATATTTACTGTATTCGCTATATGCTATCAAAAAGCAGCTTATTTGCAACACAGGAATGTTAAATTCACTTGAAACAAATTGCTGCGAAGCGCAGCACACGCTCAGAAAAATTAAGTTTGCTCTGTATACAACTGTGCACAAAGTGCCTGAAAGGGTTAAGCGTACTTCGGGGTGGCTTACAGCATTGTCCCTGGGCAATTTTGCCTTTGATTGCATATGGCTACCAAATACAGAGCAAACTAACAATCTTCACACGGTCAGTTGGCATCAGTCCAAGAATTTAGGCACTGCACTTCCGATGCCATCAGTGCAACTGCCATAATCATGCTTGGCCGTTTCACTTTTCCTAGCTCTGGATTATTGCCCACAAGGACATGCAAAGCAATATTCGACTAAAGCCCAGCTTTCAACCAGCGAAATTCCCAAACGTCGCTATTTTTCACCTGCTTGAGCAGATTCAGGTCAGGTATTTGGCACATCCCCATTTAGGGATGTGCAAAGAGTCTCAGTCTAAGCTTCTGTCATTGCTATGCTCATGGGTGCATATTGCCACACATCATGCAATGCAGACATGGAACACCTTGAAGTGCTTTGAGGTGGCACCTGTAATTCTTATTTGAGCACAGTGGCTTTCAATAACACCAAACCCGCATAGAAATCGATTCAACCTTTAATCACGTTTTGTACACCGTAAAAATGCAAATCCACAGCCAGGCAAGAAATCTCCAAAATGAAAGGACAAAGACCATTCTTGCAGAACCAAGGCCTGAAAAGTAAAGCATCTTCAAATAACGCTTTTAAGTTTGCGTATGTGCATCATATTACTGAATACAAACACACAATCAAGTGATCTAGTGTCTTTGTACCAAGGACATGAATGTGGCAGCTGGACCTACTATACTAATACACTACACAAGTGAGAAAAGGTACGGCCACAAAGGTTAACAGGCTTGGCTGGTGTGAAAAAGCAAAATAACTAGCAGTCTGCAACTGCATGCTCGACGGATATGCAGCTAGGCACTTTTGTGGAATGCAGCGTGAACGCATGCTCAACACCGCACGGGCACCTCACGACAGAAATAACCTTGTTTCCTATTACAATGTAAAGAGCAGCATTGTGCACGAGGTTAAATAGTAGTGCATATGCAGTATGCAACTTGCTAACAGCGTGCACTCTGGGATGAAGCATGGCAGTGGTCACTGGCACTGTAGGTTTAGCTTTCTTCAAAGAAATGCTACCAAACATAAACGAACAGATAACACAAAAACATTGTCAGAGCACAAGCAGCTACATAAAACTCAAGACACCCAGACACCTAGTTAAACATAATATGAAGTTTGATTGATGCAATTTTTGAATGCTTTGCACTCAAGAGGAAACCCTGCACCCATTAAAATTTCAAAAAAGCACAGCAGTTCATGTGCCTTTCGAAGATAAGCATGTTCCACTTGCACCACAAGTGCTTTACAGAAATGACATTCGTGTGCCCACTGAGAAGCACTGCCTTCGGTGGTAATAACAAACTTTGGCCTTCAGACAATGCACAGCTCACAGAAACTGAACTGCAACAATGTCGGCAAATGCCAGCTGACAATGCCCACAGGTCAGTGCCAGAAAGAATGGCACTGATTACAATAACACTCCATGTAAAAAGAACCGTTCCGCCAACAACCACCTCCACAGCTGCTAACATTCAGTTAAACTCATGACCCTTCTCTAACCTAGACACAAGTAGAAACGCATTACAAAACTTGAACTTGTTTACCAGGCACACAGATTTGTTGGGTTTGTGGAACGGCTTCTTAAGAGCAGATTGAAGTTTAATATAAACAGCAACAGTGCCAGAAACACTAAGTTATTATGCCCAGGAACAAGCATGCTACACATTAGCACCTGGCACACAGGGTTTCGTTTGGTGGCCAAACAATTTCGGCACATTTTTTTATTTCTCCATCAGACTGCTCACACGAATCCCAACGTTGCAACTGTCAATTGTATGCACCATCATTTCATCTGTAATCGAACCCTTTGAGGGTTTTTGCCATATATGTACGACGGCGGTTTTCCGTCCGGCAAGGTCTTTGCCATACAGGGACAGTTTCAACCCTCCGTTTGAAATTTTGTGTGTTAATGACGATGGATGCTACTGGGAGGCGCTGCCACCTCTTACGACTTAAAAGAAGCATTTGAAATTTGATTGTGCTACCTTTTTGCGGAGATAAACAAAACTGATTTAGATCTGCAGCATGTCTCGTGGTCTGCAGCAACACCCTTTTGAGGTTTTGGTTTCGCCGTGTGATTGCAATGGAGATGCGCGAAACTTGATTTCGATCTTTACTGCCGCTGCCCTTGGCTTGTTTATCACCGACGCTCACGAGGTATTACCAAGTTTCCTTAGAGTTGTTCAGATGAAAGGCAAAGTGGCGAACGGCCGAACGCACAGCCACTTCTCTTGACAACGACAGCGATGACTCTTCCGACTCTGATCTTGTACCTATTACACATTCAAAATCCGTAATAAAGTAATTTGACCATCTGTAAAAGCTTTTTAAAAATATTCAACCCTCAAAGGTTTAACTGAACAGCTTGGAGCATTAGTAGGATTACACTATGCTAAACATAAAGCCACACGCACTGCCAATACCAAGCAGAATGCACAGAACACAGGCAATTTAAAGCACGACAAAGTAAGAACACGGACTGCAGATGTAGCAGGTGCAAGGGGGGTTTACCAACAACACTGCCATGTTCATGTGCTAAATGAAAGTACTACTGCCATTATCAGAGCAAGTGTGTCGATGTCTGTGTGCTGATCTATGGCTATGAGTGACTTCATTTAAAACCACATAATGTTAACAAGGCATTAATGTTGAAAGGCAGGTGTTGGGGAGACAACACCCCGTAATGCAGGGAGGCGATTACACAAGTGCACGCATGCACACACACTCAATAGTAATGAAACAGAAATATGCGGGAGGTACACAAAGGTTTTCTATGTAATCGTTTTCAGTGGTGACAAATGGTTCATGCTCAAATCACGAACTACAAGTTTTCTCAACTACAGTTATCAACATACGAATGTGACCAGTTGTGAACGATTGTGTGTGCCTAAATCATACAGTTGAAAGGAGACAAAAGGTAAGGCAGGACTGCATGGCTGCCACCACCTTTCTAGCATCCACCCACACTTAAGTGAAAAGCTCTTCCCTCTTGACAACAGGCAATAAAGAAGTTATGCATCACATGTAGGACACTGCTGACGTCATTAAGAAATCAACAAAAAAGAAACAGAAAAAGGAGAAATTCCACTAACACATACGGTAAACTGGGACAAAACACCGGGAGTGGGATGTTCACATAAATAAACATGACCAATTAAAAGCATGCCAAAGACAGCTGACAAGAAGAGCAAAATGTGTGCTTCCTTAAAAAATAGTGGATACTATTTTCACAGTTTTAATGCACACAAACAAGGACAGTAAAACATAGCAGCATGTATGTGCACAAGTCAATAATTAGCTCCAAAGAAGATGGGAGGCTTCCATTACTCTACCATATCATTTATTTTGTTCTACAAATGTAAGCATTGGCTATGAAAAAAGAGCTAAAAGGCAGGAAATTACTGTCATACCAAACAGTAAATAAAGCTCACCCAGCCATCAGCAAAGTTATATCTAAATGTATTCATCTTTTCTTCAGAAGTACAAAAACAAGCAGCAAATGCTACAACAGAAAGCAGTAGACAAAATAAGGCAGGATATATGAGATATTTATGATTTTTTTTGGTAGCAAAAAAAAAATATCTATATATATATTAAATGAAAACAAATAAAAGAAGCAAGTTGTGCTGATGTTAACAAATAGTAAACAAATATGATTTTGTACAAGTGGCACCAATTCGGCAAAATTCAAGAGGACAAAGAAAACGGCAAAAATGAGAGAACTGGAAGAGAAAAGCAAGAAATCCCCATTTTTTTTTTCCAAGTTTTTTAAATCAAAATGAAAAAGTTAGTGTATGCCAAGATATTTCAGTGTGGTTTCTCCACAGGATAAAAGACAAGGGACACTTGCAGTTAAAACTAGACAAGAAACAGCTCCACGAGCAACAAACGAGTGACAACAGAAGTAAAATGAGACGTGCACTCGGCAATCCCATGACGAGGACACACTTGAGAACAGAAAGGAAGAGCAACGGGAGAGAGGACAAAGAAAAGAGGTGATGAATATCTGATGGCACAGTTTTGTTGTCTGGGTGCGATGACATACTCCTCCAAAAGGGGCCAGTTCACATGATGCTGCACCGATTTGGGTCATTTGGGTCCACCTACAAGAGCAAAACAGGCAGTGAGTGGGGAAGTTCCACTCCAGGCACTGGAAAAATGCTCATTCCAATAAAGGGGCAACAACAGAAATAATTTGACCACACGGCAAAGGCAACATGTCAGACGCCAAGCTAGCAGACAAAAACTGGCACCTGATGACTTTGTAGACATAATAACCTTTGTCATTAGCAGCCTTGGGACATTTAAAACTGCATCATACTGCCTTCACACCAGATTCTGACAACAAACAGTGCCTTTGCAAATAGTGCTACGGTGAGGAGGATGGATCACTTCAAGTGTCAAAAACGGTCACTATTTTATTGTTACTAATTCTGCAGTGCACAGCAGTCAGTGACGAATGGTGGCGAGATCTACCTGGAAATATCATGGTCCTCCGGAGGTACAGTTACCTTTGTCAAAAACTATAAGTAAATAAAACTGCTCTGAACACAGGTGGTGTGGCATGTGGGGCTTAATGTCCCGAAGTGATGAGGGGGACGCCGCAGTGGGGAGCTAGGTATTAATTTAGACTGCCTGGCGTTCTTTAACACGCGCTAGCATCGCACAGCGCATGGGAACTTTTGCATGTTTGCCTCCATCGAAATGCGGCTGCCACTGCCGGGATTGATCCCACGACCTTGGGATCAGCGGCTGAATGCCAAAGCCACTAAGCCACTGCACTTTGGTTCTGAACAAAGGGAGCACTGCAGTAAATACAGCAATTTTACAAGAGGTTCTTAAGAGAATTTTTTCACCTATGACAACGAATCATGGTAGCCTTGAAGTAGAAGTGCCATTTTGACAAAACACAAATACTTTTCACAAGCCTGACACTCATTTGGGTTTGTACACTGCATACAAACACTGTAGTAAGTGGACTTCCCATATAACACAAAAAATACCATGTCAGACAAACGTGGAGTTTCATTAACAATAAAAAACTCTCCTTATACATGCCCGCTTTGTCAAAGAAGACATTTTCCACGATTCCTGGCAGCACTTTCCAGAGCATTTATGTGCTCCCCTAAGGCTCTCGCTGCTGACAAGCTGCTTTAACGGCATGATGCAACTACAGTCGAGCTCACCTATAATAAACCTAACGGTCATGCGGACTTCATTTGTTGTATCCAAGGTTCATAGTAACTTTTGCCCATTGCTTCATCGCAGTCGCTGTGTTGATATCGTCTAATCAAATAATTTATTTGAGCTGCAACATCGCTGGTTGTACTGCATCATCTAAATATCAATGCGATGACTACTTCGAGGCATGTTCACAAATGAAGTGCAAGCAATATAAAATTGGAATGAGGATTTCTATGAGCACATCACTCGATGTGTTCAGACATGCAGGGCACTTAGCAGCATGATGGGTCATTTTTAAGAGCCCACTGGCAGCTTTTGTAAGCTACGAAAAAAATACATCCATCGTCTGCTCAGTCGTACGTTTCAACACTTCGTGGTGCAGCACAGGAACAAATAAAATGAAACCTAATTATTTCAAACTTGAATTCAAAATTCGAGACAATTCTAACTTTGCGACTAGGTCTGTCCATGCTCCATTGGAGTCTAAAATATGGCCTGTTAATTCAAATGTGAATTGGTTTCGCCACCCATAATTCGAACTACTCACCTCTGCACCTTAGATGCCAAAGCTTCTAGGACAGAAGGTATTGGCAGCTGCCTTCCAGCAAAAACAGCAGAAGGCAATCATGGAATTTTTTTAGAACAAAATAGGGTAGTCTCACCACCCAACTGCTTGCCAATCACAGTGTACCTCATTCATTGCTAGACTGAACTCCGGTTAATTTAACGCGCGTTTGCGTCCCCTTGCTGTCGTACTAAAGAGCTTTTACTGTATATAATGGCACATGTCAAATTCGTCCAAACATGCATAAAACCGGTTGCAGCACGTGTACAAAGGCCAGCCTATGCCGGCATACTAACCACGACAGCGCAAGCTTACCTTTCAGGGTTACTACAGCAAAAGCTCGTTAATTCGAACTTCATGGGACCGGGAAAAACGTTCGAATTATCCGATGTTCGAATTATCGAATGGCCCGAAAAAACCGACAAGAACCATTTGCATTACGGTGTATGTAGGGTATTTACTCGGTGTATGTAGGGTATTTACTCGCGTAACGAACCCACTCACATAATGAACCCACCCACCCCCCCATTTTTGCCTAAGAATAAAAAAAAAAAAAGCGTCAGTCGTTAACGCTTCCCTCCGTTTGGCACCGTCACGGCCCACGACGCATTTCTTGGCGGCGCGCCAAGATACTGCGCAGAGATAACATCACTTTTGACGTTAGCTCCAGCAAGGGGTAAGGGAACTTTGGCAGAGTGCCAGCGCTTGTTCGGTTGTGCAAGCCTCGTTTTCAGCACCGTCACGGCCCCCAACGCATTTCTTGGCGGCGCGCCAAGATGCTACGCAGCGATAACATCACTTTTGACGTTAGCCCCAGCAAGGGGGAAGCGAACTTTGGCAGAGTGCCAGCGCTTGTGCTGGCGTCTTGTTCGCGGCTGAGCGCGTGCTTCCGTTGGCGATCGACCGATGGGTGAAAGCATGGACGACACTCGGAAAGAAAAAAAAAGTTTTTCGCTCGTAATTTGTAGCGCCTGTCCGAAGTCATAGCCTTCATGGGAGTTGGCTGGGACCGCGCTGACAGTGCTTATCCGTATTTTCGAATTAACAGGGCTCGAATTAACGAGCATTTAGTTGCGAGTTCCGGAGGTTGCGCGGAAAAGAGGGTAGGCAGCCGCCAGCGCGGTCCCCTTCCTTCCGGTGCCGCCGGCCACCGCGCCAGTGATGGCGCCATTTAAGCTTTACCCACTCTTCCAAGGTTTTATCTAGTTCCATCTTCTGTCCCCGTTTAGGACATACGCAGCCTCTAACTATGCGGAGGAGGTGCTTTTTTTTTTTTGGCCACATGCTGTGTGCCAAGCCGCCCAGACGCGGTGGCGCGTAGTTCGAATTATCCGTAACGGAACCGACTCGCTTTCGAATTAACGGGCTTTTTTATACACAGATCTCTATGGAGCTTGGCCGAACCAAGTAGTGTAGTTCGAATTATCCGAAAATTCGAATTATCGAGTTTTGAATTAACGAGCTTTCACTGTATTTCTGCGCTGACATCATGCAAATGCACAGCACGCGCTGGTTTTGCAATGATGCAGTGCAACCAGTGATGTCATAGCACAAATAAATTAGTCAATAAATGATGCCAGAAACAGGCAAGAAGTGGAAGAAAATTGAAACCGGAAGTAATTAGCAGACAATTTGCCAATGAGCCTGAGTTGTCTCCGGAAATTCAGGTTTGGTTTTGGTTTGGTTTTATGGGGTTTAACGTCCCAAAGCGACTAAGGCTATGAGAGACGCCGTAGTGGAGGGCTCCGGAAATTTCAACCACCTGGGGTTCTTTAACGTGCACTGACATCGCACAGTGCACGGGCCTCGAATTTCTCCTCCAAAGAAATTCAGCCGCCGCGGCC
Source organism: Amblyomma mixtum (assembly GCF_055824585.1). Lineage (NCBI taxonomy): Eukaryota > Metazoa > Arthropoda > Arachnida > Ixodida > Ixodidae > Amblyomma > Amblyomma mixtum. The sequence continues at coordinate 30,774,604 of NC_143016.1, forward strand.
GGGATCGAACCCACGTCTTTCGGGCCAGCAGCCGAGCACCATAGCCAATGAGCCACCGCGGCGGCAATTCACTGCAGTCATTAGGGGATTGCCGATTATGCGCAGCTTGTTGTTTTGATCTCCGGCACTGCATCTCGTCCTCATCTAGACCGCGTCTCCTCCCAGTTTCCAGCCGCCCGGCGCAGACACGCACATCAAATGCCATGCAGCATATCTGCGCATACCTAGCCAACACATGTCCCCAGTCTTGAATGCTATCCTTTTTCATTATTTTTCGGTCGCCATACTCGTTCTGGACAGGAGTAGACTGAGAGGTGCTCTTTGCTCTCTATGTCTGCAGGCAGTGCAAGTCTGTTCAACTGCAGAGGTCAATTAATTTATGGCAGCTACTCTTGAGTGGTGAGTTTGTTTCATGCACTATTATATTTTGAATGTACATAGCACCATTCTCATTTTAATAAAAAGCACATGGCTGTTCCAGTTGGCTCAACTCTATCTGCCTTGGAGAAATTGCTAAAATAGCTGCGAACACAATAATGGTATTCAGTCTATTATGAAAAGCACATGTGAGGAATCAACAGAATCTCAGTAAAGTCTAATCCAGATAATTTTTTTTTCCCCAGGGAGGACTGAGCCCTCATTACATGAAAAATGCAAGACGATCGACTGCGAATGTCGCAGCCAAGCACACACAACTTTCCAAAGCTAGAACCACCAAAACCAAAGACACCATGGAACGAAGGTTTACGTTGTCGTGGAAGATGTGCTCGCTGCTGAAGCCTGCTGCACCCCCAATGCCCGAGCTACGCTCTGTGAGGCGGCTGAACTGACGCCGACGGCTCTCCCGATGGGCCACTTCCTGGCCGTCTGGGTTGATCAAGACTGTGCGCTTCTGCTCTCCCTTGGGCCACTTTGTGTTGCGCATGACCAGATCACCCGGAGGGTTGTGCGTCACACCACAGTCGGGGCTCCAGATCTGCATCAGCATCAAGGCAGTTCGTCATGCTAAGTAAGTTGGGAGTGCACAAATTATGCACAGGCACCCATTATGTGAATAGATATGGTATGTTCAGAGATACAAGGGCAGTGAAAAGCTGAAGACCACCAATGTCTCAATAACAAAAAAGAAAAGAGATTTTGATTCCAGATAACAACTGAACCTTAACATACATTCACTGTGTTGTCGGATACCGATGGGTCATGTCCCGTAAGCAAGCTGGGCGGCAACGATGCTGAGTGACGTGATGAAGCCATGGGATAGCTCAGTCAGTTCAAAAAGCTCGTGAAAAGCAACTATGCAAGGTCACTATTGCGATCTGTTGGCAGCTCAAACAAGCTAATTTCACCAGTGGCCCACATGCGGGTCACACCACACCCAAGAAAATTTAAGGGTGGCCCACCGGTGGGCCACGACATGCAGAGATTAAAGGGACAGTGAGGAGAGCTCTATTAATATTTCTTTTAAAGAAAAATCCAATAGTTCGGCATTTCATTGCTTTGTTTCCACTTGGCCGGCAGCGAAAGATGCATTTATTTCTAAGAAATCTGGATTCGAAGTTGAAAAAGTTTTTCCCGCCGCTCTGATTCAAACTTGGGATTCTCTTATGACGACACAGGACTAAGTGACGTGAAACATGACGTGCACATGACATAATGCAGACTCCGTGATTTCTGGCAGCCAGCAGTGCGGCCTAGCAGCAGCCGAAAAGAAAGCTACCGCCGGCCGCACCTTGAAGGCATCTATCAGCTGTTGCGGCCGTCGCTACCATTGCTTCGTTTACGTTTGCACCGGAGTTTTGCCAGCGTTACGATGGATCCCGTTCTCGAAGTTGTCAACGAAGTTCTCGCAAATAGACACCTTTAGCATACCATGTACCTTGTTACCGTTAGCGGAATACCGGGAATCTGCCTACCACCGGTGAGCAGGCACTGATTGGTCCCGATGCTGCAGGCGCGCGTAGCTACCGGGTACATGGCGCCATCTGGCGACGTCAAGGAGATTTGTGCATGCATTGGCTGCGCCTCAGTGATTAGTGGCCTCTCGTGTCTTAGTGTTTCTAGAGCCATTGGATCTAGCAACACTGTTTTGTCCTATGACGTCATCACTCTTGTACTTGCGAGTTTGGCCTGTGGCGGTGATACCTGTATTTTGGTTCTTGCTCTTTTCTACGTTACGAGAGCTTTGTTGTCAGTATGAGTGGCGTTTTTGTAATCAGGAGCTGGTATTCTGTCGATAGAAGCCAACTTCAATTTCTCCTCAGTGTCCCTTTAAGACTTCAAAAATCGCTGCTGCAGTGAACGTGTTAAGATGGCAGGCACAGCAGTGGTTCTCCACACTAGTCATTCCCACCGTACAGTAAGGAATGAAAAGATGACAAGGAGATTCTGACAACAGGCATACATACATTGATGGTGGCACCCGGTTTGATCGTGTAGGTGCGCTGAAACTTGAATGTGAACTCGTCATTGCCCGCTTTGCTTTGAACCTTCCAACCGCCCAGAGGCACCTCCTGTGTAGTTTTCCAAAAGAAAGAAAGCGCAAAAAATTACTCAGGTGGGGGATGCACTAGGTGGCATGGCATGAAGAAAAGTGAGTGTGCTTGGTTTCGTGGGGTTTAACATCCCAAAGTGATCCAGGCTATGAGGGATGACGTAGTGGAGGGCTCCGGATTTCGACCACCTGAGGTTCTTTAACACGCATTGACATCACATGGTACACGGGCCTCTAACGTTTCGTATCAGTAAGTTACAGTTAATCAGTAATCAGGAAGTTAGTTAATTTATGACTTAGTGCAGTGGCTCATTTTTGTTTTGCTTGTTCTTTATTTTTGTGCTGCATATCTAATCAATAAATTTTTGAAAAGTTTTGCACACACAACTCTGCAGTTTCTTTTCATTCAGAGGTATAATTATTAAGCTACAGTTTGATGTATTGCAATGCGCAGTGCACTGAACACTTCTTGAAGAAATAATTTTTTACTTTAATACACTCAAAATCAGTCATTTTTCGCAGTAAGGAAAGAATTGCGAAAATAATGAGAGTTCCATTCTAACAAAGAAAGACTTGGGGAAGGGGGGGGGGGGGGGGGGGGGCTATTGAGAAATATACCTAAATTGGAAAATGGTGCAGAAAGGCAGGAACACTGACCTTTGTTCCCTTGTTGTGGACGGTAACATATCTGCCATCAATGCAGTGGTCTGACACCTCAATGTCTCCTTTTGCAGATGCAGTCACTTGGGCATCGGTGTTGCTCTGTTCTTCGTGGTGTGACATAAAGGTGCGCTTACGCTTGGTGCCTCGGTGCGGCGTCACGAACATCTCTGTGCTGCCTGCAGGGCTGGAAGCTGGGCACAGGAGGAAAGGAGCACACAGCAGATGTCAAGAACACGGCCAGCTGAGTAGACAGCAAAGCACTTCATAACTCTGAGGCATGTTATGTCCTGCACGAAACAAACTTTTATGTCCCGCCTGACTTTTACTTTCTACTACACAGCACTGTAAACAGAGAAAGTGCTGCATAGCTGGCAGCTATTACACAGGCTAATGCAAAATAAACAGAAAAGCAACTGTATGCATGGACATAATGCAGGGAACATGGAAACCACACTTGGCAAGCTAGTCTTAAAAAAATTTTAAGGGGGGACCCTGGTTTTGAAAAAAAAATTTTATTAATCTAGATATAGTAATGAAATTTTCAGGTCACATGTATTTTTGTGTGCTGATTTTAGATATGTCATTTAATTTTGTGTAAAACAATTCCTTGGGCACTTATGCAATTTTTATGCAAGTCTTTTGGAGAGAGCATATAAGAAAATTTGTTGCAGGAAACTCGCTGAAATGCATGCCATTGGGCTCTCTTGACACCAAGGAATGCAATAAGGGTAAAATTATCATCCTGGCGATCATAGAACTTGAGTTACAGGGTACCGAAGCTGCCTCTTCACGAACAGGAATACACACTTTTCTTCTCATTTCTGAAGCGACAACTTCAAAACTCTATAACTCAAGTTCTATGATAGCCAGGATGATAATTTTACCCTTATTGCATTCCTTGGCGTCAAGAGAACCCAATGGCATGCATTTCAGCGAGTTTCCTGCAGCAAATTTTCTGCAAAACTTTTCCCAAAATACTTGCATAAAAATCGCACAAGTGCTCAAGGAATTGTTTTACACGAAATTAAATGACATATCCAGAATCAGCGTACAAAACTACATGTGGCCTGGAAATTTCATAACTGTGACTTCATTAATAAAAATTTTTTTCCAAAGACCAGGGTCCCCCCTTAATATAGTGAAGAGTGGATTATGGGTACATGAACAACGCCGGCAACGAAGACTCGGCCACACGTAATCGGGAAAACAGCGGGGCGAGAGGCAGGGTTGCACCCTAAGAGCAAGAGCGGTTCTCAGCACAAGTGTCAGGAGGCCGGCTCCAGAGCTTCATTGGCGTTGGCGCTTCGTCGTCATCTTCATTCCAATAGTCACAACAATATAATTTTCAGGGAACTTGAGTTTTTCGTGCCGATTTCAAATATGCCATTTAATTCAATGTGAAGCTAGTGCTCATGCACCTATGCAACTTCTTGCTGAGAGCTTTCAAGAAATTTTCCTACATGAAACTTGCTAAAATGCATACTATAGCTTTTCTGTGATATCAAGGAATGATAAGGGGTAAAGTTATCATTCTGCTTATTCTAGAAATTGAGTTACAGTCGAACCTCGATGTAACGAACCTCAATGTAACGAAATTCGCGATGTAACGCATTTTTTTCATTTCCCAATCACTTCCCCATTGAAAACCATGTATTTTTTTTTCGCGATTTAACGAAGTAATTTTGCTCCGCACTTTCGATGTAACGAAGTCCGTGCGCATCGCATGCATGTGCCAGGAGCTACCTTGACAATCGAATGAGAGCTAAAAGTTTAGCCGAGACGAAACGCAGTTTGTATTTGCCCTTTTACGCGCCAATTTTGCCGGCAGTGTGCGAGAACGTACCGCCGCGCCATCTGTCGTGCGCATACAAGGCCCGCGGCATGGAAGTTTCAAGACGCGCCGCGCCATGACGCCACTGGCGAGCTGTAGACTCTGAACGTGAAAGCGCAAACCGGAATTTTCTTGCAGCGTCCGTCCGTTCGTTTTTTTTTTTTTTTTTTGCGTGCGATGTCCTTGTAGACAACAACAAAAAGAAGTCTTCAGTGTTGACAAACTCGTGGAGCTAGTGTGGTCGTACCTTTAAAACGGGTGAGCGGCGAAAAAAAAAAAAAAAAACGTGCCCTGGCAGAGGAGGCGAGTGGCGAAGGGGGTAGAGGGGAGGCGTGGCGTGGGAGGCGTGCGCGGTGCATTCTGGGTGGGCGGCTTCGGCGCGCTCTCGGCGCGGCCCGCGCGAAATGCAGCCGGCTGCATTCCGCGCCGGGCGCCGTCAGAGCGCGCCGGTAGCCGCCGAACACGCTGGCGATCGGGCGCCGCTGTTTCGCGGACGTGACGTCGCCGTGCCGCGCGCGCACGCGCGCTCGCGCTACGTCGGAGTATAACCGCGCCGCGAGCACAATCCCACCGCGCCGGCGTGAGCGATGCGAACATTTTTCTTTATTTTTCTCTGATGCGTCCCCGGCTGCCATGGAGGAAGGAAAGAACTAAGGAGAGGCCCTGACGTCACTTTTTGTGAAGCCGCCCCGCAACCGGAAGTTGGCTCGGCTCTCCTCACTATCTTCTTTCTCCACCGAGCTACGGGGCGGGAACCGCGCGCTGCTCGCAAGCGCTTCGTAAAAGAAAGGTATAAAAAAAACCGCGCCGCTCGCCGCTACACTCCTACACCTCTCTCCCCGCAAACACGCACCTAGACACAGACCGGCGCACAGGTGCGGTGAACCTTTTCCGACGCCAGGCGAAGAAAGACGACATGGCGCGCCGCTTATAGCTCAGCTCACCATCCTCATCGGGCTACCGTACACCCGCCGTGTGGCCTTCGAAACGCGAGCTCAGCATCGCCGAGAGCGGCTTCATGTTTCTGTGCTGCTTGGTGAGGTGCGAAAGTTCGCTGATCAAAACAATCAACGCTTCTTCGCGTGTCGAAGCGCGGTTCCGGAGTGCCACCTTTTCGCGAGATTCATTTCAATCCATCGATCGCTCCGCGTAACGACACCAAGTTTGACGAACAAAATATCAAATGAGCGGTTATTTGCTGCATTTAAAAGCAATCTTAGATGCGTGCGTAACGTCACGTCGCCAGGCATGTAGACTTTAACACGCAAGGCCGAACACACCGTGCCGAAAGCCCGTCCACCGCCACCGAGAAACACTCGGGCCCCTAGCAACAACGACGCTAACGACGTCGTACGCCGTTGCTAGTGGCCCGAGTTTTCTTAGCAACAACGACAACGTTGCTAGTAGCCCGACTTTTTAAGCCTAAATTTTGACGTCACTTCCGCCACATTCTTGCCAATGCATTGGGAATACGAAGGGCCTCTCCTTAGTGTTCCTTCCTCCATGCCGGCTGCAAATGTTCAATGCTGATGATGATGATACCAGTAGCGACATCTTGTGGCGGCTTTCAGTACTAGGCGCTGCGCTCGTTCTTTTGCTATGCGCGCACGGAGAAAAATGATGCCGTCGCGGTGTTTGCTATCACTCATTATGCTCCTGATGTAGAAAAAAACATCCGGTGCCCTTGTTAGCGATACTATTACTCGATTTTCTTGCGTATTTCCTCAATAAGTGATTTACAAGCTCCCATCAACAAGCAGTGTTCCTGAACCAGTTATACTTTATTTTGACAGCTGAAACATGGGAACCTCGACGTAACGAAATTCGCGATGTAACGAAATTTTCGGCTGCAAGTAGGACTTCGTTATATCGAGGTTCAACTGTATATGGTTTTGAGGCTGCCACTCCAGAAACAGAAACACAAACGTTTTTTCCCGTTCCTGAAGTGGCAACCTCAAAACCCCACAACTCAATTTCTATAGTAGGCAAGATAATAATTTCACCCTTATTGCATTCCTTGATGTTAAGACAAACCAATGGTATGCATTTCAGCAAGTTCCCTGAAGCAAACTTTCTCGAAAGCTACCAGGAAAAAGCTTGCCTAACATATTACGTATGTGCACAAGGAATTATTTCACATGAAATTGAATGACATGTTTAAAATCAGCACAGAAAAATACAAGTTCATCTAAGATTTCAGAATTCTGACTTCATTAATAGAACCAAGACCAGCTCCCTCTGTTAAGCCTATACCCTGCTCTACAGATTTGTGTACAGTCATCATGGCCTAATATAGGCTGTAAAATGAGTTGCAAGAACCTCTTTCAAAAAATATAGCCAGCCACAATGACATAAATGGGAAAACACAAACAGCCCCTCTCCACATTGTCTCCTGCCAACCGAGGCTTCACAGCCCAACGCCAACAACAACGCTGGACACTTTGCGATAATGGGCGGTTTAATGCTAACCCATTTAAATAGAGAGAAGCAACGCGTACTTGGAGTGATGTTCAGGCGTGTCTCTTCGCCCTCCAGCAGCTTGCGGTAGGCAGCGATCTCGAGGTCCAAGGCCACCTTGATGTCCAGAAGATCCCGGTACTCAATCAGTTGCTGCTCCATCTCAGCTCGCAGTCGCTGTATCTCTTCTTCCTTGGCGCCCAGCGCTCTCGTGTGCCAGTCACGTTCCTGCTCCAGCAGCCGCTCCAAGTCTCGGACACGCGAAGACAGCGACTGGTTCTGCACACAACATGGACAGTCAGGTGCATTAGGAACTGACCAACTGTGTGTGCATTAAAAACATATTCACACTTGAGGCACTTACACCTCCAGTAGTGCTTACAAACAGTGCCCCATTTTAAAACGAAAGCTAGCAAGTGGGTGTTCACCAAAACCCCTTGCACAAGGCTGTGCCTTCGACAAAAAAAAAAAAAAAGGAGGGGGGGGGGGGACAAAAACTGCCAGAAAAGGTGTCTTGGACTAGTTTTGCAGGAGCAAGCGCTCCTATGTGTCCTTCCTTTTTGTGTTCCGTTTCTTTGCACACTTTTGCCGATGAAGGAGCTAGCCCATGATTAAGGCCCCTAACTTTAAGCAGAAGTAAATGTTAATTTTGTGAAATGAGAAGAAATAATTCAAGAAATTCCGCGGGAGATATCAAATAATGCTTCAGAATACACCTTGTGTTATATTTGGAACCAAAGTATGAATATAGCACGCATTCTTCTTTTTTACACACTTTTCAGGGTTGTTAAACGACCTTTGCCAACGCTCCAACTTGAGAACTACTAGAAGCCAGCTTTTTAAAGGTGCACTGAAGAGGAATCTGAACTCGTCTTTTTGCCGCGGAACTCAATCTGCACGTTCCGAGCATTCTTAGAAACTTAGATTTATTGCCGTGTGGGTGATTTTCCTAATTAAATCGAATTAATGTCCGGCTCCCGCCTTTTTTTTTTAATTCTCCCTCGTATGGTGGGCGGAGTCGACGAACGCGTGGAGTGCCTTTCAGCCAGTCCCGCGGCGGCTTGCCGCTCTGCCATCAGCGGAGTAATACGTAGTAGTCCGTAGAAGCAAATAGTCCGCACGTATTTTTATTTCTGCGGGCTTATTTTGCGACTATATTATCTGCGAATGAAACTATTTATTCACGGAAACCTAAAAAACATAATAAAGTGAAAGCAAAGCCTCCACGGAGCTGGCTGCAAGGCACTCCACGTGTTGGTCGACTCCGCCCACCGTACGAGGGAGAATTAAAAAAAAAAGGCGGGAGCCGGACGTTAATTCGATTTAATTAGAAAAATCAGCCACACAGGGCAATAAATCACAGTTTCTAAGAATGCTCAGAACGTGTAGATCGAGTTCCCGCGGCAAACAGACGAGTTCAGATTCCTCTTCAGTGCACCTTTAATGAACTTGGGATATGCGTACAACATACAAGTGCAAAGGGGAAGGCGGCTTCGTCGCACGACCCACTTGGGAATAGCTGTCTAAACGCACACGCCGTGGCCTCTGCGATCAGCTCCAGCTGCAGGCAACGGTGCTTAATTGCGGAGGCCACGCACGCGCCCAGGAGCTTCCATGTGACGCCCACGGATGGCACCCGAGGACGCGGCTCATCATCATCATCATCAACTTTTTCCTCCGCTGCGAGCTCCCACAATACTTATCGGCATAAGTATCACCAGCTCCAGCTTTTTGTGGCTGTCAAAGGCACAGGAGTTGTGGTAGCGTGTGAGAGCACCGTAGTTGTGGGTTTCGTGTGCTGCCGCCAAGCGTCGCAATTTTAGCACCACGGGCAAGCACCTTAATAGCTACACGGCTGGGAGTTTACTCTCGAACACCGGAAGCGTGCGTTGGGCAGGAAATTCGACATGGCCGACAAGTGCGTCCAATGACTGCCAATGATGGTGCAACCAAAAGGATGCACTAAGGAACACAAGTTGGAAAAAGAGTACTTTCCGAGGTAAGCCGTGCAAGTTTCCTGAACCGGAAAAAAAGCTGCTTTGCTACATCATGGAAGTGCAGAACAACAGCTACGCGTTGACAGCGATGCTGTGCGAGCGATGCTGTGCGACTTCTTGTGGGATGAACGTGCACCAGAGCACAGCACCAGCTAGGAGTCTGAAACCTCCACAAGTGACGACTGAATGTAGAATAAATGCCGCCCATTCCCTGATTGCTGTTTATACTTTAAAAAAAAATTTTTTCCCACATCGTATGTATGGGCCACACCCTGAAAATTAGCCCTCGAATCTGAAAAAAAAAGTGTGGCGCTTATACACGTTTATACGGTATATTCCTTTTAAAATTTTTCGGAATTCCCAAATACCCTTCTCGTGTTGCAGTTAAACCTGGATATAAGTAAAGTGAAAAAAGTCCAGGATATTTCTTTACATCCAGGTTTTCATTGCATGCAGTTTTCACGATAAGACCAGAAAGGACAATGCAGACTGGAAACCAAAATAAGAAATGCATGTAGGTGAAGTCAGCTTGAAAACGTTTACAGCAAATTCCTGTTACTCTAACTGTATATTCGTGCAAGTAAGGTAATATAGTTACTTTTCCATTTTATTGAAGTCCCTACTGCTGTCCATAACGACAATAGCGTCGACAAGTGCTTAAACTCGCTATTTTTCGTGCAGTTGCAGGAAACTAGAGGCCTTACCTGTAGTTTAGAGACTTCAGTATGTGCACTGGGGCATGTAAATTTCATGTTTCCTCCCAAATAGAAATCACTTAGCACATGTGCTGAAAGCATTATGCCAGCATAAGGTGTGCTTCAGCAGCTTACCAGGGACTCCAGCTCTGCTATGCGTGAGTTGACACCTTCCAGACGTGTCTTGTAGGTGTGCAATTCATCCATAGTAACAGAGGAGTCTGAGGAGCGCCTATCAAGCAGGTCCTGCAGGTCACGCATCTTGGTTTCATAGATGCTCTGCATTTCCTCCCGGTTCAGCCGCATCTGCGACTCGTACTGCTCGCGGAGCTCTTGCAGCGTGTCGGCCAGCTTGCGCTCGTAGTTCTCCTTGAGTCGCCCATCAATTTCTGTTATCTCCGTCTGCTTCACCACCCGCACTTCCTCCAGCTCCTGTCGGAAAACAATGAAAACACCACCATGTCGAAAAATGGACATTTTCCAAGGGGATTAGCAGCGCACCACAGATGAAGACTAGCCAAGTCGCACACACATACTGAACTTTGAAAATTCAAAAATATTGTCCACGTCAGACTATGCAAACACCAACTTAAAAATTTCAAGCGAAAGAAAAATAAAATAGTAACACAAAAAGTGGAGGGCACACAAGCTCCGCATAAAGGGGGAACGAGGGTCATATCTTGCTGAAACTTGGCATGTGGGTATATCTTTGAATGTTGATTTCAAATGTGCACTCAGAATTTAAATATCTCATCTGGAACAAAAGATATGGCAAAATAATATATCCCAAATAAGTCCTTTCTTACAGGCTGCTATGGTAATTTCTTAATTCAAAAACCTAGTTTTAAAAATATGTAGTCATTTCTAAAGGTCCACTGCGTATCCTAAAGCTAAGGAAATGCTTACTGAGTGATTATATAGGTCATGGATGAATAGCAAAGTTGGAAAAAAAAAAAAAACAAGGTGGCAGTAATTAGCTTTACTTTGACTTAACTGCTACTCTATCAGCTTAATGAAAATAGCGGAAAGCTTTAGGATGTAGCTGACGTTTTGCTTAAAAATTGATACAAAGTTCACTAAAATGCATTCATGCAAACATTATCAAAACTTCCGTAAGGCAAACGCATTTGAAGTTTGACCATATGTTAAAAAATGAACGGTCAAAAGCCTCACTGTGATTATTTCCCAGTAATGATGACATGTCCTTCTCGTTTTTCTAAACTGCCTTTGGATTCTGAATATGTCAACAAAGACAAGTATCACAGGCCACCTGAGACCAAGATCATCATCATCATCAGCCTGACTACACCCACTGCAGGGCAAAGGCCTCTCCCATGTCTCTCCAATTAACCCTGTCCTTTGTCAGTTGCCGCCACTCTATCCCCGCAAACTTCTTAATCTCATCCGCCCACCTAACTTTCTGCCGTCCCCTGCTACGTTTGCTTTCTCTTGGAATACACTCCGTTACCCTTAATACCTGAATTCCTAATGGCATACATTATCTTGGTCTTAAGAGACCAAGATAATGTATGCCATTAGGAATTCAGCAAAATTTGGGACTTTAATAACCCTGTCACACGGACACTTTCGATGCTCATTGAACTCGATCTGCATCGAGATTTTCGAGCACGCTCGAAACATCCGGTGCTACACGGGCATTTTCAATGCTCCTTGAGAAGTTTCCCTCATGTGTGTTAGGTGGCGCCAAATGTTTCTCCAACAGCCATAACAAGGTGATGTCCGGCAACACTGTGCAGTCGGGGGCAGCGGCAGCCAAATCCATAGCCAGACGTGCGACGCACCTCTGTGCCTCTGCTGTTGTGCGATGGAACCCGAGGGTCCGCAACGCCTCCGCGATTTCTGCGTAGACTACGTCGTTTCTCTTCTGGTGCTGCAAATTATCTAGGTGGTCTAGCCAGCAGTCGATGAGAGCGGCTGTCTCGCGCTCAGTGTGCGCGTTGACGAGCAGGAGGACGCCATCTTTGTTGTTTACACTGACGGCGAAGCTTGGAGCGTGGTGCCGAGATTATATATAAATATGTTTGCATATAAGCAGGCATAGTGCCTGAAAATGTTTTGTCTTGCATTTTAATCAATTACAACAACAATAGTTGTAGTTTCGTTTTGTTAACTAGTGTTTATTTTTATAGCTTCGTGAGAGCGAGAGTGCTTTCGATTGTGCTTGGAACCTCAAGCACTCTTGAGGGGACGGCATCGAGTCAAGCAGGATCGAGCTCGATTGCGCTTGAAAGTGGCCGTGTGACAACCGTCGATCTGCATTGAGTTCGATGAGCATTGACTCAATGAGGATCGAAAGTGCCCGTGTGACAGGGGTATAAATCTAGCCAAGACATTAGCAGTCCTACACTAGTACAGTTTGGCTTGGATATAACGAAACTGGAAGAAGTCCGCAATTTTTCGTTACATCCAGGTTTTCGTTACATGCAGATTTCGTGTGAAGATTCAAATTGGCAGTGCACAACAGAAACCGAAATAAGAAAAATAGACAGTTTTAGCTGTGTGTCCGCAAGGGCTTAACGTACGCAAGGAGCGAGCTGGGACCATAGTGCGCATGCGCAGAACACAAGTGCGAGCCATGCGTCTTGCGTATGTACACAAGCCAGCGGACTTTGCGTTGCGTTGCTTGTGTGGCTTGCGTGGATTACGTTGGCAACATGGCGGCATCCTGCACGCCGCTTCGTACCAAATACTGCATCGCCGCTGCATTTTTCGACGCAATAGCTTGCTCTAAACAATTGTATTCACTTTTTGCACATTCTCACCGTTCCATAATGATATAGGTGACAAATAGTGATCGTTTTTTAGATAAATGCAAGAATTTCTTGATGTTAAGCCTAACTATCTATGGCATACACTGTCGTCATAGCAACGACCCCCGGTAAAGTACTTCTCCAACTTTGCACTAGAATTTATGTTTTCATACGATTTAATCGTTTTACACAAAAAAAAAAAACAAAGCCTTCGAATGCAAACACCACTGCCACAGCGCACAGCGCACAGTGTAGGAGCTTTGACTTGCTGTCGCTAGATGGCGCCACAGTATGTTATGCTTCCTGGGCGCTACGCTAGCCACTTTCAACAAAAACTGTCGTTGCCAGGACGGGTGGCAGTGAGCGTAAGGTCCGCCCGTAGTGTACGCACAGCTTTTGCGGATGCACAGCTAAAACTGTCTAATATATGTGAAATAAACTAGGAAATGTTTACACTTATCCCAATATCACTGGCTGATAGCGCGTCTGCGGCAGCAGCTGCCATCGAGACCTCGCACAACGCCGCAACGAGTGGGGTGGAGTGAGGAAACACAGCCGGGCTAGAGGAGAGCACGCGCAGCCACGAAGGCACGTGCTTCTTCTCGCATGTTTCCTTTCTGCACCACCGTCTCTTCTTGTTGCGTCCCCTCTCCCGACACGGAAGAGCTATTGGTGCCGGAATTATGCGAGCAACCAGGCAGCGGCGGCTATGTGCACGCGCACTGCTCGACCCATATCTTTTTGGAGGAGGAAGGAACGTAGCGAAGGAAGCGAGCTTTCGAGCGACACCAAAATAATTGCATTCGGACAAGCAGGCGCGGAGCAAGCGGCATAAAGTTCAGCTTTGTCTCGCCATTCTCAATCATTTTTTAGTAGCATGGGCACACAAGACTTCAGATTTTTTTGTACTTCTAGATGGAGTAGGACTGATATGTTTACAGAGAAGGATGTATGCATAAGCATGCCGAAAATGGGATTTTTAGAAAACATTTTTTCGCACTTTCAGACCTGCGTCCCCCCTTAAGCGCAACAACACAGACTGATGGATGAGATGGTATGACATAATAAGGCTAAAAAAAATTATGAGTTAAGATCAGACAAGACAACGCTCTGTCTTGTCTCATCTTCCATTATCCTTTCGTAGGTACTATTCTAGCCTTATTATTTTCCACTCTAACGGTATGAGGCAACAGCACTAATGGGTTAATGCGTCATTTTCTACTTTGCAATCATAGATCCCCGGTGCGGCAGTTAAGCTATGAGCCACTTCCCTGCGGAGGCAGGTACTGCCACCTGTGGAACTTGCGAGACTCCGGGTTGCTCACCCCAAGCCACTTCTCACAACCAACCAATTCAACTGCCACCTTCCACAGTGGGCAGTTTGCTCACAATCCAGTGAGCAGATTGTGATGACGTCACAATATGACCCAAGTGGCCCACCAGCCACCTAGGATGCTTGTTTTGTTTTTTTTCTTAGATTTTTTTGCTCACAGCCAAATGTGCCGACAACAGCACTGTCTGTTCTGCGACATGAGACCCTTAACGCTATTGCGTTAATATGATGATAGGCAATTGATACAAGTTTAAAAGCATATGCATAGCCACAACCACTACATACACATCTTGCTCCCTTCTGTATGTGTCTACATGGCAAACCACTTATGATACTTGTGTCACTTTTCCCTGTCCTATGGGACTCTAGGTTTTTTTGGTTGTTTGTTTGGCTCATACCATGTACTGATGCAGGCACGAGCCCCAGGGAGAAACAAACATACCTTCTCGTAAAGCGACTTCTGGAAGTCCAACTGCTCATTCAGTGTCTTGTTTTGGTTGCTCAGGTCAGTCACACGCAGAATCTGACCCTGCAGGTCTTTCTTCAGCTTGTCCAGCTCCTTTGCCAAATCATCCCGCTCGGTTTCAGCATCCTGCACACACAACATAGCTGGCGTCCTTAGTGTGACATTGCAACACAGAACAACTCATATGGCAAAAAAATTTAAAAGTTCTGTAATGCGGTGCTGCAAGGCAATAGTTGTCAAAACAATAAAGAACATCAGTTTCTGCAATGTATCTATTTTTCTTTTTGCGACAGGCAATACACTCAACCTTCATCTGACCTATTCCTAATTACCACAGTGTAGACATGTTTCAAGTCGCGTAACATGTACGGCGTGGCAAATATTTTCATGATAACTCAACAAAAGCTTGAAGAACCAACAGATGTCCAGTATAAGGAGAACCGGAGTCTAAAACTTACACCAACCTTGTATCTCTAGTGTCATCGCTCTACAGAATTACAGGATGTGAAACAGTGTTGCACTTTTTTCTTCCTAGTTCACCTTCCGATTAGACAGATTTCTGTGAAAATGTTCAATTTCAAGAATTATTAATCCAGAATAATTAAAGCACTGAGGACAGAACCCATCCCTTTCCCTTGCAAACCTGCTAATTACTCCTTCACCAGACGAGCAAAACAAACAGCTTGTTTAACGCATTTTAAAGAAACAAAATTCATTACAACATTTACCAAAAGGTCAGATAAATGAGAGGGTAATCTGTAAATCTTTAGATTAATGTCCTTCTTATGAAGAGAACGACACATTCTATCCAATGAAATTAAGTAACTATGTCGTTAAGAAAAAATTCAGGGGGGCCCTTTGTTGACCTAACGCGCGGTGAGGTGAAAGCCTTAAGCGCGGTGTTGCTGCTTGTGTCACTGATGTGTGGTTAAGATGTTAAGCTTCGCCTCTAAGAGTGGAACGCGACAGGGTCTTGCAATGCTGCCAGGGAGTCCACAGAACGCCATCGCCCATTTGGTTCTACGCCTTGCTCATCGGTAAATTGGTTTTTGAGGAAAGGAAATGTATCTGTCTCACACATCTAGATTGACACCTGAACCTCCCTGTACCAAGAGAGAAGACAGAAGACAGGAGTGAACAAAGACACCCTAACCCTATTCACTAGACGCGCCTTTGTTCATTCCAAACCATCAACTGGCATGGCGGAGTGGGTAGCCTGCTCATCTCGCACTATGGAGGCACTGGTTCGATTTTCCAACTAGACTAATTTCCTACTCAATTTTATTTATTTCTTTATTTTACTTGGAGCACCACTGTACCATGTTGGTCAAATGTTTAGGGGAATCCCCAAGGGTGGAGTAGATTTGTAATTACTCCCTTATAACAAATCTACTCCACCCTGGGGGATTCCCCTAAACATTTGACCAACACTGTTCCCACTTCGAGTTATTGATCAATTCGCTCTCGCCCTACCATAAGCTTGCCGTCCCGGTTAGCTCAATTGGTAGAGCGACTGCTCCGGTGAAGCGGTGGTCCCGGGTTCGAACCCCGGACCAGGACGAATTTAACTACGAAGTTTCTGAGAAAGCTGTTTAGCTTTCCTTTGTAGCCGTATGGCTGCGCTCGGGTAAATGCCAATGAGTAATTACTCCCTTATTACCACTGTACCATCCCTTTAATTGGTTGCATGGTTACTTGCCAAAGTACAATTGGCTCCGTTTGAAATTCGCGCACTGTGATGTCATGACCATTTCGACAAACTGAAAAGCGTAACATTTCTGTCGACAACTCCTGCTTACAACGATGAGGCATTAAAGGCTTCCGCCTTAAAAAGCCATCTAAGTGCTCACTTCCTGCTGCCCATTAAACAACACAACAGAGCAGGATAATAACTGGCCCTAAAGCACCAGCTGAAAACTGGAGTGCAGAGTCCATGCCCCCCTACTGCTTTCGCAATAATCACAACCCTTCAATCCTTCCTAATCGCATATTGTCAACATCAGCAATAAGGTAAAGCTACAGCAACTTGAGCCCTTTGTAAAAAATAAAAAACAAAAAGCACCTCAAAGGGGACACTCGAGATTCCTCACCTTGAGTTGCGCAAGTGCCTGGTTAAGGCGTCCCTGCAGGTCGACGACCTGAGACTCCAATGTTGTTGCACGTCGCTCAGCAATCGACCACTCTCTCTCACGCTTGGTTAGCCTGCAGGTGCAAAAATTTGAGCTTCAACTCAACACCAACGCATCGACGCAAAATCACAGCTGAACCTTCTCATAAAAAGGTAGCCATTTTTGAGGAGTTTTTTTTTTACTCAACGAGTAGTCACAGTGCAGAATAATAAAGAACTACAAAAAATTCCACAAGTACAAAGAGAAACTCATGAAATAGCATGCGTCAACTGTCCATTATGCTGCTAAAGACACTCTGCTAACTTGTTTGCTGCTCAAGTTGGATAGTATAAAAACCTCCATAACATCAAAAAACCTTCATGCATCCATATTCCTTTGAACTGTCAGCCAAAGGAACAGGGCAGACTCAAGAAAATTCCACAAGGCAGCATTGTCCTGTGAGCATGTCTATCCCATTTCTTCAGCTGACAATTGATGCAACTGATGAAAACTGATGCAAGTGAATACAAGTTCCAACTGTGCAAAGTCTACGTACTTGGTTTGTGTCAGAAATGACCTGTCGCTCCTATGTCTTTCTTTCTCAGCCACTAAGTTACAATGATTCTGGCAGCCATTTGCAATCAATCACTAATGATTTCCACCAAAACAGTGGCACACTTAACCTGGAGAAAGCATGGGAGCATAAAAGTGCGAGTACAGCAATAGGTCAGCGCAAATTTTTTGATATTAGTGGCAAACTCTGTTATGACAGTGCCATGCCACTTCTAGCGCTACGACTCTTGCAGCAGGCAGGTAAATTGGAGCAGGTAGTGTAATCAGTGTGCGTCAAGTTTGGTACCCGTCGATAATAGCCCAAGGTGGTCACAAACAAGGCAACCAATACAGCAGAGGCTATTAGGACAAATTAAGGTCCGAGATAAGTACTTCGACAAGGCACATCCTTCAATTTCGTGAAGCACACATCGATCACATCTGTGCACCGAATTAGGCATGGATGGCTAAGTTTGATGAACTAAGCACATACGTGTTATGGATAAAATAATGTGAAATGCCGCAATGTGACACCATGCAGGCTAAAGAGATGTTAAGTGCCACAAAAAAAGACTAATTCATCCAGCGGCAGACTTCTACCGGCAAGTACAGACATTAGCAGGCTTGTCTGGAGAACTGGAGCGGTGTGGTGTGGAACGAATAAAGTGAAACATCGCAGCTGTTTTCTTAGGGGCCCAATGCTGGCACTCTTATCGCTTGCACGTCTATGCAGCTTCCCTTGAGCGCAAGCAAATGCCTTTGAAAAGGCATTTGCTTGCCCAAGTATCTGCATAAAAATTTAGACTTGGTTGCTTTACAGAGGGTTGCTTGAGAGCTCTAGACAAGCTTGCTCACATCTGTACTTTTCCTAACGCATAAAAAAATGTGTTCCTGAAGCAGGCTCTAATATCCAAAGCAATTGAAAAACACTTAATTAAGACTTGTTTTATGTCGAAGTAGGTTCTGATATCCTTCAAGAAGCCTGCATTTTTCCGTTAACCTTTAAATCACATCTGTTATATTCTGTGTTTGCAATACGACTGCCCTAACAGATAGTGCAAACAAATTATCTTAAGTGAACAAGGACACTAATCTGAGAATCAAAAACAAACATTTGTAGGGTGATATCATGAGCAAAAGTACCTCAGCCTGCAAAGCCTCTACGAAAGATCCTGCCCTCGAAAAGATAACCGAACATACAGCGCTTCTGCAATACTGCATGCAGATAATAAAAACCAAGAAACTTTGCGAGCATCCACAGCATTTGAGTGGCAAATATTAAGCGCGTACTAGGAGTTTCACAACAGTGTAGCCATATATAAAGTACTTGTTACAACAAAAAAAAAAAGGATGATTTTGCAGAGAGTAGCCAGGGCCCACATCTCTACCAGCTTTTTATTGGCGATAGCCATATCGACGCATGCGGCACGACAGTAACGTCACGCACTAAAGCACTTGCCGATATAAGCCGCCACGGCGGTATCTCAACACGTTATCACCGGGTAGATATACAGCTATAGTTTCTGTATTTGACGCGCACAGCGAAGACGGCAGCGTGCGCAGCGCCGGAAGCGACGTTGGGAGCGTCGTTGGCGTCATTTCATTTCCGGGCCGGCTTCTCCGGACGCCAACCGGAATGCCCGATCAGCGCAACTTGGAATGCTAGCTCAACCTGGAAAGGAGTAAACGCTGCCCAACGCCCACGCAAGCGTGCCTATTTCGAAATCAGGCTAACGCGTCAGCTCGCACTATTCAAACATAACTGAAGTCGTTAAGATGGCGCAGAGGCCGACCTACTTGGATGCATCCCAAAATAACGGTGATACAAAAATACAGAAAGGTGCCGACCACACATGGTCTACCGAAACGGCGGGACTCACTTGGCCTGCAGAGCTTCGGCGTCAGCCTGCCACTTTTTGGCCTCGAGTTGAAGCTTCGCTTTTTCGTTAGCTGTGAGGTCAACTGCACGGCGGGCATCGGCCAACTCCCTTTCATAGAGATTCTTGACACTGGTCACCTCACGGGTCCGAGTCTCTTGGCTCGTCTCGATCTGCTGCGTGAGTCGGCTGTTCTCCGTTTCCAACTCACGGACTCGGTCGATGTACGCCGCAAGGCGGTCGTTGAGGTTCGCCAGCTCATTCTTCTCTTGAATCCGGGTGTAACGAGACTGACTCAACGGCGAGCGTGAACGCCGGTCGTGGCGTGAGCTGCTGCGCCCACCTTCGACAGGAGTCTGAAACCCGGCTGGGTTCTCCTCGTTGTCGCCGCGGTCCTGCGACGACGTGCTGTGACTCGACGTCGTCGTGGTGACAACAGTCTTGCGAACACTCCTTGAAGACATTTTCGCTAGCCGGTATCACGGCTCTAGAGCACTGCGGTTCGCGTTCCGTAGAATGTGCGCAACGTTTCACCGCCTCGCCCGAATACCGGCACAGGCAAAATCAAGATGGCGAACTACCGCCCTGCCGCCGCCACGGGAATGGCTCGCTCGATTTCGCGGGAGAGCGGAGAGCCAGAGAATTTCAACTGCAGTACGACTCGGTTCTGTCACGTGAAAGCAGCAGTGACGTCATTGTTGCCGTTTCTTCTCGCTCCACCTTTTCTACTATGCGCGGTTAATTTGAACCTGATAATTTGCAGCCGGTGGGCTGCAGCCGAAGCAGCGTGCGATCTCTGAAAGTGTCATTCGCCCGTTTTATTCCTGCCAAGCCTAGAAATTTTGGGTGGGCGCTCGCCTCGTGTCCATCCTCGTGTGGGTTATGCCATTAGCTCCTGCAATAACCAACTGGGAGCAAGCGACCATTCCTCGACGCAGCGAACGATCATCATCGGTGAGTGCCATGCTCGCAGTTCACGCGTGTAGTTTTTGTCGCCGGTTGCCTGTAGGGCAAATGCGGCACGGTGTTGCATGTTAGAAAAACGAAAGCAAAATGTGTTGAAACACAAGATCGCGGAGAGCAATGAATATCTAGTTTTTCGTGGAGCTCAGTTTTTCATGAATGCTTTCGCTGCCTGCTTGGACATGGCGAGTGTGACAGTTTAGATGCTGAGCTTGCGACAGAGTACCCCGTTTACAAACTGAACATTTTGGAAACAGCGAGTACATGACCGAAACGAATCCACTTCTTATAATTAGAATGTTTGTTTGCGGAGATACGCGATGAAATTGAAATTCGGCCCCTCCTGCCGCTTGCGTAGGGCTGTTCGTACTACGAGCGATACAAGCCAGTTGACTGAAAGCAATTCGCATTCTCGCCTCCTCCGCTCCCGCCAGTCCTCACTTGTGCACAAATACCAGAAAATGTGCAATTACACGATCTAATAGGTTGGTACGCTAATGGAACGCTATTACCACTTACTGACAGGCAGAATCGCCGCACCTGTGTTGAGAATTCCAATCTCAATCGGGTCGGGGCACTGCTCTAGTCGCTGCGTTTGTTGTATCTTTGGCACGGTTATGCATAGTGTGGATATTTTTTTTACAGTGCATTAGATGCGATTTCAGTCGAATAATTTATTACAATGCATGGCAGAGTTTACCGTCCTGTGCATGCCGTGTATTTTTTCATCTTGCGTTGCCATGGCTGCATTTTTCCTCACTTTGCAGTAGGGTAAAAGTTCATGTCGCCGCTTCTATTTATGCCATGCTGTGCAAATTAAATTAGTATTCTTGTACTAACGACAGGTTTATTTTTTCCAGGTGGCGATCCCCACACCCTCCGATATTGACAATCATGTGGGGCGGCGAAACGAAGTTGTGGCCAAATTTGTGAAGTCCTCACATAGTGTACTGCTTAATTAAAAGAGTTCTGCCAAGGCCGTCCAAATACTTGATCTCTTAAAATTATGCACAGAGTATAGTTTGGTAATCCAGGTGCTGCGCTCCGTTCCGCGCCCGATATTAGGCACAGGCAGTGGGTTTGTTTCTGTCTGCATTTCGTTCACAAAGTGCGCTAACGTTTAAGCTTTTTGTTGGCGCAAGTGTTTTTTTGTTCGCCAACTACGTCCACTGCCAATGCAACTCGGGACCGGCGGGAAAGCGGTGAAGAAATGGACACCGCAGACGTGCTGAGACCTTCGCATAACATGGTGCGCGTACATACTGGCGGCGTTTTTTTTTTTTTCTACTTTCGTCGACTATTTCTGCAACCGACAATAAAACAATGATGCCCAGAGGACGTTGGTGTTTCGGACAACATTGCTGCTTTTGTTGTACAGACGCAAACACGCGCTTGACCGGTAGCTAATCAGCCGTGGACGTTGCTCCGCGCGCCGGATTATCAGCCCAGAGGAGGACGGCAACAGTGGGGTGTCGCGCAGCGCACGTGTTTGAGAGTATTTCTCCCTCTCCTGCCCGCTCCTCGTAAAATGGTGTATACCGTGTTACCGCTACCGGAGTACCGGAAGCTGCGCGAACACCCGCCGCATCGGGACCAATCAGAGCGTGCGCAGTGGCTGTGGAGGGGTTCGTAACTCCGGTAACGGTATGCTAAAGGTGTCTATATATTAGTAGACCCAACGAAAGCATCACTGCAGGCACAAAGCAAATAATACGTCATACTTGTCAGCGTCCTTGCTTGAGAGTAAAGAACGCGTTCTGAAGAAAAACGCAGCGATTGACGTGACATGCGCTTTCCCCTGCGTAGGGGCACGTCGCACGTGCTGCACGGCTGGCGTAGCGCGAGCGGCACTTCAAAATTGTTTTATTTTTTCTTCAGGAAAGGACTGACGCAGGATGTAACTGGCTCAATCTCAGCAGACTCTTCAACCATGCCATTAGAGGAGAGATGGGAAAGAACAAGAGAGCAGCCGTAGTGGAGGCTCCGGATTAATTTCGATAGCCTGGGGTGACGTGCACTCGCACAGGCCACAGACGTCTTTTGCATTTCGCCTCCATAGAAACGCGGCTGCCGCGGCCGAAGTTCGGGAACAGCCTCGGTGGCATGCACTGAATGTCTACGTAGATTTCCCACGATGTTAGTGGCACGTACAAATACATGTGGATCTTAGGAACTGCGGGATCTTGTTGGCATCCCACACTATACTCTCCACAGTGCCCGCACTGTTAAAGGGACACTGAGGAGAAATCGAAGTTGATTTGCATCGACAGAATACCAGCTCCTGATTACAAAAACGCCATTCATACTGACAACAAAGCTCTTGTAACGTAGAAAAGAGCAAGAACCAAAATACAGCTATCGCCGCCACAGGCCAAACTCGCAAGTACAAGCTTCATGGCGTCATAGGACAAAACAGTGTTGCTAGAACCAATAGCTCTAGCAACACTAGGGCACGATAACCACGAATCACTGAGGCGCAGCAAATGCATGCGCAAATCTTCTTGACGTCGCCAGATGGCGCCACGTACCCGACAGTTACGCGCGCTCCTCCAGCGCCGGGACCAATCAGCGCCTGCTCACAGCGGCGGGCTCCCAGTATTCCATACAGTTTCTTACTATTACCTAGAGGGAAAGCTGGCAAGCCGTCTATGGGAGTTTGCATGGAGACCCCACGTGACCACCTCAGCCGCCATGGGCGCTCAAAGCATCATGGGGCGGTGAGCTACTTGTTGCGGAACTGCAACTTTTGGCCAAAAAATAATAGAAAAATAAAGCTGTTTGATAACTACAAACGTCCTAACATTCAATATCTTGTCTAATGATTGCAACAAACGAGCAGAAAAGCATTTAAGTGCAAAGTTTGCCTAAAATAAGAGACGACTCGCTTTCCTATTGGCCAAGTGATGAACACTAAAAAAACTAATATTTCGTACCTAACAGGCGCACTTTTAAAAGTAAATATGTTTTCAAAAAAAATGTTGTTGTTTAGATACTTTAAGAGGTTTTTTAATGGCATTTTGGAAGAGTGAAACCATTTATTGGCGTCGTGTGTCGTCGAGTTTTCACTACTATGGTTTTTGCACACTGCGCTCGCGCGAAAGTCGTCTGCGCACACACAAACAGCGTTTTCGGAATGAAACATCTTAGTAAAGCCACTCCGTGTTCCCCAAAAAATACAACTGTTCCGCAACAAGTAGCTCACCGCCCCATGATGCTTTGGGCGTCCATGGTGGCTGAAGTGCAGCGCCGCCAGCTTTCCCTCTAGGTAATAGTATGAAACTCTATGCAGTATTCCGCTAACGGCATAGAGTTTCTTACTATTGTAAGAAACTCTGGCTAACGGTAACAAGGTACACGGTATGCTAAAGGTGTCTATTTGCGAGAACTTCGTTGACGACTTCGAGAACGGGATCCATTGTAACGCTGGCAAAACGCCGGTGCAAACGTAGACGAAGCGACGGCCGGCGGTAGCTTTCTTTTCGGCTGCTGCTGGGCCGCACTGCTGGCTTCTAGAAATCACGGAGTCTGCGTTACGTCATGTTCACGTCATGTTTCACGTCATTTAGTCCTGTGTCGTCATAGGAGAATCCCAAGTTTGAATCAGAGTGGCGGGAAAAACTTTTTCAACTTGGAATCCAAATTTCTTAGAAATAAAGGCATCTTTCGCTGCCGGCCAAGTGGCAACAAAGCCATGAAATGCCGAACTATCGGATTTTGCTATAAAAAAAAATATTAATAGCGCTCTCCTTAGTGTCCCTTTAACTATTCAAGATTTTCGCGAACTCTGAGCGCCGCAGTCGAGCCAAGATGGTATAGCCGTAAAGAGGATCATCCTGGACGAATTAACAAGTTTCCTTGATCGCATAATTGAGTTTTTTTTTCGCTGAAGGTGAGCGCCTAGTTTTATCTAAACAGATCTGAACCTATATGACAAACTGGAGATCGTCGCTCTGTGTCTGCAAATGTCCGCCGTGCAATTAGTGCAACCGCGCGTACTATCGTCGTCACCCATCCAGGACATTTTAGCGAAGTCCAGATCGCCAGCGATGTGTTTTCCCACACGGAGGAAAAGTCAGAAAAATGCAGCAGTCTCGGATTTACTGCTGCATTGTTAAGGAAAGCAGGGCTTTGCGAAATCGTTGCATAACGCTGAAAGCTAGAATGGTTCGCGATGATTTTGCTTTCGACCGTCGCATGCTTGGGTCTCAATGCAGCAAGCTATAGTAGGATACAACTTATAAAAACAGCAGTTGCTAACATTGGGCCGCGGTCCGCGGTGTCTTGTATTACTCCGCTGGTCAGTCGCAACTGTAAACAAAATCAATTTTTTAATGTTTGACTATGTCAAACAATCGACGTATCAAAATTCTAGAGTTCATAATTTTTTTCTTGTGCTAAGCTTCTTGTTTACGTAACAAGAAACGTTCAAGCAACAAACTACTTCTTTGTCGTGGAGGAATTCAGTGCGCGGAGGCTGAATGTGGGCGGAGCTTCACTGCAGACTTAAGTTGTATCCGACTATAGTAGCATTTACGTATGTGTATCACTTCAGTACAGCACCTAAAGTAAGTCTTGTACGTATACACTCTTGAGCAGACTTGTTGGCGCGCTGCGGAACAAATCGCAGCGCTCATCAAGTGCTGTGTTGAGGGCAATATTCTCGTTCCTTGCTTTCATATATGCAGCTTCCATTCAGCGCGAGCACTGGCCGTGAAATGCAGTAAAATTTTCTGCGTCTGCTCCGCAGAGGACTGTTCGAGGGCTCCGCTACAATCCTGCTCCACGACTGTACATTGCGCGCCGTGAACTCGACAACATCGAGTCGGGTAGCGCAGGTCTTTTAAATTCGAGGTCTCATTTTGCGGACCGTGACTCACGATTGTTTCGAATGAACAGACACCGATACGAAAATATAAAATTCAGAGGCGAAAAAATACAGGCGCTTTAACTGCAGCTTGACGAGGTACAATTTTGCAGTAACAACCATGCGGCCACAATTATCACCCGGGTCGTTCAATTAAAACAAAAGCTATGATGGCACCGAGTCCTAACCAGGCAAAAAGAAGTATCTCTAATAATGCCACGAACACAAGAACGTCAATACTACGACTGGCTGTGGCCACCCAAAGCAGCCTTCTTTTCGGGTTGCTAGCATGGTTAAGCAATCGAATGATACTTCGCAGCTTTTCCATCTCGTTGACCTACGATAAGGTACACGCAGAAGTGCTGCCGAGCGTTCATTTTGCCAAGAAGTTCCGGGAACCACATTCGAAAGCGGTGAGCACGCAGCGCGAATCTGCTGGGCAAGTTCCCCGCGCACACGTGTCGCGGTGCGGCCACAATGTGTGGAGTCTAAGTCGTGAAAACGGACAGTATTTTTTATAGAAAGACAACGTCTGAACGCGCCGACGAAGCACTCACTCACAAATTAGGAGCGATCGAATGCTCACCGATCCTTGTTTGCGGCGCCGCCGCAGCATGGCGTCGGTTTTGTGAAAAGCACCATATTGTGGTGTGGCCATGTCAACTCCATACCAAATGGAACGGTCCCATTTTAAACCCCTCGGAGGAGCAGTGAGAGGTCACATTCTGCTCAGCGAATTTTACTTTATCACCAGCATAGGCAGTTGGGAAGGTTGGGTTTATAGTTTGTTAAGGTTTAACGTCCCAAAGCGACTCCGACTATGAGGGACACCGCAGTGAAGGGCTCCGGGAATTCCGACCACCTGGGGCACTTTAACGTGCACTGACATCGCACAGTACACGGGCCTCTAACATTCCGCCTCCATCTAAATTCGGCCGCCGCAGCCGGGATCGAACCCGCGTCTTTCAGGTCAGCAGCCGAGCACCATAACCACTGAGCCACCGCGGCGGGTAGGCAGGGGGGAAGGGACAACGCGGCAGCGATAACCATGTGGACTACCGGACTATGCGGCCCATCGACATAATCTAAGAAGATTATGTGTCAAAAAAGATATTTTCAGTCAATCAATGTCGCGCAGCCGGCCTGCGGCCAGCGTTCCCAGCCAGTTCTTCCTTTCACCTGCTGCACTTCTGCGGGCTCTGCCTCACGCCTATGGGCAGCGTTCCGAGCGCGACGCTTCCTCTGGGCCACCTGCCGCCTGCCAAAAAAGAAAAAAAAAATGTAAGTATTGCGCGCAGCAGTGGTGCCGTCTGTGTTGAACTCTGTCACCCCAGTAGCACACGCTAACATTGTGCCACCATGCCAGCTGGTTTGTTGGGTGATGAGCAAGCTTTTCTTTTTTTTTTTCAATATATTCAGAAAAGTCACGCCGCGAACATCATGCAGACATCATAAATGTGAATCCACAGCAAAAAGGTTCAGATACACCGTGAGAGACATCTAGGTATCATAATTATAGTTGGAAATGCCGTAATTCGAAAGCAAAGTTAGACAGGTCGTCGGCAGCTTTTCATAGGGAATCTTTAGCTTCCCTCCAGGAGTGTACGCAATCAAAATCTATGAAACTGTAAAGCAGTCGAAGGAGGAAAGAACTTTTATTGTCCAACAGAAATGGCATTCCCCCACCCCCCTCGGCACTAGGCCGAGGAGGCAGGAGGCACCGCTTTGGATCCTGGCCGGGAGGTCTTGTGTGCCGGCGGCCTCTTCAGCCAGTCGGACGAGGCGGAGCTGGAGTTCAGGATCCGAACTACGCAGCAAGGTCTACCGGGATTTTTTTAGAATCGATATTTAGCTACCTCCCAGGAGAATTGGGTCATTCCAGGATTATATGGTTAAGGGACCCTCTCAATCCGCTGTGTACACCCGTCTGATCTTACATACTTTGCACACCCTTAGGAGGGTGCAAGGGTGCGAGTTATGGACAAGGAAATGTACCCTTAAGAGTGCAAGTTTTTTTAGAGTGAAGATGGCCGGGCCAACGGAATTGTCATCTCTAATCTTCCCTTTTTTCAGTGCGCTACCGCCTGAGCGAGCGCCGCAGGCTCAAAGTCAAACTCAAAGCAGCCTCATAATCTGCAGCACACTTTTTTTTTAGTATCGAGTACCGTTAATATGCACGATGCACTAAAAATGTATTTTCTATACTGTTTAGGCGTCTTATGACCGCGCGTGCCACCAGATGCGGTGAAGAACACACAAAACCGCCCGCTTTTCGCCCGCTCAGAAAGTATGAGGCGGAGGCCAAGAATGCGCTTCTTCATTAATTAACACAATAACACAATACCTGAGTGCTGATCAGTGCCCGTGAAAATCGACATAAAACAGACTGCTGACGCCACGCCGCTCAGAAAATGAAACTTGGTTTTGAGAAAAGAAAAGGGAGCAGTAATTACTTCTCACCGCGCTGTGAGGGAAGGGAAAATTGTAAAGGTGTGCGAATACAGTTGAACGTTATAACAATGTGAAAGAAGCCCCGCGATTTCATCGTTATAACCATATTGCTTCAATTTTTAGCGGTACGGGACCTTTGATGCAACTGTGGTATAAACCAACGGGCTTACCTGTGTACAACATATATAGCAGGCGTTTAGTGTGGCGCTGATGTACGATGTCGAATATGTCAGCTTTGCCAACGCGCTCCCGTGTCCTCCATAGCCAGCATCGGCTTCTAAGCCCAGAAAACGGGTCTTGGAGGAATAATGTAAGGACAGGGAGAGACCTATGCAGAATATTTAGCTCCGTCTCCAGCCTGAAGCGCCAATCTCGTCGCGAGTATCCGCTCTGGTTGGCTTCGCAGCGCAGCTCATGAGCACGCAGGTCACAACACTTAGCACGACAAGAATATGTCTCGAGGAGTGACGTGCACACCAGACTGAACGAACGCTTTGATGATGCTCGCCCTTTAGTGGACGGAAATTGTTCTACGGTTTCGTTTCCCGACCCTTGGCCCTGTGAAACCAGCGGGACATCGATAGTCAAGCACACCAAGCATATTGCCAAACGATTTCAACCATGCGAGTGCGATGCGAAAACGGGAACTAAACAGAGCATGGATTCGATCCAGGGAAGCAGCAGATTGGGCAGTGCGCAGCGTTGAGGTTGGAGAACGGCGGAGCTGCAATTTGCCACGTCGAATCGGCAGGGATCGAAATGTTGGGCCCCGTTACAAATGACACACCCGGCGCTAAATGGCCAGTGGAGTTACCTGGAGGCTCGTAATATTCAGTTGTAGGAAAATTTTACTTCGTAAAAACGAGACATCAAATATACATGGACATGTACTGAGCATCCAAGTGGTACAACTATTCCTTTGTTATAAACCGTTTCGTACGAGGCTCTACTGTAGCACTGTTGCAAAATAAAATCGAATACGTAGCTCTGCTTGCGAATCGAATATTTTTACGACTATTCACTATTCATATAAAAACGAGTAATACTGCGAAGTGCTAACGGCGGCATCTGTCAAAAGACGCAACGCACGAAACACATATTCACTCTCTAACCGTCATGTAATGCGCAGAAGACAACATTTCACTAATTATTAATAATAATAAACTGCAGCTAAGAAACAACAACACGGGGTATAATACACAAGGTTTCTAAATTTTCAGAGAGGCACTCCCTCAATATAGTTAATAATTAGCAGCTATCGTCATGCGCAAAATGATATTTATGAAACATTCTGTACCTTGCCGGCTGTCAGAGAGTCTGCCCACTGCTATTTAAAACGGCGAACAACTATGCAACAGAGGGGGAAAAGATGAAGACAAGCTAAAATGTCGTTAGACACGGATAACCACGTCGATATCAGGAGTGCCGAAAGTCCTGAACGGAAATTTTCGGGACAATATATACGCAGACGGGCGTGACGATCAGGTCTGTCCAAACTCCATGACGCTGTCCGTGCTTTCAGGCACTCGAAGTTTCGTTTTACGTGCACCATGTCATCGGACAACCACACCGTAGCACTTGAACAGATGCGATCTTCAACGCGACTTCGCCGCATGGCAACACCAGCAAGCAGCTCGCTCCTCTGAGTCCCTCCACAACCTCTGACGATTCCCGGTCGCGCTCCAACTTCGCAGAGCGAAAGAAGAGAGAGAACAGCAAGATGCGCGGCGAAAAAGGAACGGGCGAGGAGCAGCTTACAGCAGCTGAAAAAATAACAGAAAAGATAATACGCAATGATGACGTCACCTTGTTATCACGTGGCTAGATCGAGTCAGCCTGCAATAAAGACCTCGCGCTATTTCGAGGGGTTGTTGCGTCCATCTAGAAGCAGGAATCCTGAAAGCGCTGATTGGAGGATCGTGCGCCGCGTTGCTAACAGACACACCTTTTCTCTTTCCTCTGTGACGTCCAGGTATTAGTTTCGGTGTTCACCATAGAGAGCGCATTTACCGTCTGTAGCCAGGAATTCATTTAGCTGAAACAGAGCAGTCTCTCGTTTCTTATTTTCCTCAATATCATTCTCGCTACTGCTCACAGTGTAACTGTTAGGAACACGTACATACAGCTCACAGATATCCGAGTTATGCAATGCAAGCAACGCGAAGCTCTCACACTCTCATACCTCACGCGTTTCGTTAATCCAGGGACTTGAATGCTGAATTAAACGCCGGCTCACGCCGCGTTGTGGAATTCTTCGAATGTCGACAACTTGTTTATGGCTGCACAAATGTAATACCTTGAAGCTCTTCAGTATTACGATCAGTTTTTAAAACTTTGGTTTCAAGTGCTCTCCGCCAGCCGTTGTTCGCTGTTCACTTCGTATAACTGACCACACGATCAGATTGCACGATCAGATTGCATAACCCACGCCGATACAACAAACTTTTCTTCGATTCTTTAACCAGAATCTACCCTGTTCACTGCCGTAGCACCGTGGGTAAACCGCCCTCTCGCAACAGTAAAAATAGCAGTGCTGGAGAGAGCAAGGTGTCCAAGATGGGTGGGCGTGCCACCAACGAAGCGAGCGTGAAAAGTCACGTGACTATGATGAATTGATTGGTTGCGCTAGTAGGGTCATTTTTTTTACCTACACTGGCTACACTGGTGTAGCAAGCGTATAATGAAATCAATAAACACTGGCTACACTAGTGTAGCCAGTGTAGGTAAAAAAAATGGCCCTAGTTGCGCATCTGCAGTCTTTAAAATTGTTGCGTGCGGTGAACGTCCGTGTCTGATAGCAGGAAACTTCGGCTGCGTTCATATCTGTGCGCAAAACATCATCGCCCGCGCACAGCTGCTGTGCTGAGATGCCTTCTGTCGCGGTTTCGTCATATCGGAGTCCTTCAGTCATATCATAGTCCTTCAATACATTGAAGGACTATAATCATATCTATGCGCTAAGTAAATAGTTCTCACCGTGGCCCGATAAAACCGGAACACATGTGACCTACTAACCCAGCGCAGGCACGCTGAAATAAATATGTAGCCACTTGACCTTATGCGCCTTGTTCGTCCATGCGAAACCGGTATCTTTTCATGCAGTAGTTGCACACATTGCCTTGCCAACCTACGCTGCTACTGCGTAATGCGCGAAAGAGGAAAAATCAAGAAACGCAGCCATGCTGTCTGCACGGTGCATGATGCCATCGCCGCGTAAACCCGTCGTACGGCACGCTCGAGAAAAAAAAAAAAAGCGCTCAGACAGCGTGTTCAAAATGGAGGAGGGAGCGACAGCGCGAGTGAACCGCCAAGGGGGGTGTGGCCTTCAAAGCTGAATAAGCGGAAAAAAAAAAGGAAAAGCAAGGGGAAGGGTGCGGGGCTCCTTGCAGAGGAGGGGAAGATACGCGAAACGTGTTGCGCAAGCACGGTTGACGGAGCGTGGAATAAGCTGGAGAGAGAGAGAGAAAGAGAGAGAGCGAGCCTGTGAAAAAGAACAGCAAAATTGAGAGCGAGTGAGAGAAGTCGCGATCGTGCCAAGAGCAGCTGCTTCTATGTTTCTACTCATTCACACTCATTTCTGTCTGCACACCCTCAGCGATCCCACATGGCAACAGGGATTGGTCAACGAAGCTACGCTTCGTGTTTTATATATCATAGCTTTTAGTTCCTAGCGCGACAAGTCAAGGTCAAGCAGATGGTTGGGGAAGGGTGGCGACTGTGTGAACCTACAGGCACCACAACGAGAAAAGGACCACACCCGGATCGTTACACGTGACGTCATCACGTCTCGCCCGCGGTTTCTGTACCATTCGGCTGCTGTGCACTGCACGCGATATTTTTCCGTGAACACAGTAAACCCGCTTAGCTTGACTACAAGGCACGTTAGCACGCGGAAAAAGACTTGTGAAATGGCACAGCACGTGCCATCATTTTTCATTACCTTTCAAAACTCTCTGGTTTAACTGACAAGTCTGAAGGTGTAAAATTACAAATTATGTTTGAACAAATATGGCTGCAGTGACTGCCGTTGTACAGCAACAGCAACTTCACGCCAGCACATAATGAATATTGGTTTGAATTAAGCAGAGCAATTTAGGTTATCATAATTTAAACTGCTTCATTCAGGCATACAGATTGACACAATAAGATAGAAACAAAGAAAATCAGTTTAACTTTGTCCAGAAACAGAAGCAGCATGACACATACAGTAGCTGACCAGAACAGCCCCAGTTGGAGTTAAGTCCAAGCTTTACTGTTCTACAAGCTGTTTCAGTGCACTGGCAACATTCCTTAGCACACCCAACAAAATCTCCCCAGTGTATAGCTTAAAAAATGAACCACACTAGTGATATCCAAAAAAAGATGTGCCATTTATAAATCACTTACCTTAAAAATATCTGTGTGTTATATTAACTTACCTGCTCAAGGATGACAACAAAAGACTGTTTAAAATTTTACCTTCTTGCTACATATGCACTGTCATGATCTGTATGTAATGCACATTTGCTTTGCCAGATATTTTGTCTGCAGTGTGCAAGCTGCAAGTTAGTCCCAGTTGGTAAGGGGCAGTAAGATGACTCTCTTCATTATATAATTCCTGTCACTTTCACAAACACACACACATGCAGGAACATACCCCATGCATTGCACCTAAGATGTTCTGCAATTTTTTAAAATCGAAATTTTGAGTTAGAAGAGCACTTTATGTAGGCACATGATTGTCAGCAGTGTAGCGCATCAAAATACAGCTAGGATGATCTAACTAGTAGGCTGGTGGAATTGAATAGTTTACTTTTTAACTATGACTGTTAGCTCATTTATTGAGAGGCGTGTAGCCCACTGTAAGTAATATCCATATCAGTTCTTAGAATTTCAAAAACACACTTACCTTTGGCACAACGGCCCAACAATTTTTTTGGCTCCATCGTGCCAAAATAAATGCATTTTCGAGAAGCTTGCACGTAAAGCAACTCTTCTAATGCACGTAACTCGTCGAAATAGCCAAAATTTCAATGCATTTTTGACAGTATAAAAGTCGACATGGATATCATTTACAGTGGGCTACACATCGCACAAGACTGGCATCTATTTCTTTAAAAAGCCCATCCTGGACGTCTTTTTCTTTAAAGCAGATCCTATCAAGCTGCATTATAAACTCTCTAGCGTAGTCATATGCTGCTGGCTGAGGTCCGTGCTATGGAAGAGCTGCTTTAGGGATGCGATAATACCAATAGCTATTGAGGCGCACAAGCCAACTGGTAGTAGATCGGTATCCCAGTCTTCATTCCTTGGCAATGATGTAGCGAGAAAGTGATCGCAGTGCATGTAAGCGCAGAACGCACAGTATGCACCACCCTTGGCTAAACAGCTCGAGCAGTGCATTGGACTCCAAATAAAGCGACACCTCGCCGCAGTTGTTAGGTTCTTGAAACATCCTTTGCGCAGAGGTAGAGCTGCATAGACCTAGAAACCAGGTGAGAACTAGGGCTTTACCCAAAAATCATCGGCTACTGTCTGATTTCAGTTTACATCCTCGTCTTTCAGAACACAAGTCTCCAACCCACAACAGCAGGCAAAGCTATCCTTCACAGGACAAGCACACCAGGGGATTGGAAAGTTTTGGAAGCCAAACAAACACGACCGCACCAGATTAGGGATCACTCAATGGTTGCACCAATACCTAAACATATGCACCACGAGCTGCACCTGGGAAGGCGCAAGGCTTGAGTGGAGCATTTGCAACAAAAACTCCAGGATGACGTTCATGCCACATAAGTGGATGTTGTGGCATATCCGGATGGGGGCGCATTCGTGATAGCTGCGGTAGACCGCGTATACAACCCACTAGTAACAGCCTCCAATAGGGCAGAAAGCCCTGCCACATCTGAAGCCATAGCTGTGGCCATGGCTACCAAGACAGAATCAATAAAACGGCCCACATTATTACAGACTCAGAGCAAGCCTGCCATGATTATACAGCCAGTAGACCCCCGAAAAGAGCAGTAGAACTCCTTGCTGCTACTTCTTTTGAAGAACATCACTGAATTGCTTGGACACTAGGTCATGCTTGGTTAGAGGGCAACAAGGTGGCTCATAACCTAGCTCGAGCACTAATTAACAGAGCGGGTCCTTCCCATCCTTACCTCGCACCACTTCCGTCCACATATAGCGAACGACTAGAAACACTACATCTTAACCACATGAAATACCCTCCACTGCACAAAAAGCTAAGCACAGCAGATGTTGTAGCCTAGCACCAAATACAGACAAACTCATTTCAAAACCTATATAAATATAGTGAAATGTATCCTACACAATACCCTTGCACTTGCCCCTAGTGTGACGCAAGTCCCACACTTTTCCACGTTTCGTGGGGGTGTGCAGGCAAGCCTGAACCTTCAAAGACGACACATACGTCTTACGAGCAGTGGGAGGTTATGCTTTGGAAGATCAGCTAAAGCTCATCTACCAGGTTCATGAAGCAGCTCGGGTCACAGGGGTTCTGGAATGAGGACTCCACCTATCTGATCGTCAAGCAGCTCTCAAAACCATTTCTTTAATGAAGTTTACTCACTCTCTCTCTCAGTTTCCATTGATTGGTGCACATTGCTTGGCAGCTCTACCTAAGGATGACCTAGCCTGATGTCAGCCTGCGTGCTGCCTGTACACAGCAGCATCGCAGAAGGAGGAGATCCCATTGGGTAGGTGACGAACACCACGCAACCGGATGGGCCAGCAGACACACCTCGTGACAGGTATTCAAACTTTTCGCATTGCTACTATTGCTGATGTTTCGCTTTCAATGCTACCCGTGTCTCGCTCTTACCCCGCTCTGGCTTCCACTTTAAAAGCTTTGTTCAGTCAGCACACACACGTGCACTGACTGAACTTGTAGCCTCTCTGGGCACATTTGGCTGCAACTTCAATGCTGCCTATTTTATTATTTCTGGGGGACAGACACTTTCTTTGGGGGAGATCATGGGAGCTGGGAGACACTCTTCGTTATGCGCACTGGTGAAAAGTGAACTTTTTTCGACTTCGGGGGCAAGTTCACGATGCCTCCTCATTCATTATAACCGAGTGATGCAGCCACGGTTGTTCGCAGTGCCGTAGCCAGAATACATAATTTGACGTTAACACCACTCTTGTTCGTAATAAACGAGCGTTCGTTATAGCTGCGGCCGTTATATGCAGGCTCAACTGTATATGACTAAGAAAGGTGAAAAGATTAGAAGTTTTTAGTAGTATCAGGCCCTCGAAACATACATGCAAAGTGTATGCACTTTAAGCTTGTGTAAAGATATGTATCAAGACATGGTTCCTCTAAATCCTTGAAAAATCAAGTGATTTTTCAGACGACTCATGCATGGACAAGAGCAGTGTTAAGAACCATAACACATATTTCCATGCCCATAACATCACCCCCCAAAAAAAAGCGATACTGCACTACTAGAGGCATCAAAGTGCCAAAAATTATGCATTTTAAGGCAGCAATTTCATAAAGAATACAAAAGCAAATTAGTTAATTTTCAGTTTCATGAGAAAAATTGTTACAATGCTACTTCTAAATCTCTTATTGAATGTTTCTTTCCACACAGCGCATCAGTTGCTTAAGGTTTTGTTGTACAAATGACACAAAAGAAAAGCATAGGTTGGATTAAGAAAGAATATCGAGTGTATAATATTACTCTACAGATAATTATAAAAATATGTACATTTATGCACTATTTACATTACAAGAAGCAAAATGCTGATGCTCCCTTCATGTTTTCGAGCAGGAAGGTGAGAGGTAGTTTGTAATAGAGTTCTGTTGTCGTGGCTGCTGACTACTTTTTAGTCGCTTCTGTGACCGCTGGCTTTTTGGTGTTTCAGTCTTCCTGAAAGACAAAGGGAAAGAGATAAACAGAAATTTGAATGGAATTGCAGAGTATGCAATGTATCTCACCTGGTCAGTGAGCAAAACTTAGCATCGCATGAAAATTTGAACAAACTTAAGCTTTCATGTTGAAAAAAATATAATTATTTCCCAGAGCTGATACCACATCAAGATTTTTCAAGTGAATAAGCAATTGAAAAGGATCACAAGTATTGTGAAAGATAAAAAAACAAAATGATGTCACTGACACTGAAAAAAATGAATCTCACTGAACCTCTGTAAAACGAATCTGCTGAACTGCAAATTGCTGCTCTTGCATTGTGTGACACAGGACTTTCTTGAGAGGGGTCATTGCATGATAACTCGAACACATGCAAACTCATGGGAAGACTAATTCAGTGGTTGTATAACATGCTACTGTTGTGTGCACCATTCACATCCAAGGTAAACAGAACATGTCTTGTGATCTCTAAAGGTGCTGTAGTCCTAGGTATAGCAAACTCAGATGCATAGTATGTCGGAGACGAAAAGGGAGGCAAGATGCGGCACCATTCGACACGCGATTTCCTCGGCCAGGGACCCTTGTGCATGCGCGTGTGTGAGTGTGTGTGTGCGAGCCGACCAAGCGGCAGGCGCCCGAAAGGGGATCCCGCGGCCGTCCCTGAACCGGGCGGCGGGCTGTGAGGTCGGGCAGCGCGGTTGCCGGTCGCCGTTTTCCGGGAACTCTGACTGTCCAATGACGGAGAGGCGGGAGCGGCGGCAGAAGAGGGAGAAAGGAGGACTCGGCTCGGCATCGAGGGACAGTGGTTTTGCGAGACGCTCAACGATAAGGCCGTGCTTCCAATCTCTCTGTAAAGTTTTCTTGTTTTACCGTTCGGCCAATTAAACAAGTTGTTAAGTTCTACCGGAGTTCCTTCATTGTGAACAAAACTAACGAACATGTACATAGAGCACGTACTCTCTCTCGTACATAGTATGCTGACGCACTACTGTGACATTGATGCACTCACAGAGAGCCACTGTATGCCAGCTATTCTCTGCACGGTCATGTGCCAGTGCACTTTGAATGAGAAGTGTGTACCGTTTATTTCTGATGCAATTCATATAAAACTGCACAGCATATTTCCACAAGTGCCAGTGAATAATATGTCCATAAATAAAAAGTGCTTTTCAACCAAAACAGCTTTTATTTGTTTTTTAAGCAAAAGAGGATTAACTGCTATGTGGACTCTGTCATTGCTTTGTGCCTCCTAACTGAGCTAAATGGACACTGAAGAAGCGAGTAACCATCACAGTGTTTTAATTTAATAAAATAAGTTACTGAACTTTATTTTCCATTTAGAGCAGTAATAACTGTTCAATACAAATCTGAGCACAACCACATGCTACAGAAAAAAAAAACAACCACACAGCTTTTTCAGAATCCTCGTTGGCGCTGACTGGCGCATTGCTGATTTTTTTTCCCCTGTTTTAAAGCAGAGGCATTATATGGCTTATCGGCAACGGAAACCGGCATTGGTAATGACCGGCAGCAGTGGTCACAAAAATCTCAGATTAAAGAAGAAAGTGGTAGTGTGTAACGTAGTGAAACCGAGTAGACGTGCAAAGGCACCCCTTGCTTGAAAAGTACAAAAGCAAGGGACCTTGAGGGTTCCGAGGTCACTCCCCCATTGACTACAGCTGACCTGGCACTCCTGTGAGCTTACCTGAGCTTCCTCCCCTTGGCTAT
Organism: Amblyomma mixtum; assembly: GCF_055824585.1. Taxonomy (NCBI): domain Eukaryota; kingdom Metazoa; phylum Arthropoda; class Arachnida; order Ixodida; family Ixodidae; genus Amblyomma; species Amblyomma mixtum. Next base: position 30,811,728 of record NC_143016.1, read on the forward strand.
AGCTCGCGCGACGCTGTTATGAACTAACCCGAGCTTACCAGAGTTACTCAGAGGCTTCACACAAGATTCTCCGTTGGAACCGTGTTACGTAGTGCTTTCGTACTCAAATAAAATTTCTTCTGAAGGTGCTGGGAACGGAACTGAACCCAGGACTATCAGATTGCAAGGCAGGCACGCAATCCATGGACCACAAAACTGCGTTGCTTCTTGGCAAACAAAGGCGAACCTAGTATATCCTAATGAGCAGGTGTGTCATTAGAAAAGAAGAGGGAATTTTTTTAAAACAAATAAATAATAAAAATCTAATAATAATAAAAAAACTTTTCGCATTCAAAGCATGTTAAGCAGTTTAAGTGCCCTTTGTAATTTAAAATTTTTTATTTCCCCTACCACAGTGTCAATAATGTGCATTCCCCTTGCCTCCATTCGCGTGTTTCTTCCGTTCATCCAGAGAGCTCAAACTGCACACTCGTTAAGTAATGTTCCTGTTTGTGCGGCGAAGCCTCCTCACACCTGACGTTTCAGTCTGTGAGCGGGCTCCACCGCTACCATGTGGCACCGTGAAATATGCCATAGAGGCCTTACCATTCTGGAGCAGTTCTTCTTTGACACTTCTGACAGTTTTCATGCACTAAGGCACAGACAAAACTGAAGAACAGCCCTTGCCTCACAGTTCTCATCTTAAAACTAGGCAACCATTGCCCCGTCTTCCGCCAAATAAATTTATTGTGATATGAATGTGTATTGGTAGTCTTTTTGGAGGCTATTTGATAATTCGAACCTTTTTTATTTAAGTGGTCCCTTGAAGTACGAATTAACAAACTTTATTTCTATAGCACTGCTATCCATAGCTGTGAATTGAATTCCTAGTGGTAAAAAGGGCAGGGAAGTTTTGGCACCTTGCATGCAAGGTGAAGGATAAAAACAGCAGCATTTAGTTAATGCTGCATACCCATTTTACTGTTCTGTGTTCGGTTACATTATTGCTCCACTAGCAAACAAACTAACTGACAAATTTTACAGTGTGGAAAAGGCAAGAAGAGATAAATAACATAAATCCACCCCTAATTCTCCATATGTTTACATTCTGCCCTTGCTGTGCTGTGAGACCTTTGTCAGTTAAGGCATGCTCAGCGAGCTGAGAAATACACGCTTTGTTGTCAGATGCACTGGCTTAAGGATCATAAACAGCTATCTGTATTGTGGAAAAGTACGCACCTCTTCTCGGGCACAGGGCTGCAGGCAAAATCCTGTGACGACAGCATTTCACGAATCGTTGGCCTATTAAGGCAGGTGTCAATGTGCTCATTCACTCGGAACCAATCTGTCTCTCGAATGACATGGCCACACACTGGGCACCCGACTGATGCTGGCTCCTCCTCAGAACCAGCAGCCTGTTCCTTGCATGATGCAGCTAGAATGCTTCTGCTCATTGCTGCACTGCTCTTGGTGCCTTCATCTTCAGAAGTATCACACGGTGCCTCAGGGCTTGAATGTAGAAGCGACTCACTGGACATTCCTGAAGTGTCTGCACTTTCAGTGCAGTTCAGCTTATCACTGCAGAAAAAGAGAACAAAAAAGAGCCTCAGAACACATCTGTGAGTCGGACGTTCATACTACACAGTTTTTCTTCAGTGGAAGAAGAGCCTCCTGCTCACTGATACTTTAGATGTAAATCCGCCTAGAATACAGTGGGCACTGGGTTTGATTGCCAGTAGTGCTAGAGACCCACCAGTTTTTTAATATGAGCAGCCACTGGCCAGGTGATTGACTTTCTTGGAGTCATCCCTAAGGTAACACCTGGTGTTTGGCCAAACTGTTCTCTGCTTTCTAGGAAAAGGTACCAGCCCGTAAAGAAAGCTGGTTAGACCTCAGCTAAAGTAGCATCACACTGATTTTCAGCAGCAGACCTTACATCTTGTGTAAGCAGATAAGTGTAAGCAGATCTTGTGTAAGTAGATAATACACCAGCCAGCGACCACGCCAGCCGCACTTGGCTCACCTGCTCTGTGCTACCATGTGATTACTCAATTTAAAACCAGATGGTGCTGAGTGTCAGATTGAGGCGCGCCCCCAGGGCAGCGCTGGTTGCGATAGGGACAAAAAAAAAAGCATGAATAAAAGGATGCAAGTGGCTGATGTTTGTAAGTAGAACAATGCAATGATACTCACAGATTAGCACTATCTAGAGCATCCTGCTGCACCTTGCCTTGTCTCTGCTCACCCAAGCATGCATCGATGTGTGCATTCACAAAATCAGAGCAGCTGCTTTCTAGTGTCTTCTCACAAATGGGGCACTGGGCTGTCTTCTTTGAAGACAAAAATGCTGACAAAGTTGGTTGGGATGATGAAACAGCTGTGCCATCATCCAAGCCAGACAGTCGTATTCCTGGAAAACACCAAGTGGGCTTACAATGTCATAAACCAGCCCACAGCATCAGAAGCTCTATCACAATAGAAGCACTGACAGATTACTGATTTGCTGATTAATCAATTTTTACATGCCAAAGCATCACTCTGGGACATCAGGCATGCTGTGATCAGTAAATGCTAATAACCCCATCACGTCTACAGATATAAGCCGGAGCCCTTCACTACGGTGTCCCTCATAGCCTGAGTTGCTTTGGGACGTTAAACCCCAATAAACCAAACCAAACCAGATATAAGCAAATGTATCAGTCACTAATAGCTCTCCTTAGATGCTTATAGCTTCTATAAATTCTTAGTTATTTGAGTGGGCCTGCAATAAATCTGCAGCGTGGGTTCGGCCCATACATTTAAGGTCCGAGGAATGTCAAGCTTTCTGTAATAATGATGTAGCATGGCGTGGTGGTGAGAATGCTTTCGTTTACCTGAGCCTCCAGCCACTTAGTGAAGCTGGCTCTGCAAGCAGGTTGTACAGTACCCTTGTCAATACCTTCATCAGAACATGACATTCAAGAGCACGTACAGGCCAATTATCACCATCCTTCTTGCTAGCAGGGTATGGCAAAGAGGCTAGAAATTTTTCTTGTTTAATGTTTACGAAATTCTATTGAGTCTGCCGGTTTTGCAATTAAAATAATTTTATGTGTCTGCCTACATTTTTATGATGGTGACAGATAATTCATGAGGCGGACATGATTGAAAAGCACACAGAAAGAAGGCTGGACTTGTTTTTAAAAAAACACAAACTTGGAAAAGTACTTTCTATTTCTTGACTGATTTGTTGTAAACAATCTGTATTGTGAATAACAAGTATATCGGCAAGATTAAATTATTTCAGGATTATCAAGTCAATGGGAAAAAATACGGACCTCAACGTGCAAATAATTCACTCACAAATATGACTGCTACTCTTTCTCTAAAAGTCATATCGGCTGACAATAGTGTTTCATAACTTGCACGAATTAGTGAAATACGCAATGTACAGTACTATTTCGTGATTTCTCCATCTTTGTTTGAAGTGTCATAACCACCTTACTACAGCATGCCAAATATGTATAAATTTCATCATAGTTCCTCACAGCTATGTAATGCTCAAAATCTTGCTCAACAATGACTGATATATAATGCTGATATGAAACTATGACACACCCATCAGGCGCAATCGAAGAGGCTGGCCTGGCTTTGCAGCAGTTATTTCTTGGTGCAGTAGCCGCAAGGCTGCCTGCTTGATGGTCTCCAGCTGGCAAGTTGCACTGTCTAAGGTTATGCTGCGGGTCATCACATCAAACATGACTGTCTTCATCTTCACTGTCACCACCCTGCCCTGTTTTGAAGAGCAAAAAGGGTTTGCATATTGTATGCGCATACAGTCGGTATCGCCCTTGTGTACAGCACTTGAGCAGCACACTTCCGTGCATAAAAATCAACACCTCGTCACAGCTTCTAGCTTTTAAAGGAGATGCTTGTGTAGAAGTAGAGCCATAAAGACCCGCAAGCAAGGTGGGCAGGGGCACTTTGCTCTGAAACCATGGACTGCTTTATAATTTCAGTTTTTACTGCATGGCACACACAGCTAGAGCGCTCTACACTAGGGTGACGCAGACTAAACATACAATATTCTGCATGTCTGAGGTTTAACCACGGCAGCTAAAACGATTAAAGGGACTTTGAGCTCAATGCTATCAAAATTTTTTTGGTTAGTAAAATCCAATAGTTCTGCATTTCGTGGCTTTGTTGCCGCTTGTGAAGCAGCGAAAGGTGCATTTATTGCCAAGAGATTTGGATTCGAAGTTGACAAACTTTTTCCCGCCGCTCCGATTCAAACTCGGGACTCTCTGATAACAAAATACCAGAAAAGTGACATAAAATGGCGGAAACGGGTACTTCCTGATTGCTGGTGGCGACCGCTGCACTACCGCCTAGCAGCAGCCGAAATGAAAACTACTGCTGGCCAGACGCTGAAGGCCTTTATCAGCCGTCGTCGCTTCATTTACGTTTACACCATCGTTACGATGGATCCCGTTCCTGATTCCGACAATGAAGTTCTCACAAAGAACTGCAGCCTGCACTTCAGTGACCTCAAACCCGCACAGCGTGCGATGCTTTTGAGGTCTGAGGCAGCGGCTTTGGCAGGAGAGTCTGAGCGCAGAGGAGTCCACAGCATCGCTATCACTGCCGAGCCACTGTCTCGACTGATGTGTAGAGGTGGGGCATGCGGACACATTTAAATTCTGTAATAATAGTGTTATGCAGCCCCGCGTGGTTGAGGTCGTAATGTGGAGGTGTGTGGAACATTAGCTATCCACAGCTTTTTTTCCCTCTTCGCGGGTGCGTGCTGTTGCATGAACTCAGAGGAGAACTTAGAAAGGCACTTTGAGATCCTGTGTTGCTCCACCCCTGTAAATCGAGGCACGAAACAAAACCATGCTGGCACGCAAAACATTGCCGCGAGGCACCCCAAAACATACCGCAACTCAGTTGGCCGCCTGCTGCGCCACCAATTACAGGTTTTCAGTGACTACTAACATTCACGTTGCCTTTTTTCCGTCTTCCTCGTGTGATAAAAGTGCACTAACGATTTCAAAACCAAACTTATGCACTTCAATATCGGTCATACGCATAACCTTCATGCATGTTTGTCAGCCTCAGAGATCCATGGCTTCTACTATTTCGTCTGCACGTTTGCTCTTGCAAGATTGGCCTGTGGCGTTGATATCTGTATTTTAGTTCTTGCTCTTTTCTACCCTACAAGGGCTTCGTTTTCAGAAAGAGTGGTGTTTTTGCAGTTAGGAGCTGGTATTCTATCGATACAAGCCAACTTCAATTTCTCCTAAGTGTCCCTTTAAACAGGTATTCCAACAATACTCACGCATATGCCTTCCTCTTGGATCTGTTGGTGGAGCTCTTCACAAAGTTCCTCGCACTTGGAGGAAAGGTCTTGAGGATTGCTTATCTCTGTGAAAGTTTCTTCCACGCTTTTTGACTTTCGGCTTGAGTCACTATCAGGTAGAGTTTACATTAAAAAAAAAAAAACTTTCAGATAAAAGCCGAACACCAAGTAGGTTGCAAACAAAAGATTGTCCACTTGACTTCCTTGTTTGTGCACACTTCTTTTCAATTAGTGACTGAAAACTACTTCATATCTCTCTAAAAATCACTAGGACCTCAGGTAGCTAGCTTCTTAGTTAATTAGATAAACACACATTCTCTCTTGTGGCCTGTGAGAGATTCTGATCTACAATGATGCCTTCTCATTGAGCATGAAATAACATTACAGCAATACCAATTACAGTAGTAACTTTCCCCTCATTTTAGGCAATAATTTTCAAGAAAAACATGATGGCACAAGAAAAAGAAATGATGGCATAGAAGTACGCACCATTTGACTTCTGTACAGCCAAGACCGAGTGCAGCTCGAAGGTAGAAACGTGCTGTTACTTCACCAAAAAGATGACCAATTTCACCTCGCTTGTCCCACAGATCATGACATGTGCGTACTCCAAGAGCCACTAATAACTGTTCCTGCACTGCACCGATGCCTGGAACCTACATCAAGAATTTAGAATGCGCAGTCAAAAGGCCGCTTTAACTCTTCTTCCTGGACTGGTCTGCATACTCAAGAACAAGGAAACTTTGTGAGAAGCTTTTATTTCGCAAATGTAACAATTAGGGTGAAATCTGTAGCAATGGAGAAAAAAGTGAAATTCTAAAGACTGATGAGAGCAAAACTTTAGATTACACTGTCCCTCAAATATAAAGAAGTCGGCAAGTTCGAAAAACTTTCAAAACCTTGAAATTTTCTTTCCATGGCTTTTGTAAAACTTATGTAAACTTCATATTAATTTGAAGTACAAAGCTATCTAAGGTATCAATTTTGTCCACTTTACACTTTCCTGTAGGTGTGCTTTAAAAAATTGATATTTTTTTCAATTTACTTAAAGGGATATAGAGTGGCGAAGTTAGTTCTGTAAACATGAGTGGTTTTTCAATGATTATTCACAACAGATATTGCTACAAATCTGCAGTCATTACCTCATGGGAACTTGTCTGCCTTCTCCAAGTATTTGAATTATAAAACCAGATTTGGCCCTGAGCTAAAGCTCCATACAGGGAAAAAGGTAAAATGTTTTACAGACATTAAGAAGGCGTAGTCTTGGCTCATAAGATGAAGGTGAAAAAGTGCTTAGCAAGAAAAGTGCAGTCTACACACAAGCCACATTTGAATAATTTGTATCTCCAGTTCATTAAAAAAAATTCAATGAAATCTAGTTTTGTCCACCATATTTCCAAAGCATTTTAGTACAATTTGATTCAAACAACACTTTTCGGCATTTTTAACCTTTTTCTCTATGGCGATAAAACACTACACAAAGAATGAGTCTCGGAAGCACTTTATAAGTACAATATGGTGAAATTCGACTTCCAAGCACTCTGATAGCTGAAAAAACTAAGACTGAAGCAGTAACTGTTATCGAACATCTATAACAAGCCATTGCCAAATACTGTGTGGCAACATTTTAAGTGACACATACAAAATCAGGAAATACAGTCCAATATTCTCGTTTCCTTCCATGACCATGTGCAGCATGCCTCAGAAGGGAAACCATAATTTTCTCTCTAGGCACAAGACTAATGGCCAGAATTCAAGGGAATTCAAGTGTGACCTTACATTTGTTAAAGGGGCTCTGAAACACCTTCCGAGGAGAACACATCGACTCGCTCAATCACTGCACTGTGTTGTCACGAACAGCTGAGCCAAATAGTACACTTCTACACGCAGCAGAGCTACATGTATCAGTTCAGAGATAGTTATTGGTTAGACCCTTTCAGACGTCAGGCAGTTACCATGGCTGCAGCCGCTCCCGGCAGAGGGGCCGGCGGTGCAGCACTGATCTTCCAGCATGCAAAAAGAGACCGGAGGAGAGGGAAAGGCACGAAGGCACTGAAATTCAAATTTTCACTACAGATAACTTTTCTAGAAAGTGCATTAAAAAATTCTTGCTGGACAATATTTGTGAAGAGGCATCCATTACCATTCCTGGCATACCGCAACTTTATTAGAGCCCTTTTCAGAGCCTCTTTAATTACCAGAAGTGGACAGTAAATGTTAACAAAAACATTGCAGTCATAGTGAAAAATGTAGCCATGAAGGCAAAACTTACTTTGCGGATCGGAAGAGAAGACACAAACTTGCGGATAGAATCAACATCATTGGGAAGTCTGAACTGGTCATTTGGCTTGCGGATGTCGGAGCAAACTTTTGCAAGGAACATATTGGCAGCTATGCCTGAAAAGAGAAACAGTTGTCACTGTGCAAAAGTAGTAAATGAAACAATAAATAGGTACACAGAGTAAATTAAAACATGCACCGTGAACTTACCAGCACTCGCTGTCAGCTGCGTTGCTTCAAATATTTTCTGCCTCATCTCCTGAACAACATCTTCGGCTTCAATCTCATTTTTGGCCATGTATTCAGTAATGTCCAGGTAAGCCTCATCTAGACCAACTGGTGTGAAGTCTTCATCGTACTGTGCAAGCACCTGTCGAACCTTTTGAAACACAGGGCAGCACAAGTAAGCAACATTAGCAGCACATAAACAGCTATTTTGAGACAGATGACAGCGTTCACTTGGTTGCTCAGTAAGCCATAAACCAGTTTATATCTTTTTCCTTCAAAAACCTTCAGGGATAGTATTTTTAAAGCCTATCCAATGCTTTCATTCCCTACTTTTTCCTTTTAATACCACACATGAGTGTATAATAAGCAAATGAACTGTGCTTCATCCTGTACGCTTGTGTTTTTCCTTGTCATGCAGCTGTCACCTACATAGCATACCATACCGAGTCACAATGCCTAGCCCTGCTTGTTGCTTACTGAACACTGATTACTTGTTCTCTGTTAACAATGTAGAAACAAAAATACAAGCTTTAAAATGTAGGAAAAGACACAGCTGTAAGCAGTGCCACTGATACTCAACTTGCTCTTAGGCATAAAAGGCTAATGTCTTGGCTAAGTGCACTACAAACTACAATGAGAGAGGTTCATCCTTCTATTCACATCTAAGTTCTCCAATGTAGACGAAAGGCCCTAAAAGGGCTCATTTACAGATAAATTGGCAATGAAGAGATAACCGGACTCAAAAAGAGGAGCACCGAACGACGGAGACACAGAGCAACAATCCGATATGCAGCTTTGAGACTCTCGTCTCTTGAGGGCAAATGTAAAAGGTTGAACAAGGGGAAGCTTTGGGCCAGTTGGTCTGACATGTTGGAGAGGAGGAATAACCGCTAACTTGACAGGACTGATGAACGAGAAGAGGACAGGACGAGCGGTAACTAGCAACTGAAGTTTATTGAAAAAAGACATGTAGCAGCAAAGGTTGCATCTGCGCATAGCGTACGAGAACGGAGATAGTGACACGTGGAACACACGAGATAGTTAATGAAATACCAGGACGAGCGGTAACTAGCAACTGAAGTTTATTGAAAAAAGACATGTAGCAGCAAAGGTTGCATCTGCGCATAGCGTACGAGAATGGAGATAGTGACACGTGGAACACACGAGATAGTTAATGAAATACATCGAAATACACTATCTCCGTTCTCGTACACTATGCGCAGATGCAACCTTTGCTGCTACATGTCTTTTATCAATAAACTTCAGTTGCTAGTTACCGCTCGTCCTGTCCTCTTCTCGTTCTTCAGTCCTGTCAAGTTCGTGGTTATTCTTCCTCTCCAACACGTAAAAGGTTGACACAAGCGAATAACAATCAATGTCCAGCAAAGGCTATTTAAAGTGAAGAGAAAGAGATTGCAACCTTTTTTCTCGAGTGAGCAAATATAAAGCTTCATTCTTCTTTTTTTCCAAACAACAGTGGTCCAATGTTTCTGTCCTACCAGAAAATATACTTAGAAGTCGTACAAAAACTCACTTAATTTTCATGCTCTAACAAAATGGTACTGCCTACTTTGTCAAGCTTTCAGGGCACCTAGTGTGAAACACTGCAGACATCAGCAATCATTTTCATGTCTGTTGCTGGCTTTCATAACTTTCAGGACGTGAACATTAATGTTCTTCATTTTTGACTTCCATTGTACTCTATATGAACCTACAGGAGTGAAAGTATACACTCCCCTTTATGTTGCAAACTGCATATTCTCTACAGATGTTGTCTTTTATGTTTCATCATCATCATCAGCCTGACTACGCCCACTGCAGGGGCAAAGGACTCTCCCACATCTCTGCAATCAACCCTGTCCTTTGCCGGTTGCGGCCACCTATCCCCGCAAACTTCTTTATTTTATTCACCTAAGTAGCTTTATGTTATTTATTGTTTACAGTACAATTCACTACTAAAGTAACAGTCTGAACAACAATTAACAAAAATAGTATTTGCATGTGAGGGACAAATGCTGCCCGAAATGTGAGGATGTTTCCCTCTATTTCGCAAGGACGTACATACATTTACTGAGGCCTAACAATCGTAAACTTTGCAATACTACTCCTGCCCTTCAAAGCAATTTGCGATAAACTGTCAATACACAGGAGGAAGTAACATGTTCAACAAGAACAATCATCACATGTGAAGGCGTCTCTGAGCACTACTATTTCAGCTTAAGTTTGGCTGTGTCCTAAGGACTTTCCACTGAAAGGGATTCTAAAAGGAAATATTAATGGAGACAAGAAGCTATACTAAATTGATAGATTACACTTAAGGGAGACTTACTTATAGCACTGTTTTTATACCAAAAGGTTACTGTATTGCCCGGAAAACCACAAATGAAATCAAAGATTTCCTTCCCCATGTAAATGCTCAACAAAACACAGGCAGTGTTTTGTCATTTGTATATTTTTACAATCAGTGAATTCCAAAGCTGTGAGCAAGTCAGATAAAACCAAAGAAAATGAAACCTCCTGGCCCACTGACTAGAAGGCTTTTGTTATAATAAAAACCTATTGTGCCGTGATCACCTTTTGCAATTCGAAGCAATTTTCTCAAAACGTAGCAGCCTCACCATCTGGAAAAAGTGCAAATTATCCTGGGAGCTTGTGCATCACTTCAGTGCTCACGAAGGCAGCGTGCATGACAGATAGGTGGCATGCAAAGTGAGCGATGCTTTGCATTCTTGTAACTTGGCAGCACTCACTGTGCTGCTTTTCTTCGATTTCAAGACAAGAATATTTGCTTGTCAAAATAGTACTGCACGTGAAAGCGACGAACAGAGTGCTGGTGACAAAGAATCTGCTTGACTAGATGCACTTACTGGAATTTTAGAGGGGGTGACCCCATAGGTTTTTTATTTTAGTTTACTTTCTGGCTTATCCAAGCTGTTATCAGTAAAAGCTACTGAACTGTAGCCTTGGGACACAAACTTTTGTCTAGCTGGATTTCAAGTGTAATTTAAATGACAACCCTCATAATTAGGATAACCTGATATTTAAGACACCAGAAGTGCAACATACTTCTAGCATAAAATTGCCTCCAGCAGTTTCATTTCAAACACTTAAAAGTGATTCTTATGATATATTACTGTGTATATGATACAACAAAAGTAATTGATGGTTTATGGTTTATGGTTTATGGGGGTTAACGTCCCAAAGTGACTAAGGCTATGAGAGACGCCGTAGTGGAAGGCTCCGGAAATTTCGACCACCTGGGGTTCTTTAACGTGCACTGACATCGACAGTACACAGGCCTCTAGAATTTCTCCTCCAAAGAAATTCAACCGCCGCGGCCGGGATCGAACCCGCATCTACACCGCGGCGGCAAAAAAAAAAAAAAAAAAGTAATTGAAACATGTGGTACATAAAGCTTGGGGGTGTACCTTTCTGCTATATGCAGTGTACTTGCTGAAGTTTGGACGGACAATAATTAGCGATGGGCACAGCTTCTTGCCAATGAATCCAGGCATTGCAGCTCGAACACCATATTTCCTGGCCTCATAGTTTGATGTTGACTGCAGGTGATAAAAAAGTCAGTGCACTACTTAACATTAGAGTAATTGAACACAATTATTTTTTCCGTTGAAACAAGAAACAATTTGCATGCCTTTGAAGTTTTGGAATGTCAGGAAAAAAAAAGGGTCATCAGAACAGTTACCAGCATTCCCATAGAACCAACAGCCATTGGTTTGTCCCGCAAAGATGAGTTGTCAAGCATTTCAACGGCTGCATAAAAGGCATCCATGTCAACATGAACAATCACTCTGTTCAAGTCACGTGAGTATTCCATCCTCTCTGCAATTAAATCCATCTGTAAATAAAAGCAAAAATAAAGTTGACTACTACATGAGGCAACTGTGTGCAGAAAAACAAACATTAGTACATTAATGTACTAATGTTTGTTTTTCTGCACACAGTATTTGCACACGGTATTAGACCAAAGACTGCATGCATTCACAGTTGTGATATATTTACACTGCCTAATTTTACGAATATTTATTTTAGCTGAAGAGTGTAAGCTTGAATATTGAAGATGAAGATTATGCACACAAATATATCTTCCAAGCTTTGGCGCTTGGCATAACAGGAGCCAAGCTCATACAACATATGGTGCTCAAATTCTGCTAAATTTGTCACTTTACACGTTGTGCAACTCTGTAAATGACATTAAAGATGCTCCATCATCACCTCCCTGACAAAATCACAAAGGAGTCTATAGGAAGACTGCATATGACAGATAAATTTCTTAACTGTGTGATAAAAATGAGTCAAAACAAATTTACAAATTAAACGCTATCACATATACGGCATATGAATAGAATGAACGCGAAATATTGCGTTGCAGCAGCCTGACACGTCAAGTTTGTTACACAAGCCAATGAATGAAACATTAGGGGCGTTTTCGATTTTTACGCATAATAAAAAATACGTGCTGCCGTACAAACCTGATGCTGCGACGCCTGCAACTGCACAGACGTCAGATTCTGCAGCTCACCAAGCATGGCATCAATCCTCAAGTTTATACGACGCTGACGCTTCTGTTGGTGTTCGTAATAAGCAGTTCCTTTCGATGCTTCTTGAATAACCTTGTTAACACGATCCTTGTCGATCCCCTGAAGGCCGGCTTTGCTTGCGTTTAGTTCCAGTATTTTCACACCTGTAGAACAAGTTTTAAGCACAGTTAGCGATAAGAAACCGAAATCGAAGCTAACAATGGAAAACAAAATTTAGCGCCACGGCGAAACTATTTTGCATGCTACAACAGCTCGCGACCCCGATACTCACCCTGGGCTTCCATGCTGTTTTGATGAGATTATCGCTGCTTGACAATAAATATCCTCAAGTGAATCTGAAAAACTGCTCACTGGACGCTTATTCAGACTCCCTACTAAGAGAAGACAAATTTTTCTTTAGTTATTTAACGCTAAACAGAGCGGCGCGCCAGAACAACCGCGAACGCAACGAAACTAAACAAACGCGCGAAACGCGCCATGCCGTTTGTCGCAGGTACCGCAGGTATCCGCAAGGGCCGCGACTGCGACGCTAGCGATCTACCGGAACCGGAACATGGTTGCTCCGCCTCTGCTTGTCCACAAGCGTTGCTACTAGCGTTGCTGCTTGTTGCCGCTGCCGCAGCGCTGCAAATGCGCGTTCGGTTACTACTTTAGGATGTAAACAAATGCTCGGGCATGGTAACGAAGAACAGCTGACGCGATCGGCGCACTGCGGAGCTCACGAGTGCAAATGAGAAGTGAAGTTTTGCCCCATGTAAGACGTCAAATGTGGTTTATGGTTAATGACGGGCTTGTTTAAAATACGTATGACAGCTTTCCAGAATGCAAACTGGTAGCGCGCTTCAGAAAGCTTGTTTCTGTGTCCAGATTTTTGTGCCATACGTTGATGTGTTACGAGTTATAGTTGTATGACCTTAAATGCAAATAAAGAGGTCTTTGATTCGAACCGTTTGAGCGAATCGGTACTCAAATAACCGTTCATAATTAATGTGCACATTTCTCAGTGCTGACGGCGTGAATATTTTGGGAAAAATATCGCTGATTTAATTAGCACCTATACATGGCTTTACTGTGGAGTAATAATTGTTTCCGATTCTGAAACTCACTCAACCAGCGTGGTGTCATGAGACGATACTGCATTATTTTCAGCTGAAACAACTGCTCTTTGGAGGAGAGCCATGCCCCACGTATGTACTGAGTCTCTCGTCGAGCAGTCAAGACCCGAAGGTAGCTCTGCTCTGCAGGGAGACACGAACAGGAGTGCATTCACACCATACAAAGTGAGCTGCAGCACATCGTTTTCGAAGAAAGTGCACGTGACTGCAATTTTTTTTACTATGATGCGCAGGTAATAACATGGGATTAATGTAAGGCTAATCCTGCTTACACCTTAACATCTCCACCGCCAGCATCAACAAATCATAAAGGTTATAATGTGTATCTCAAAAGGGAATAGCATCGAGTGAATTTTGACTGCCCATTATGTACGATATTCCTTAGTAAAATTAACTTCATGCAACAAAACTGTATGGGAAGAAATTTTGTTGTCAGGCTAAAACCTGACTATATGATAATAATAATAATACTTTAATTGCACCAAATGCAAACTCAATTTACAAACATCCGGCCTTCCAAAGCTTCATAGGGCTTGAGCGGCAGAGCCTGACAGGCAGCAGAACCACGCATACATATACATACATACGATGTCTTAATATGAGCATACGCATGATGTCTTGCTTTTAGACCAAGCCCCTGCCCAATACAAATGGATGTAGGTGCATGTTGCACGTTTTGCAGAAGGGTCATGCTGTCCAGCAAATAATTATGTTGTCTGGCTTAGTAATCAGAAAAGAGCCTACTGCAGTGAGGGGACTTCATTAAAAATTACTGCCAGATCCAATGTTCCGAGTTTCAGATACATAGGAGGAAAGGAGGGCAAAAAGCCTTTTCAGAACCACAGCTTCTACACCTTGCTTCTATCATTTCTAAAATCCAGCTCATACTGTTCAGCTTTTAGCTCTCCAGCTTTTAATCCAGCTTTTAATCTCGTGAAGCTTATTTCCTTGATACTGAGCAATATGCCAGCCATCCACACACCTTGCTGCTTGCTTGGTTTGTAACGTGCCACTCATAGGTGGCTTATTGCATAGTACTGCTCATGTCACCCTGCAAGGTTATCTCTGTGTGTTCGCAGACAGCACTCCCAATTATCCATGCCCACACCCACCAACTTCCCCCCTTGAAAAAAAAAAAACAGAAAACGCTCAGCTGTTGCTATGCAACACATAACAGTACTGCCAAATATGTCAGACATCCAAACTAAGGCTAAGCATATGAAATCTTGAAAAAAAAGAGATGAGTAACCATGTTACACAATGCATTGGAACTCTGTCCATATGGCATCAATTGTTACATTGGTGGCAGGAGCGCTTGACGGTAACTGTTGTATTTCTCTTGTGCTAGCTACGGAAAGAGTGCTGTTCTACAGGATTTCTTTTACTTGCTGTGAATAATTTTAAAATCTGTGATTAATTTGGTTTAATTTGGTGAGCAGAAGTGCAGCTTGCATTGCTTTTCCCTATAGTTCTTGTGGTGGTGACAGCATGAAGCAGTACGATGCCTATGACAAATATTTTAATATTCCTTTCTTTGCGCAGTGTGCATTGTAACTTTAGTAACATCCTGATTACATGAAAATTTTAACTGGTATGATCTTGAGTACTGTGGTGTATGTGCAGTGATTACTACAGGGGGTGTTGTTTGGTGGTGTATTACCATAAGCTTACTGTGCATCCCTGCTACTTGTGTGTACACTGTTTTATTTTTTCTTCCAGTTTCACTTTTTCACTTGCTTTTAGAGGGGCTGTCCTTTGTCCAGCTGCTTTCTGTTTCCCCAGTAGCTTTTACTCACAGTGCCCTAAAAATTTTTGCAAGGAAATAACGGTCATTATTACAATATAATTGTGTTACTATCACTATGTTCCGCAGTCCTCAACTGTCTTGACCAATCTTCAGCGTGGGAATGTGCCTACACAAACTCAGCCTGTCCCTGTCAGTGAGTGTCAGTGGTTTCTTCAGTCATTTTTCATGTGTGAATGTTTGTTTCTGATGGTATAATTAAATTGTGTATGAATGAGAAATGAAGTAACGAAACCAGTTTTGACCACTGCTTTATTGTTTGTATAGTTTTTGATTGTTGGACCTGTATGCAAAGTATTAATGAGAAAGCGGACATAATATTTTATTTTTTTCAAGCAGTTCGAAACACATTCTATGGCAGTGTATTATATTCGGTGGCATGCTCATTGTAATTACTTGCAACTTACTGTTTATTGGCATCTGTGTATACAAAAACTAATTCATTTAACATATTTACTCACTTATTGAGTAAACCTTGTTTCAAGAAAATTTTTAAAATTTGAAGGGTGGGTGAAGGGTGGGATGTATTTTGACATCAAAAATAATGAGTGTGTCATTATGCAAATGTGTTTGTGGTGAGTGAATACGGCACATAAATAATATTTTCAGCGCTGTTATGGAAGATTTTTTTTTGCATCCTTTTCAGGGCGTTGCATTCATCAGTTATCTGCTCAAGGAGAAATCTCGCCTGATCAAATAAGTATGTTGCTGCTTAATGTTGTGTCTTGAAGTTTTGCCAGTTCAGTGAAATTGTACATTTCCATTCCCAACACTGCATTCATTTTGTGGAAGCAGCATATTGGTGAAGTTATAGGTATTATGTGCAAAAAACAAAACAAAACAAAACATGAGGGCCTTAACCATTTTTTGAAAAAAAAAAAATCATTCAGGTTGCCTGCTATGATGTCTGTAATGAGTGGCTATGCTCTTTTCAAATTTTTTTGCCAAAACTCCAGTTGTAATCGGTTCCATTGCCCTTATAGGGTATGCATGAGTTACCATCTAGATTGTTTCAATATCTTTCATTGAATTATCATATGAGATTATACTAATCTGACTCACTAATATGCCTTAGACAAAGTGGAGACGTGGACAGGACAAGCGCTTGTCCCGTCCACGTCTCAATCTATTTTCTGGGGTTGGCCTACTTCCAAAAATTTGGGGATGGGCCAAGTACCAAATTTTGGGGGTCCTCAGGTTTTCAAATTCGGTAGTGCCCCATGATTGCTCCACTGATGGTCATGTGGTGTTGATGACATCACGACCCTCTCAGGCTGTATTTATTTCTCATATCAGAGTTTTGTTTTTATGTTTATTTATTGGCACCTCGAAGACTCACTAGGGGCATTACATAAGGGATGGGCTAATACATGATTTAATTAGTTCTCTGATGAATGACTTGAAAGACTCAGGGCAGCACAGATAATGACTTCGGGGGGGCAAGCCGTTCCAGTCTTTTGCATTCTGGGTGAAGAATGATTTCAGAAGTGCAGTAGTGGACGCTCAATATAGATGGATGGCTTTCAGATGGCTGGTGCGAAGTGCAGGGGTGATAATGGAGTGACTCAGAGGTGAATGATAGAACTTGTGGAAAAGGCAAAGTCTGGTAATTTTCCGACAGGATTTCAGGCTGGAGAGGTTAGCTTTCATGTTCAGCGCTATAACACTTGTATGATGGGAGTTATCAGAATAAACAAATCTGTTGTTATGTTCACTGTGTAGACAATGATGAAGAATTTGATTATGTGCCAGCTCATGTTAAGTCTAAGCACATGCACAGAACCTCTGCAGCTGTGACTGTTCCTGAACAACGGCTGCTGTTGTCATCGGAGTCTTTTAATAATTCCTGTGCTAGAAGCCTACCGTGGCTGTTTTGCCGTAACAGTTGTAAGCCACTAGGTTCACGATGAAATACTTTATTGTTAATGCAAGGGCAGCTTTGGCCAAAGAACACCATGGCACAAAGTACCTTGTTCTACTCAAGGTGGGACCAGAGACGCAGTTTCCAAGCATTTCACACCAGTTTAGCCAGGCACC